>NC_021167.2:2473822-2641534 GCF_000331145.2 Cicer arietinum | reverse complement strand
AGGAGGAAAAGAAGAGAGGGGGGGGGGGGGGGGGGGGGGGGTATGAGGCATGAAAATTTATAAAAAAAAGAAGAAGAATTAGATAAGAAATTTAGAAAAAAATACATACAATGGAACCTGAGCTCGTCGGGACTAATAGTGATGAGAGGAGTTGCAGTCATGACGAAGTTGTTGTTCAATGGCAATGACGATAAGAGAATGAATTAGAAGAATAAGAGAGAGAGGATCAACATAGCAGCGAAAAAGAAGCGTAATAATTATTATTAGGGGATATAATAATAATAATAAAATAAAATAAAATAAAAAAGAAAAGGGTGTTGTTGTATGTGAAGGTGGGTGGGAGTGAGAGAAGAGAAAAGAAAAGAAGAAAGGTTGTGTGGTGGGACGAGGAAGATGGGAGAACCAATGACTAGGGTGTTTGTCTGTCTACAAAGTCCAAACTAAAATAACGCGATTTTTTAGCCACCTAAATCGCTTCCACTCTTTCTCATGTCGACTCAAACCAAACCAAACCAAACAGAGGAGGGGAGAGGGGTCACTGAATGAAATGAATGAGTGTCTGTGCCTTTGCCAGACACTGTATGCACTGCTCTTCTTTCCTCTGCTCTCTGCGTCTATTGTATTGTTTGGGACCCACCTTCTCCTCTCTCATGCCTCTATAGTCTATCTATTCTATGCCAAACCCCTTACTAGTCACATCTCACTATTGTTTTCTACACATGTCCTTTATATCTATATATATATGTATATCCCCCTTCTTTAATTAAACTCAGAAACAGCATTCAATTACTCTAAAATTCTACCGTCTCTATAAACTACAAAATATTTGACAGGATTTTATCAAGAAAAAATAACAGACCAAAAAAGGTGACATATTCAACTTTTATTTATTTATCGTAATAATAACTTTACCTTCCATGGTTCTTAAAGGCATGATGGTATAAAATATTGTTAATGCAGTCGTTATATAAAGAGTTTAATAATTCGTAGGAGTATTGTGTAATTCAATGCCTGTGATACATATTCAATTGTGTTACACGATACATATTCAAATATGATTCAATATTAGTGTAATATTATTTACATTGTTTTGTTGACAATTCAATTACATTGTTGATACATAAAATTCTTTTACTTAAAACTAAAATGGGAAAGCAAAAACTTGATCATTTCTGCCATAAGATTAATTTATTTTAGCCTATTTTATTTTGTATGAAAAGTTAATAATTACAAACTAACAAGAAGTTGGCATTTTCATTAAAAAGAAAAATAATATTAACTTAAAAAACAAATATCAAACCTACAGCTTTAAGATATAGAATGTAGATATATCCTTCCTTCAATCTGCCAAGCAAGTGCAGCTTTCAGTCACAATAATGTTGCCAACAAATATGAAAATATGCAATCATCAACAATGTGTTTTTAAAAAAGGTGGGATCGGAAATGCTGGGGATGATTACCGACATTTATAAAAAAATGATCCAAATAAAGGAAATTCAAACATCAAAGATGCCTTTAATAAAGCTAACATGGTAGAAATTCATCGAAAAAAGGCTAACATGATGGCAACAAGGGTTACCTTGTCACTAACTTCTAAATAATACAGATCAGGTCCTTGAAAGTATTGAACACAGTAGCTGTTCGAACAGAACATTTCTAATAACCCCATGCATGCATATGACAAATAAAACAATATAAATTAAGAACGTGACTCTTACACAATGTGATGCTTTAGAGCTTGGGTTTCTACCTAAAAATAAGCATACAGAAGAAACACTTCAAATTTCTCAATATTATCAAGGGAGAATACACTTGTTTAAATTTTTAGGACATACATTAAGGGGAAGAAAATTGATACATTTTACAATACAACAAATCAAAATAATCAAATTACTGCACTAACTTCTCCAGGATCAGCGGACTACATTGAATAAGAACATGATGAACAATGCATGACCTTATCATTTGAAAGTGGAGAATCTTGGAAGCTTGTCTTTTAGATAGTACAATCTTGCCTTCCTGACCTTTCGGTGGTTCACCACTTTGATTTCTTTGATGTTTGGTGAGTAGCTGTGACGGAAAACATAAGTTCGTCATAAAAGACAGAATCTCACAAGAAAATTTGAAACAGCATCGTATTGAAAGCCACGGCAATGAAAATTACTTTGGTCTTGAGCATTAATTGGCAACTAAATAATGTGAACCATTGGCTAATTAGTTTGAATAAAAAAGTTCAGATCCTTAAATCATATTGAAAATGAAAAGAAGCCTATCAGGGTGCTACTAAAAGCGCAGAATTACCAACATAATGCAGGAAGGATATTGGAAGTAATCCTATTTCTTTTTTACAATGATAAATTGATAGCATACAACTGTTCTCTTTCGTTTTAATATTTTTGGTCATCCAAATGTCTCCACAGAGACTTCAATTCACTTAAACACGAGTAAAAAAGTTAAATGAATAATTCATCCCAAATTCCCATCTCCCAGTTGAATCTCTTATATCTAATCACTACAATTGGAAGCACAGTGACATATGCAACAATGCAGCCCAAAGAAATATCCAGTGGTGCAAACGAGAGAACTAAATTTTATTACAGTTTTCATGAGAGAAAAAGGCAGAGGAGGGTACTTACACTGGGAAGACAATCTCAACACCTGTGCCAGCAATAATTCTTCGGATTCGAATAGTGGTATGAATACCAGCATTCTGTTTTGAGATTACAATACCTTTATAAATGGACAACCTACGCTTGTTCTCAGGAACTTCCTGCAAGTAGGACAACAAAAATACATCACAAAATTCCTCTCACCGTATACGACCCTTAATTATTAATTTTTTTGAGAAAAAAGAATACCAATCTGATTTGCACAATATCTCCAGTCCTAATGTCTGGAGTTACCCTCTCTTTATCCGATGCCTCAATTGCCCTCTGATGCAATATCTGCACAAACAACATTTTACAGTTCGATCATTACTTTTTTGAGTAAACCATTAATTTAGTCCCTCAAATCTCACTTTGTCTATTATTTAGTCCCTAAATCACATGAAAATGAAAATAATAAATAGTTCTTAAACTATTTGAAATGTCTCTTTAATCCCTAGTAAGTCTTGTCAATGTATAACAATAAGACTAATTTGACAAATTTCATATAATTTAGGGACTAATAAGTATGATAGCGAGTAATACTAAATTGATGGTTTATTCAATTGTTTTCTTACAGTCTCGTTGAATTTCCAAATGCATGTAGAAATAATACAAAATGTGAAAACCTAACTATAGAATAAAAACATTAAAGTTTTGCATATAACCTTCAAAATAGAATAAAACCTTAATACGAACGAAATAGTTATCGTTAATAGTACTGAATTGAGATATGGAAGAAAGAATTCACCCCCATAACGTCACCAAGCTTAACCCGAGTTTGTTTTGGTGGCTTCAATTGCTCAATTTCGGGATCAGAATCTGAAACCTGTTCAGCATCAGTTTCCGGAACTTCATCGACAATATCCGAAGCCGAACCAGCATCATCATTGGAATCAGCTCTCACAATAAAAGTAGATTTAGCAATGAGAGGACTACAACGCCGTGAAATTGAAGTTGAAATCAACGGCAAGTTACGAGAACCGAATTTAGAAGCGGCACAAGAAGAAGAGAAACAAAGCTTCGTTGATGGAATACATTGATTAGGGGTAAACAGAGTCTGTTAAATTCAAATTATGAGTTAGGTAACGTAAATTGAAAATATATCGGTTTTCACATTTAATTGCGTAGTTGTAAAGAAATTAGAGAAGAAAACCTGGAGAAAAACTTGGGAAGCCATTGAGGAAGGTGGAAACTAGGGTTTTGACAAAACGGTTAGTTCAGTGGATATTACGAGTCATGGAAACACCACAGAGCGAAAACGGTTACTACAGAAGAAGATGAAGCTAAAGGAAGAACATACAAAAACAGCGCCCTTATCTGTTTCTATCTGCTTCAGACTTTGGTTGGGCCAATATTGTATGGGCCTTCAAAACTCATGCCCACTACAGATCCATTACTATATAAGAAACGGGTTTTATAATTCAAAGTTTGGTCGATACTTAAACTACTTTTTAATATACTTTAATACATTGAGATGCTAATGATTTTACTTTTACATTTTAATGATCTATTTTTTATTTATTTATTATCAATTAAATGTTTTTTATTAGTTAAAAATATTATTTAATATCAACCAAAAAATACCTATACTTTTCTTCTTTGATTGCTACCTCTATATCTCATTCTTGCGCTTTTTATTTGTTGGAAGGAATACTTCTTTTATAAGAAACATGCCAACTAGACACAAATGAAAGTGTGTCCACATCAAATAAAAAGCCTCGTCCTTTTCTCTTACACTAGCTAAAGACATGCCTCCATGATAAAAACTCTTTCAATAGGAGAGGAGAAGCAAAACTCTTACAAGACGTATAAGTAACTCCTAAACCATAAAAAGTAGAGAAAATGCATGTCTAAACAAAACAATTACTACTATGATCTCTTCTATTTTTTCACATTTTTATTGACTAATCTATTCATCCCATTATGAATACATAATAAAGTGGCATAACTTACTAAAATATTCATGTAATAGCTTTCGTAACACAACATATAAAGATAAAAGATGCCTTGGTGCTGTTGGGCCCGTTTTACGATTTGAAGGATATATTTCAATAGAGGGAATTTGCATATTTACTCTTTTTTTTTCTTTCTTATCTTAACGGCTACAAGGCTATCTAGTCTCCTTTTATATATCAATCACAAAACAAAATCCTCATTGCTCTGTTCTGAAACAATGGCACTCACACGTGCCACACTCGTGCTAACCATTTCCCTTGCTCTCGTCACAATGTCTCTATCACAAGCTCCCTCCCCTGCACCAATAATAGCCCCTTTTGCATCCTCCCCAATACCACTACAACCACCAAGCCCAAGCCCAAGCCCAAGCATGAGTCCAAGCCCATCACTACTAGCATCCCCCCATACTTCACTATCACCGCTTAGCGGAGATGTATACACTGATAATCCAGCGACCCTCCCAAGCAACGCGTTTGCTCACACAACCATGCTACCATTCATTGCTGCTGCTGCTGCAGTACTGATTCTTGCTTAAACTCGCTAAGATATGCATTTCCTTATTAGCTTCTCTGTTTTTTCTTTTTCATCTTTTGTTGTTTTGATTTGATATTTCGTGTATGATTCTTCCGTGCTTTGTTATTTTGACGGTTGTGACCAAACATTGCGTATGTATTTGTCCGCTTCATATTTTGTAGCTAGCTTACTAAATAAAACAGATTTGCATGGTGACTTCTACTTTTCTATCCTTCTCTTCAATTTATGTGACAAAATCGACGCTACTAGCTTCTATTCTAACTTATCAACTCGATAACTTTTTAGTAATTGTGTCTAGATTGTGATATCTCTTTTAAGCATTTCGTTGTTAGACTTGATGCTTGAGGGGATGTGAATTGTCATATCTCTTTTAAGATACCTCAGCTCGTTAACTAAAGACCATGTAGGACCAATAACTGAGTATTATGGCTCGTAAACTGAATACTAATTAAGGGTCTATGTCAACCACATGTATCTTTACTCGGTCAAACCTTAAAAAATATGTGTTCAACTTAAAACTTTAAGACATTTAGTCACTATTCAGTAAACACCCGAGACTTAGGTCATGGTACTTTGTCGATTAAGTCTACCTGAGTTCGACATCAACAATAGTGCCCATTTAGGAAGAAAAAAACTTTTTGGTAATTGGCTACATCTTTGAGCTCCTTTTGTTGTTAATAATTGCTTTTGAGCTAGAAAGCCTTTCTTGATATATAATTGCATTGCAAAAGATGGGATTAATGGGGTAGTTAGGTAAGCAAGCATATGAATCTCAAGTGCTAGCTGTTAAGAAAGAGAGCAACATGTGTGAAAAAATGCGTGGAAGGTAACTTTGCTTTTGGAGAAGGGTGAGGTGGCATTTAGAATTTTATTAGTACAGAAGAAAAGGTTAAAAGGAGGAAACGGACGAGTTATGGTGGAAGAATAAAAGATGATGGATGATATTGGTGGGATCTTTTCTTGCACCAAATTAATTAACCTTATAGAAAGTGATTTGCACATGGTTTCTATATATTGGTCTAAGTCTATCAATGTTAATTAAGAGATTATATAAGCTTAAGCATCTTTAATGGGTGGTCTCTTAATAATTCGTTCATTAATTTGAGATATGAAGGGTGTTTCGTAAAACCTTGAGAAGATTCGGGAGGAGAGTGAGTGGTTTGAATGACAAGCTGAACGTATGGAGTGTAACGTGTGGATTGTATCTTGTTTGATTGCAATTCTCTAAAAGGCACTATATTGATAGTGGAGAATAGAGGAGGTGGACACATTCTTGACCTCATTCTCCACTTTTGACAGAATAGAATCCTTATGCACAAACCACAAACAAGCATTTGAAATTTTCCTCATTATAACAACAAGCATTCGTGTATGCCAAAAGTTAAACGAATGTTTTCTTTAAAGAAAAAAGTTAAAAGAATTTATTCATTTATGATCATATCATACAGAGAGAATGGAGTACCACACCAAATAAAGCATTAGATTCTATCACAATGACTCAATAATTATATTGTTTTATCTAGAATAATATTTGGCCAAACTTTACATAGTTCTAATTAAATTTTAAATTGTAATGACTGTTTTCTTTGAGAACAAAAGGGTTAAAACAAATAAAAATTTACACTTTTCCATGTATGTGGGTATTTTCCCATTTGTTTTATAATTTGTTATTACTATTTACAAATGGATCATGGTCAAAACTAAAAAAAATGGATTTAAGTGAAGTTATTGATGGAATACTCAATATATTCACACATTAAGAAAACGTACTTGTCAAATTAATACTTAAGCATATAAATTCCACATCATGTTGTAAGATTTTTCTATTCGCTCTTTGCACTTCGACTATCATTCTCTTCTTTAATATATTGGGTGTAACTATCTGCAAACATAAATACAAAAATTGTGTTTTACTTTTAAGCAGTCATATTCCAATTTCAGAATGCATTATGTTCAAATTAATTAGTGATACCCAAAAAAAGTTAAAATTGATTCTCAGTGCTCTCTCTTTCACCGACTGATTAAGAAGAAAATACCAAAAAGAGTGACACTTTTTGAGGTCAAATGATAGTATTAAGCAGATCTTTGTAAAATTATGATCTCGCTTAGATTGGTTTCCACACCCCTTTTGAACTAAATACACCTCCCTTCTTTGTTTTAAAATTACATATTTTTCCTTCCAAAATACCACCTTTTAGGAAATAAAAGTTGATTTTTTTCAATTTTCAATCTATAAAATGTATAAATTTAATTTTAAAAACAGTTACATGATTTAGGAACTCAACAGGTCAATGTAATTGTAAAATCAATTTATTAAACTCAAATGATTAATGAACTCTAGTATGTTGTTTTAATGTGAAGTTTCTTTGACCAAAGAAAAGAATGAATGGTTCCAAATAATTCAAAGTCGAATCATAGCTTAAACAATCTTTGATCATATTTTACTTATCTTCCGGCTGAATTCCGGATTATCAAGACTCTATTTCCCTGATAATCGGAGAGTTGAAACCAAAAACATAATCAATATAAATTGTATCCTCCTATTTATATTTCCAAATTTTAATTTCCACATTAAAATTTGATAAAATTTAATATTTTGTTATATTTCAAAAATGAGATTCCAGTCGTGTATTTTGTATTTCAGAATTACAAGTCCAAAACTGTTGATATCCTTCTGACTTAGAGGTAGTTTTAGAACCAAAAAAGGATGGGTTGTGTAAATAGCAATTCTCCCACAAAATTTAAACTAGCAGAGATATTTTTCTCTCTCTTTCTCTCTCTTATATGAATCCTCAAGGTATTTGAGGGGATCCAAACTCTAATAAAAGCCCCTTGGGGCCTTACTCGTGTATCTTTTGCTGTATTATTTCTTGATTTTTCTTAAGACTAAATAAAAAAATGCTACAATGACAATTCCTAAATGCCAGTCATCTAATGCTAATTAATTAGTAATTCCATTTAATGTGTCGGGCCAGGTGAAGATATGTTATTATGAACCTACTTTCTTCTCTGTTTTCTTCGGCACTCAAAACAATCAGTACATGGCAACTTATTTCTAATTCTACCTGAAGAACTAGCTTCAAGTTTGCTGGATGGTACTTTCAGCTCCTCCACTAGTATCTGCCGAAGCTTCTCATTTTCCTCCACAAGTTCTTCAATGATTTGCTGGTGTTTCAAAACCTAAATCCATAGTAAAAAAATTATTAAATATTAGAAGTGACTGAAACATTGAAAAAATCAACAACAAGCAATCCTAGTTAAAATATTCAGTCTATCTGTGTTTGTATTATAAAAAGGTGATTTGATAACTTGGCCACAAAATCAAATACTAATTGGACAAAACGAAAAAAATTACCATCTGAAGTATTTTGTTCTCTGTGATCAAGCGTCCAGCCTACAATGAATCTTATATATTAGAATCAGAATATCATATAATATTTGAGAAACTCAGGAATGAAACTATAGAAGCATATTTACTTGTAAAACAGTGATTACTTTGCTGTGCAATACACTTTATAGTTATGAAAATCATTTCATATTTAAATAAACAAGAACAAGACTTCTAAGAAGATCATATTGCATAAAAATTATGTATTCAAATACCAAAGTTGATCACCAAAAAGTCTATAAAGAAACAAACAGTATTTAGTCTTGTTTATTTTTCTAAAATCAGGAAGTGATATAGACACACAGTTTAAACAGAGGCATAAAGGGAGACAGCACGGGCATACGAATTGAAAGACCGATGCTTATTCCTCTCAACTCATAACAATATCTTTCCAGGCTCAGCAGTTTATTTAAACAGCTTCAGTTACTAAAATCTAACCATGTACCGGAATTTTTCTGAAGGTGAAGGGTATAAAAACAAATATGTAACATGTGTAACAGTTAAAACACGAGAGAAAGAGATGCATTATGAATATAAAATGTTCACATATTGTTTTCAAGATTGCAGAGTGTTTGAATCTATTTAAAAATATCTATCCCATTCAAGTGAATGGTGTAACATTCCCATGTTTTGGCCAAAAACCAAGCTCATAGGAAGAGCTGGGATTTACTTAAATACCCATAAATACCATTTTTAAAAACATCATTACCCAACCCCAGTCATTAACTCCTCCACCTCTCTACTACCCACCAAACCAGCAGCACCACCACAATGGCAGCATTGTGGCATCGGCCACTGCTGTTACCAGTTTCCAATATCACTTGCCCATCTACACTCTAACATCTTAGACCACGTGCCCCTAAAAAGAATCCCATTCCAAATGCAAAAATTCTTCACGCAGTCTATATCTCTTTCAATAGTTCGTATTAGTACAGAATGTAAATTATTTGAAGTCATCCATTTATGTGAAGCTTAAAGTGCATGCAAAAAGTCTAAGTTAGAGAACACTTTCAGAGTTCTATTGCAATAAAATCCCTGTGAATTAATGATTAGAAGAAAAGGCATCAATATTTATGAAAGTAAATGAGAGCATACTGCTTCACCGGGTGCTCCTCCTTCTCCCTTCAACAGTGGATTCTGAAGAAAGTTGTTAAGAACCTGCTCAGTTCGGCTGCCAAATGCAGTGTCAACTGAAGTGTCTTTTATTACAGTTTTATCAAAAGCCGAACCAATATTCATTGGTTGAGACCCTGCTAGACCTTGGGATGCTTGATCAGCTGATTTAGTTGCTAACTGCATCATGCTTCCTGGACTGACTGTGCTTGTGGCACTTTGTAAGGATGCTGGAAAAGCACCCTGACTAAATGGTAAACTGGGAGTGAGTCCAAACTTCATCATCATCTTTGTCATTGTTACCTAGCAAATTAAAGTATTTAAACATGAGATACATAAAAAGGCAGAGAATAAATGAGAATACTTTTCAAATGAGAGAAATTTCACGTACAACAAAACAAGATTGAATTTGATTCAAAACCCCTGGTTTCACAGCAAGTCCTGCCACAATAAAAAAAAATTAAAAAAAAAAAAAAAAAAACTCAGTTACCAACTGAAGAATGTACACAAGACATGGAGAGTCTTTGTAAACTGAAATAATCAAACAGAATCCACCCATATGATGCGATAAAGAAAATATGGATAGGATAGGAATATATAAATGACAACAAATTTTCATAGAAGACCAGCACTTGCATCTGCAGCATCCAGACGTTTCGTAGCACCCTAGCAACATCTTCTGCTTCAACATTTTTATTCTTTAGTATACCAAGCATACGAAGATATAAGTTTACAATTTATTTGTTCAGCAGAATGGAAACATACAGTGAGACATAGCCCCTTGTGCTTATGAAATATTTTAATCTAATTGTAGTCTCCAATGCAGAGTTTGTTTGAAAATCATTTTCATGAAGTGCATAACTAATAGTAATACGTATGATATATGATACATAGGACGGGTAGCTACAAAATCAATGCACAATAGAAAGCTGCTTCCTTGGAGGAATTTCAATATCATGTGAGCATATAAAACATTAAACATTAGAAAGGCAGGTGCCCAGGTTCCTATTTCCTAAAAGAATTATTTTGGACAAAATAATCTAAAAATTTTGAACAATACAAAGAGTTAAAAACAGTGCTAACAGCGGCACAACAGATAGATTAATAATTCAAAAGATCCTCAAGAGAAAATTGAACTAATGACATATTTATCCAAAATAAGTAAAGACAAGAGAAAAGAATTCCTATCATGGAATTCAATATGATATCTATCTGGCAGAGATTTATTTCTATGTAAGTATGATTTAATGATACAAAAATCACAAAATGCAGAACAGATATGGCATACCAGCTCCAAAACCATGACCGAAACCAACTCCACATCCAACCCCAACTTCAATATTCCTAGCTCCCAACTTCCTCAACTGTACCAATAATAATCATAATATGAGAAACAAGTATTTAATAAAAAAAGGGAACAAAACAAGAAAAACATAATTGTGATAATTGTCTTACAGAAGTATTGACATGTCTGCTAACACCAGAAAATGCATCAGTTGCACCCCTAGTAGCACTCATCACTTGATTTAACATAGGTATTGCACCTACAAAAATATCATAACACAACAATTTCACTAATATAATATAATTTCAATAATGTTGCTCAATCAGAATCAATCAATCAATAATTTTAAGACTTAATAAAAAAAAAGTGATACATGGTTTGTGAAGAGAAGTATGAGTAGGGGCATTTTGGTCAGTTTTAGGTTTGAAGAAGCTTTTGAAGTCCATAATGTGTGTGAATTTGGAAGAGAAAGAAAGTATACCTAAATTTAAAGGGCGTCCAACGCCGATTCCAACTCCACAACCGATTCCGAAACCAGTAAATACTTGACCTACTTTCAAAGTAAATGGATTCTCAATTCCAATTCCAATTGCATTATTCTTGCTTTCCATTGTCGTCATTACTTCGATTCTTCCCTCTCTCTTTCTTTCTCAAAATTTATTCACTCCGTCGTCTTCCTCTGTTGCAGTGAGAGGGAGCATCGTAGGTGTGTGGCTTCCGTGCGCAGAATAGCAGCCACGCTAACTTGCGCCTACCAACGTGGCAGTTACGGGCTAGGAATTTTTTATTGTACACGAGCGTTTCTCACTGGATGAGGCCTATTCATTTCGGCCCTATTTGTTTTGGGCCTATTCATTTCGGCCCTATTTGTTTTGGGCCTATTCATACAACTTTAGCCCGTATACTTTTTTTTAAAGTAAGTGAAAGATTTATGAACTAAAGAAATTGTATATGATTTTAGGAAATTTGTTAATAAGTTATTGTATGATTTTAAGATGTCTTCATATGAAGAGAAGAATCAAGCGCACATGAGTGGGATAGAGTTTTGTTTTATTTAAATTTAGTTATTAGTTATAATAAAATGTGATGGGATAAGAGATTAGTTTAATTTTGTTATTTCAAATTAAATAGACCGGTTGCTAAAAAAATTAAGGAGCACAAACAAGATAAAAATAAGGTTTTTAAGTGTTAAAATGGTTGGGCTATTACAAGATCCAAAGAGGAAAGATAGATGAAATTATGAGAAAAAGAGATAGTGAAAACGAGAAAAATAAGCAAACAAATTCTATCAATCCGACATTGAAATATTTCTAATTAGAAAGTTGCAACTGAGGAATTCTTTAGATTTATTATTTATATTGAATGTGTAGAGTTTGAAATTCAAAGTTAAATTCTCTTAAAAGAGAGTATGACGTGTCATCTCTTGGCAAAAAAAAAAATCTAAGTTTATATGATTCAGGTTAGAGTTTTGTTTTATTTAAATCAAATTATAATAAAATGTGTTGGGATGAGAAAAACATAGGATTAGATCCATACACTTAATTTTTATTTTATTTTAAATTAACTAATGTGTGTACAGAATGGAGTGCACAAAATAAAACAAAAAGGGAGGTGCATAAGCATAAGTAACTTGTGTCTTGTTGAATGTGACTTTTAAATGTCTTTGGAGTTTTAACCATTCCATTTTGAGAGGAAAAAGACATTAGTAGAATTAGTGTTAATAATTGTGGCATTTGTTTTTCTTGTAACAATGGTCCCATGCGACTTTTTTTTACTAAGTCACATGAGACTTCCAAAATAGACGACCACGTCAAATTGAAGAGGAGGCCTCCAAAATACAATCAGAAAATAAACTATGACGATTGTAATTATTGGTTTCAAAAGCAATCGCATTGTAATAATTGATGACAAAAGTGAGACCAAGTCTCACAAATTTGTTATATCTTAAACCTCTTTTTTTTTATTTTATTTTTCCTTTACTATTCGTGTTTTACAATAAACCATTTAACTGCTAGAATTGAAAGAATATTGGACCAACATATTTAAGTTAAACATAAATTTTGTATAATAACATAATTGTTAAACATGACCCTAGCAAAATATTGTTTTTTTTTACTCAAAAAGCTTAACTCATTTCATTCATAATCAAATTGATAATACAAGGTGGTGTATATAAAAGAACACGATGCTATGATGCTACAACAAGTGAGTGAACAATACTTTTGGCTTCTCTCTTAATAAAATTTATCTCAAAGACAAAATATTGTTATAAATATATTACTAGACCTTCCACACACAAAATTTAGTCTACAAATATATTGCTACTAATTTTTCCTACTGAAACTACCAACTTATTATTATACTTAAAAATATTATCTAACTATTAAACGATTTAGATACTTTAAAACCACTATTAATACGCGATCAAATATTTCGTTTGAGTGAGTTCTGTCTTTTATTTCATGTTTTCTCAAAAAGCTATTAATTTTTGTTTAAATTGGTCGATTGAGAAATATATTTTATATGTCTCAGTTGATCGATCCAAACATATATTTAATCACATGCAAGCACGAGTTCCTTTTAACTCGGTGAAACTACGATCACATCACATGCATTCTCCTCTGGGACTACCATGACACATGCTTTAGGAATCGATCCAATCCAACAAGAAACATGGACAGGCTTATTTTTTTCATGAAAAACAACCTCATAAAGTCCAAAATCGTTCCATGATGTGGTGCAAATGATTTCATTATTAAGGCCCAATTCCTTCCTAATGTATCCATTCTTTGTAAAACTTTCTACCTCAATGACCTTCAAGGATTCTTTAACAACCAAAGTAAAACTAGAGCCCATCTTTGTGTCTAGCTTTTGTTCCACTTCTTCAATGCAAAGCATGGCTAGTTCCCTCCACAATTTTTTGCTAAAATTTACATCCTTAGTAGTGACTTTGAATGCCACACTTTGAACTTTGTTTTTGCTTTTAGTGTGGCTAATTAAATCCTCAAATGGGGGGTTATTGGGTTTTTTCATACGAGGGTGGTTAAATATGGGTGTGTCAAGTTCTTTATTTGAGATTAATGAGGGTAACATGTTGTGTATTTGTACCCATTTCTTAAGGAATTTTTCAATTGCAAAAATATCTGCCAAGAGGAGGCTACAACTAATGCCAATTGAGTATCCTCCACAGTTAAAGTTGGTCACCTGAAGAAAAAAAACCACATCAACAAATTAATTCAAAATTTCATGTTTTTGCAATCTTTATTTTGAATTATTTTAATTTAATAAAATTGATAATTTTTATTGAAAGTGAGTTAAATTAAATGAAATGATTTTTTTATATGAAAACTATTTAACTTGTTGAAAGCTATTTTTATATGATTGAAATTTAGTTGATGTCGGTGACATATTTAAGACAAGTCAATAGTTGGGAATAGATGTGTTTTTTTTAAAATAATAATAATTTGGGAATAGTTGTGTTGAATAGATTGGTATGGTCCTGTTTGTAAATACTATGTTATTTATTTTAATTTAGTATTCTAGATTTGATGACGACTCTTTAAAATTAATTTTGATGTTTTGTTGTTGGCAACTTGATAAGAAATATTTTTCATTTTATGGTAATTGAATCTTAATATTTTTTTTCTTTAACTTAATTTTAGATAATACCTCAATCTTTTATTTATTTATCTGGTCTTTTATATAATTTTAAGTAAATAATCTGACCATTTATGTTTTAAAATATTAACAATATTATCTTTTTTTACAAAAATTTATCAAAATTTTTAAATAAAACTCATAAAATTAATTATCATCTTCAATATAATACAAATTTCATCAAATTTATAACTCAAAAAATAAACACATATTTTTATTCTTTATATTTTTGAATTTTTGTAATAAAATTAAATAAATAACCAAATCAAGAAGAAAAATAAAATAAAGGACTGGAGTGTTATCTGAAATTAAGTTAAGGGGTCGTATGAGCAATTGTGCATATATTGTTTTTTTACTAAAACAAAACTCAATTAGACTAAATTAATAAGGGATATGTCAGTAAATAAATAATTAATGCATTTGAAAAATATGGTCACAAAAGTTGAAGTATTTGATTCAAATTTTTAACTAAATATAATTTTTTTCATTAATTTATTTTTTCTTATATATATATATATATATATATATATATATATATATATATATATATATATGAGATGGGAAGGAATATATCACTAGTTAAACTCAAATAACTTAAAGAACTAGTGCATATTTCGTTGCAACTTTGGAGGAGCACGGGACTATCATGACACATGCTTTAGGAGTAGAACTAGTGCATATTTCGGTAAAATTGGTTTTGGAATGTTTGAATACTCTCGAATAAAATTGATTATATCTCTGAAATTAATTTTAAAAGCTAAAATTTGTAGCTTTTGATTTAACCTTAATTTTTACACTAGAATTTATTGTTGAACTCACTTTTAACTAAACATAAATCATTTTAAATTCAATTTATTTTTAACTAAAATTAATTTTACGAAATAAATTTAGTCAAAATCAAATTTTACCACGTCAAAAGCAAAGACACGCGTAGACCCTAGGTAAGGGTAGAGCCACCCGAAATGAATGTTAATGCAATTTAAGAACTTGATAAAAAAATAGTTTTTATGGCAATATTAACTAAAAAAGGAAAGATAAAAAAAAGATAACGATTGGAAACAAAAGTACTAGTAAGTAGTAACATTTACCTGAACATAAAAGAGTGGAGAGAACTGAGGAAAGTGTGCATCAATTTCATTCCAAAAAACAAGCTCAGCTTCATGATGACCACGTTCCATTTTACTCATCTCAAGAAACTCAAACAAAGTGGTAGAATATTGAGCCTCCAAGAGTCTAATGCCAGAATCATTGGACACAATTTCAAATCCATTTTTGTCAACTTTTTTGAGTCGACCAGCTAGTAAAGGTTGATCCAACAAGGCCCTAGCTAGTGACTCAACAATCCAACCAGTTATAGACCAATCATGATCCTCTTCTTCTACATTCTCATAGTACATTACTATTTGGTAGCATCCATCAATTTTGCTAGTACCATTAAATTTTTTGTCCTCTGATTTTTCATCATTCAATACAATTTTACAAACTTGTCGTGGTTCCGTAGGTTTAGCTGGTGACACGCTTGTCATACCTAAAATTTGCAAAAAATTTATACTTTGGCTTTCAAAGCTACCATTGCAATGCACATGACCCATAATTTTTTTTAAAAAAAAAAATTGATATTTTTGCTACTTCGAATTAAGTTACTTACCTCACAACATGCAGGGGAAGTATTTATAATAAAAAAAACTACTCAATTGCATATTATTATATGAATAAAATAATACTATAGTTTAGGTAAAAAGAAATTACTACTACTTGACGATTGCACGTCTTTCAAGTGGACTTTCTTGTTGATGAATTTATTGTTTAGAATGTGATGGATACCTACTTCAATTACGCATCATTTGAGGAATCTTGAATCCACTTTTAAGTGGTAACGATCAAATGCTAATTCAAAATGCTATAAATGAATAAACTTAGTTTTAGTAGTTGAGAGAATGCATATCATTGGTATTAGTAATAGTAGTGATTGTATAATAAGGTATTGGTATTAGTAGTTGAGAACGCACATCATTGGTATTAGTATTAGTAGTGATTGTATAACAAGGTATTGGTATTAGTAGTTGAGAATGCACATCATTGGTAATAGTAGCGAAGCTTCAACAAATCGTTGTATTTAATTTTTAAAATTTTAATTTATAAATTAAATTTAATAATTTATTGTATTTTAAAATTTTAGGTCGTAAAGTTGCGATGCAAACACATAATTTTTTTGCAAATACAACTGTAAAAAGAGGACGAATTGGACTAAAAAGTTGCACATATTTAAGAGAAGCAGAGTTATGGATATAACACATTGCTTTAGTTCGTATGTTTGGAGAGAAAAAAAATCTAAGAATATAGTTAGTTTGATTGAATTTATATAATTTTTATAACAACATTAAATCTAAAAAGATAAATAATATGTTGATTTGATGCAGTTCAATCAGGTAGACATTAATAAAAATAAACATATTTATTTTTAAAATATAAAATTTTATTTTTCGAACACTAATCTTTTATACTATTAAAATAATTACGTAAACACATTCTAAACTGCAATGGAGAAAATAATATGTAAATGATTAAAAGAATCATTAAATGCAACACATATTTAAGATAACACTAATAGTATAATTCAATGATTTTATTCACATAACAATGATTCATTTTAAATAAAATAAAATTATACTCAAATCAACATAGATTGAGTTTATTCGATTCAATTTGAACTCGAAATAAAAATAAAATAAAAATCAATTTAACTGATTTTTTTTTAATTTATAATTATTAGTTTGATTTTTATATCCCTAGACAAAACTCAAAACACATACAACTAAAATTTAAATTAATAAAAACACATTAGAAAACTAGTTATATTTAAAAATATATATTTTTACTATAATAATTATCACACCATATTTGCATTGGAATTATTCACTTATTTTAGAAAATAGAATAGCAGTAATTTATAAGGAGTACTTTCGAAACAATGTTACTATTAAATATAGTTGAGTTTAATGATTTTTGCTTATAATTGAGGCCATAATTTTACAATAATTTTTAGTAGTGAGATATTTGTTAACCAAATGACTCTCAATCTATAAAAAAAAAACACTATACGACTTACACAACAACAATTTTTCATTAATTTTTTAGAATTTATTACTGTATATGTATCTAAATATAAGACTACATTGAGAAATTTATTTATGTATTTTTATAAAATAAAAAAAATTGAATTTTTAACTTTATTTATGAAATAGTTATTTACTAACATACCCCTAATTAATTTACATATTTTTTCTAAAATCAACAATAAATAGAAACATTAATTAATTATCTTTCTTAAAAGATAAAATTATAAAAATAATATCAATTATCAAACAAATTTAAATTGATATCAATTTTTTGATTTTTATGATTTGATTAATGATATTTTGTATACATATAAATGTAATATTTTTATAAATAATTATTTACACACACAAAATAATGCAACAAAAATATAGTATTTAACAAGTAGCTGATCATACATAAGAGCATATATAATTATAACTTATAAGTGTGAGATATTTACACGTATCATTCTTTCTCGTAAATATCTCTCTTAACACTTAAGCAATTTCCTAACACAAAATGGAGTGATGAATGGGGAAGTGTAGTTGCAGTGAATGAATTCAATAAAAGGGTCAACATGATACGTTATGGACTTATGGGCTCAAAGTCTTGTGAATGAAACGTCAATGCTCAAACGGTTGGAGGAATTAAAGTGCATGATGTTCGTGATGAGGATAATAAATAATCCAACGATCATATTAATTTCTACTATCTTTTAATACAATACATAACCCCACTCTTCGTGGGACACCGTGCACTAAACTGTCTCAAAATCAATTCAAATTCAAACCAATTTAATTAATTATTTTATTTCATTATAAACCATGCACAACTCCCATGTGGTGCTTCACTGCTTCACGACGCCTTCATCAATGTGTTCTTCAATTGTTGGTATTTTATATTGGTATAGTAGATTCTGATTTCTTCGTGTGTCAGAACTAATAATAGAGTACTCAGTATATGCCTAATTTTTTCCGGACACCCTATCTATATATGAAAATATCCATTTCACAACGGAAAATAATTATATTTATTATTTAAAAATTACTTTTTTTAAATTTATAAATTATTTATTTAAAATTTAATGATATTAACGGTGGTCGGAGGCGATCCACCAATGTGGAGTTCGGTCGTTGACTAATGTGAGATTGTCGGAGTTTTGTCATCGACCACTGTACATACATTGTTGGTGCTATGTGTACAACTATCATTGCTCCAACTAGATAACACATACACTTCCATTTTAATTATTTAATGCAAAAGTATTAGATGGAGATGTTAACCTATAATGTCCAAGTGCATATTTAAATATTACAAATATTTTTACTGACCGGTTAATGTTTTATCTCACTATGATTTCCACTAAATAAGAAAGTTAAAGTATTTTTGGTTTTCTTTTGTTACAAAATAAAAACCAAAGCATAGCGTGATTTCACCAAAGAATGTTTGGTGATGTATAACATTGCTCTTACGATTAATTTCCAATATGTACTATTGGATTTCATTATTAATGATAGAGTATTCCACTTGCTTACTTTTTATTTTTCAAAGAAAACTACTCAATCCATGTTAGTATACCTCTTCCGACCCACATCATAATATGCAACTCATTCATTTTAAGTTTAACAACACCCAACTTTCTAAGTCTAATGACAAAAACTAGTTAATGGGCATGAATAAGGGAAATTCCATGAAACTTATTAATTGCTTAATTTAAGAAAGGGATGTTTCTTTACGGAACATGATCAAAAGCATTTAATCAATTGTACTATACTACATGTCATCCCATCCTACCAGCTCACCCAATTGCTCCCACCGCCAGACATATCATTGTCAATAATCACCTGTTTCTTTTCACAAGTCTATCCCAAAATAATTAACATTTTTAACTTTTAAAGTGATATATTAACTACATTTTCTCTATTGATATGATATAGATCATTTTAAATTTAATATCCTCTAATTAACATTTCTAGTAAAAAAATCTTCCAATTTACATTTATTATACTACATTTTTCTTGGACTTGGGAGTATTAATTTCTGGCTGGATTCCAATCTTTAATATTTTTCATGGACTTGGTAGACTCCCAAAAAAATCTTGGTGTTTTCCTATATTTCAAAATTCAGTAGTGTATAATTTTAATTTGATAATAAAAATGAGATTAACAACGTTATTTGAAATTTTAATTTAATAATATTTTTTATACATTTTGAATAAATAAAATTTAAATTCGATAATAAAAATGAGATTGACGATGTTATTTGAAATTTCAATTTAATATTTTTTGTACATTTTGAATAAATATTAAAGATGAATAATCATTTTTTGTTTTACAAAGTTTTAATTGCAACCATTGGTTACCACATGAAAAATATCAAAATGGGCTCGGGCTAGTGGGCCAGTCCATTTGGCTCGTATATCAACTGCTAGGCCTTGGGAGTTGGGCCTGTTCGCCGAGGCGTAGATGTCTTAGCCCATTTCAGATTCACAATAAAGCGTAGCCACAACCACTAGTTTATATGGCTATATGGCCCAAGCCTGAACACACACAAAAATAATCTGAACACGACCTGTAATATGTGTGTAGTATTGCTTAGAGCTACAATGAAATACAAACTTAATTGAACATCCATGGCTACAACAACCTCGTCTTTTATGTTTCTTAAATCTCCCACCTCGTCACCATCACCTTGTCATACCAGAATTGGCAGAAGTTTTAAATTAATCAAGGCTCAATCTGATGTCCGAAAGGAACATGTTGTCATTGTTGGTGGTGGGATTGCAGGTCTTGCAACTGCTCTATCCCTTCACAGGTTCATTTCAACTCTCCTTTGAATCTCTCATCACCTATGAAGCACTGATATCAACACGTCGACACCGATGATAATTTTAAAAAATAAATTAATTGAATGTAATCATGGTGTCTGTGTGGATATTGCGACACACATTCGATTACATGTGTCGGAGTTATAGAGCTCATCACTCTTATGATATGCTTTTATTTATCCAAACACGTGTTGAATTGAATTGACAGGCTTGGTGTTCGATCCCTTGTATTGGAGCAATCGGAGTCCCTTCGAACTGGTGGAACTTCACTTACCCTTTTCAAGAACGGGTGGAGTGTACTTGATTCAATTGGAGTAGCAAATTATCTCAGACCTCAATATTTAGAAATTCAAGGGTAACTTAATTTGTCATTTTTTTTATGACACTTACCTTGTTGTCCAATGCATATATCAGCTGAGCTTGAGCTGGTTCATAATATCAGTTTTACAGGATGGTGGTGAAGTCTGAGGATGGGAGAGAACTACGTGCCTTCAATTTCAAGCAAGAGGATCAAAGGTATATAATATATATGGTTCGTGATATATGGTCATGGACCCATGGTCCTAATGGTGTGTGGATATAATAGTCTCTTATCTTAGATATTCTCAACATTGGTTTCAGTGTTATCAAATAGCTGCTATGACTATAATGCCGCTATAGTGTAGCCAATTTTAGCAAAATGGTATTGTTTCTTATTATACAATTGAGTACAAACTACAAAATATTGTTAAATTGTGATTATAGTCCTGTAGTAAAATGAAATTTGAACAAAATGCTATTTTTTGCGATCTGTGATTGACAATACTGATTGGTTTTGTCATTGTTGCCTTGTTGGTTGAATATTTATTGTGCAGCCAAGAAGTGCGTGCAGTGGAGAGGAGGGTACTTTTGGAAACCTTGGCTGCTCAGCTCCCTCCAGATTCCATTCAATATTCTTCACGGTTGGCCAGGATTGAAGCAAGTCCAAATGGGGATACCTTACTGGAATTCAAGGATGGGTCTAAACTACTTGCACAGGTCAGTCATTGTGATGTATATAGTGTGTTTGATGTTGAAATTCACTCATTCATGTCATGATTTTATTATTTACAAACTTGATTGAAAAAACAGTTGGTTTGTGTTTCACATGTGTTTAAACATGATTCTGATAGAAACAATTTATATGTAGCTATTGTATTCAATTGGTTGAAGTTGAACACTTAAATATGAATTATTTCACTTCAAATTTAGTGTATGTTAGAATTAAGATTTGTATCTTCCAAAGCCCAATTAGGAATGTGCAAACTGAATATTGTTCAAAAACATTTTTGAAAAAATTACATTAATTGGCTTAAATTAAAACATGATAGTTAGACTCAAATCACGATTAGCATTGTAGTGAAAACAGAAAAACTACGGTTGGCAAACTATTCTCCAAACTTTCTTTTAGTGTAAGTACAACTCAAATGGTAAAAGACTTGAGATATTTAATTTGTTGCGACACAAGTTCGAACCCGCAATACCCCTCTTCTTTTCATTTAGTATGTGAGTTTCACAAAGACTCAAATGCATAGTTAGTTTGCTCCGAGCAAGTATCTAGCATCTGAAATCAGAGTACCAGGTACGCATGTTATGTTGTCCAAAGCATCATTGATGACAAGCTCAATTTGATGAAAAAATCAAGCAAATTAGGCTTATCACGTGATTGGTTATGACTCTGAAAACAAAGTGCACAAAATGATCTTACAAACATAATGACCAATTATGAAGCTCTGAACCTGAAAAGTGTTAACAAATCAATTCTATATCTAAACAGATTGTAATAGGGTGTGATGGAATTCGATCACCAATAGCTAAGTGGATGGGATTTGCTGAGCCCAAGTACGTTGGTCATTGTGCTTTCCGTGGCCTTGCCTCCTATTCAAATGGACAACCTTTTGAACCAAGAGTGAATTACATCTATGGAAAAGGGTTGCGTGCAGGATATGTTCCTGTTTCTCCTACCAAGGTCTATTGGTTTATCTGCTTCAACAGTTCATCACCAGGTGCTTATTCTTACTAGTAACTTCTTCCATATATCGTTAAATGACTAGGTTTATTGT
This sequence comes from Cicer arietinum, assembly GCF_000331145.2. Taxonomy (NCBI): domain Eukaryota; kingdom Viridiplantae; phylum Streptophyta; class Magnoliopsida; order Fabales; family Fabaceae; genus Cicer; species Cicer arietinum. The sequence goes on along the minus strand of NC_021167.2, from coordinate 2,618,946 downwards.
TCTTATCATAGTTTTAAATTGCGACCCACAACAATGACAGGTCCTAAGACAACTGATTCAACTATGCTAAAGAAGCAAGCTAAGGAGCTAGTTGAAAACTGGCCTCCAGAACTGTTAGACATAATGGATTCTACACCAGACGACACTGTAATAAAGACTCCATTGGTGGATCGGTGGCTATGGCCTGCGATAAGCCCTTCTGTTTCTGCAGGTAGAGTTGTGCTAGTTGGAGATGCTTGGCACCCAATGACTCCAAATCTTGGTCAAGGAGCTTGTTGTGCACTTGAGGATTCAGTGGTTCTTGCTAAAAAGCTTGCAGCAGCCATAAACTCTAACGACACTTCTGTCGAAGAAGCTTTTGAATCGTATGGCAGCGAAAGATGGCCGCGAGTATTTCCACTAACCATTCGCGCAAACCTTGTAGGTTCTGTTTTGCAGTGGGATAACTCATTGGTGTGTTCTATTAGAAACAATATTGTCATACCTAAGCTAGTAAAACTTGGTCCATTGCTAGAGCACACAAATTTTACTAGTGAAAGTCTATAAATAATGAAAAGCAATGCTGGTACAGTGAAACACAAAGGTGTGATGTCAATGGTTAAGGATTTTAATTTCTTCTGAATCCATTTCCCTATTGTACACTTGAATATATATACACTTCATATCTCATATACAAACACAGACCTTGATCCATAAACCTAGTATTGAATTTTGCAGAGATAGACAAGTACAGAAGGTACTTGTATATCATTTTTCCTCTTTATTTAACCTAACCGAATATGACTGTACTTTTTCCCTATGATTGGATATTTAATAGTTCCATTCCATGACAAGCAGTAATAATAGATTCAAATACACAAAAAACATGAGTTTTTTTCTTTCTGAGATATAAAAATCAATAAAGTTATGATACAATAATAAAAAAGGAGGATCAAGAAACATAGAATCAATGAAAGCTAGTGATAATTAAAATTTATAATCTAGATTACATGACATCATAATTGTTGATGGTACAAATTGTGAGGCGAAGAGAAGAACCAGAGGATAATAGCGCAGAGAAGAACGAGAAGAGGAATAAGATGAACAGCGTTGTGTGCTGATTTGATACGAAAGAGTTCCTTCTTAGCAACGTGGGAGAAAGGATCGTATGTGGGTAGGTGTTGCTGCTCATCATGCTCCATGTTCCACTTTTTTTGGCTCTTTGATGAGAATGAGATATGATAACAAATTAAGTATTGAATCAAAACCAAATACTTCTAACCACTCCAACTTTACTTTCTTCGCTGCCTTTTTTCATTTTCTTTTCGCTTCGACTTTTTCTACGGTCGCGCCGACATTCGTTCATTTTTTAAACGGAGGGTTTTTTCTTTTTGGTTAAGTCAAGGGGAAAATTTCATTTCCAAAAAAAATTATATGTTTAAATTTATATTTTTTTCCTCTTAATATATTCTTTTTTGTTTTTAGTGTATGTATCTTCCTTTTTGTTTTTAATCTTTGTGAATATACTACTTTTACTTTAATATCAATCGCTTTTTTTAAGTCTTTTAAATATTTTTTAGAGTTAAATAAATTTTTTATTTTAGTTTTTGAAAAAATAATTTTTTTTAATTTTTATAAAATTATTCTACAAGTTGCTTTGGTTCTTAGTGGAACAAAATATTATTTGATTTTTAAATTTTTAAATAATATTTTCACAAATATGTTTAGAACAATTATAAAAGTTTATCCGCATAAATTTAGAATTTTTTAACTTTTGACGAATTAAATATAAATTTTAAATGTTATATATTCAAGATAAAAGTTCTTAAAATATAGACTTGAACTCATTTTTATGTATGAATTGAAAAATATAACTTTTTTTTTACCATAAATAAAAACAAAATTTGAAAATTTTATAAAGATTAAAAGTTAGAGTTAAAGCTCATTTTAGTACTTGAGAAATTTTAAAGACTCATTTTAGTCATTAAAAAAATTAAAAATAATTTTTAGTCCATAAGAAAAATAAATTAGGTCAAATTAGTCACTATTGTTAAAAAATTAAGTTTATTTTTACTAACTTATCAACTTGATTATCCCAAATGTAAATTTTATATAAAAAAAAAAAGGATAAATAAGTATTTGACAATAATAAAAAATAGACAATTAAGTCATTGACAGTAATTAAATGAACAATTTTATTCTTATAAAATTCACTAAATTATAATATAATTTAAAAAACAACGCAATAATATCTCAATCAAACTACACCGGTATTCTTTATGAACAGTACATCAAGTATTACCTTAAAAAACGTGAGCATGAAGAACAATAATGCACCATCAAGAACGCGAGGACGAAGAAGAAAATACAGTTTCTGAAACAAACAATAAAGACGGCAGAAGTCACACATTCAACATAGCATATCACTATGAAATCAAAAAGATTTCTATCATATATGGTTTCTCAAAATGGAATAACACTATGATTTATTTTTCTTTAAATTTAACGAAGAACTAAATTGTCTTTATTTATTTTTCTTAAAAGACTAAAATGTGTTTTTAATTATTTTTTAAAGACTTTATTAAGTCTTTCAAAAAATTTCAGAGATAAATGTTACCAAGTTTATTTTTTTATAGACTCAAAAATATTTTTATTTTTCTTATTAACAAAATTGATCTCTCAAAATTTATGAGAACCAAAATGGACTAATCAAAAGTTTATTTAATCCTATTTTTTATAGGTTAGACTCTATCATTGTATTTTTTTGACAATAATAATTCATTATTACGCAATTAAATTTAGTAGAGTAAATTGAATAACATAACAAGGACAATATACGAACCAAATAGTATCTCAATCAGATTTTATAGCAAACCAGCTAAGTTGTGAATAAATTTAAGTTAGGATGTAGCTTTCACGCAGAACACGTGGTAAGGGGATTACTTGGGTTTGAAGGAGAAAAAGATGGAATTTACAGATAAATGAAACGTGGTGATGTATACCATTTCAATGATATAGTTTGTAGTCACCTCAAATTGGATAGTAGTTTGGCCCCGTTGTATTTGGAGGCAATCAAATTATTGGGCTAATTTAAAATACAAAATTAAGATTAAAAAAATACAAAATGATTTGTAAGATTTTGGTAATTGAATGATGCCTTTCTAATATTAGAGTTATTCTATTCTCACATTAAGCTTTTTTTACAAAATAATCTCAAATTAAACTATATAAGTAAAGCTTTTGATTATTTGCTCCACCACAAGCCAAGTGAATAAATTTTCAACATGAATTTAGTTTTGATTACTACCTCTTATATTTTTCCTTATAATTATCACAGTATCATTTAATTTTTCCTTTCGGATCCAAGTAACTGTGATCATATAATTATCACTGTTTTTAGTCTTTGGATACTCTGCCTTTTGCATCATGATATATCTTCATTCATATATTAAAAAATAATAATAATAACTAGTAAAAGACAAGCTCAAGAATGGTATATATGCAATTTTTTTTATTAGTTTCATGAAGATGATGGACTAGGCAAACAAGTAGACATAGACATAGATCTCTGTCTACTAAGATTAACAGTCAAGGCCTTTGCCTTACTAGTATACAATTTTTTTACATTAGAACTTTGATCTTGCATTAATCTAGCCAAACTTCTCTTTGCATTAGCTCTAAAAGGACAATTAGATGCAATAAACCCATCCACCAAATGTAAATAAGCCTCCAAATCATGACAACAAGCTATATCAGCATCGGGCTTAAGGTACGGTGACATCTTAGTATTAACACGTAATTCCGTTCCAACGTGTGAATATCCCAACGGTGTGTTCTCTTCCAACATATCAACCACTCCACTAACTACCTTTGAATTTTTTATTTTTTCTTCAAGCTCTTCGCTTAAAAATATTCCTGGCACCCTTGTAATCACATCTTGTGTGTTCACTATTCTAAGCACTTTCACCTTCTTTTGTGTGAGGTGTTCCCCAAAGGCTTTGTTACCCACACGAGGCCCACCAAATGAAAAAACAGCAACGGGTGGTACGTTGGGCCCACACGTGCTTATCTCCTCAGCCACCAATAGTGCTAGTGTAGCACCAAGGCTATGGCCCGTTATTGTTATACTCAACTCTTCACCTTTGTAGAGTTCCATTAGACGCTTCACTTCTTCCACTACCGACTCGGATAGACTCGGCACGTGGGCCCCTCTTGTTTTGTACAAGCTCATAAACCCGCACTCAACTTTGGGCTTTCCTTGGGTCTGGGCCCGAGCTTCTGAATTTTCATTGTTGTTATTATTATTATTATCCACGGGTAAGTCGATTAATTGGGCTCTCATATTTTCGGCCCATTCGAGACAAGTGGAAGTTCCACGAAGAGATATCACGATATCTCTTCTTCCCATTCGAGCAATCTCTCTTCTATCGTCGCATACTGCGACGTATCCGACCCAACTAGAATGTTGGGTCATCCATCCAAGATCTGGAGCCACGTCATCAATCCATTTGGGTAATCCAATGGATGATGTGGCATACAGACTCTTGGTAACTTTGTATGATCTTTCAGGTAACGCCACGTGGTGATGCTGGGGTGGTTCGGTTGATGACATGGCAGGATCGGCGTGAAAGGCTTGATACGCGGCTTGAACTAAATCGCCGTATCTAACAACTTCTCGGCGGAGATTATCGTCGAGAGGATCTAACATCCCTTTCCAGTCGTTGCTGCCGTGATATTCCTTCCACCGGCTGCCGAGAATATTTCTTGGTGAATACTCCGCCGTCTTGGAAAGGAGACGCTGAAGGCGTTTGAGGTGGCGCGGGGAGATTTCATCAGCTGCTTTGATTTCCGGCCATAACTTAGCAAGGTTAAGACATTCGAGAAAGCTTTTTCCTTTTTTATCCTTTGAATCGTTTTTTTGAATGGGTTGTTGTTGTTGTTGGTGGTGGTGGTGTTGGGTAGTTGATTCGAGTGGGTTTTGGGAATCGAGGAATTTGTCAAGATTGGAGAGATGTAAACGAGTAGAGTCAAAGGGTTTGTGAGTTTGAAGAGAAGTAAAGGATTTATTAACGGAAGGGTTTAAAGGAGAAGAAGCATGGCATCTGAAACTGGGGCATCTTAATGCTTGAAACTTGTGGAGGTTGTGAGCAGGTACGGTGGAGGTGATTTGCATCATGGTTGAAAAAGCGTGAATAAGATTATGATCCTCTGAAGTGCGCGCTTCAAATAAATCCACAAGTTGTGTTGTGTTGTGTTTTGTGCTGTTATTGAATGGATCAATTCCTCTTGGGGTGTATTTAAAGAGCTACTTGCCATGTGGGTCATCATTTCCTAGTTTACCTTAGGGGTGTTCAAAAAAACCAAAAACTGAACCAAACTGCCGAACCGAACCAAACCGAACTGGTTTTGAACTGAACTGGTTTAAGAACCGAACTGTTTTCGAACTGATTTTGTAAAACCAGAACTGAACCGAACCGGTTTTTCAATTCAAAAAACCGAACCGAACCGGTTTTTTGTTTAAAAAAACCAAACCGAACCGGTTTTTATTTCACAAAACTTGAACCGAATTTTTTTTAGTCGTAATTAGGGGTAATTATGAAAATTTTGGAAAAAAATTAAGTTAAACCAGTTCGGTTTGGTTCAAAATAATAAACCGGTGCACTACTTTTATAAACCGGTTCGGTTCGGTTCTTTGAACTGAAAACCGGTTCAGTTCGGTTTTTCTAAACTGAAAAACAGTTCGGTTCAATTTTCAAATGGTTCTAGTGCAGAACTGAACTTTGCCCACCCCTAGTTTACCTTTTACTAACTCGTTCATTCTTTTTTTATTACTAACTCCTTTATAAATATGTTATTTCTTATTACGTTTCTCGTCACATATTTAATAATTTCAATGTAAATATTTTATTTTAAAATTTTTTATTTTTAACTTTTTTAAAATTTAAATTATTTTTTAAAAATTTAAATAATTTTTTTAAAATTTAAATAATTTTTCAGTTGTACTATCTTTAAAATACATATTAACGTGATCCTATAAACTATTAATTAATATGTGAAGAATTGAAATTCAAGGCGGTGTGGAACCGGTAAGTATGTATGAAAACACCGTAGGTCTTAGTAGTCACACTAGCACGAGGGGACATTATTTTATTTATTTTTATTTTTTAAGGATTTGCACCATGCTCGAGACATTTATTGAAGACTTTTTTTTATAACACTTCATTTTTAATAATTTGTTCAATAATTATTGATATATCAATCAATAATTGAAAACTAATTAAAACTGTAGCAATAACTACAAAAAAAAATTTGAACAATTCACTTATTTACCTCTTAACAAATTTAATTTTAGAGTTTCTATATAAAAAATGAAGAATAAAAAGTACACTTACAATCGAATATAATATCACCAAACTCGGTGACATTAGATTTAAAGGTCTCAACAACTAATTTAGTGTCTAATTCAAAGTCAACATGGCGAAGCTGCAATTTATGCACTAAATTCTGTGTTGTTAAGAGTGATTTAGAAAGAAAAAAAAGTATAATTTCATTGAAAGTAATAAAATTTATATCTATTTTATTGACAAATATTTTTAACAAAACTAGAAAAAAGTGAATGAATTATGTTTTTTAATTGTATTGTATAACTACTCTTATATTCCTCACTCATAATTTAACGACGTCTATTATATTTATGATAATCTTAAATACACCAATATATACTTGATAAGTCTAATTTACTAAAATCATATCAAAGGAGTTTGAATGGTGAAAATTTCCATAAACTCCTTTCAACGAAAACCCCACATGAAAGAATCTAGTCCTGTTAAATAAAAGTTATTTTTGAAGAAAAAATAAATATAGGTCTACTTTACTTAGAAATAAATATAGTTTAAATTTTAAATAATTTAAAAGTAGTATATTTTTTTCCCTTTTAAATATAGCATAATTAATATGTAAAGTCTAACACAATGATAAATGTCAATATTATTATATTGTATATTATATTCTGAGTTTGAACTTGAGACATCGCAATTATGTGTAAATTTATTTATCATTTTATTTTCAAACAAAAAAAATATATATAATTAATACTATTTAACATTTTCAGAAATGAAAAGATAATATTAAATACATTCATATATAAAATGCTATGTCAAGAATATTTATATGGTCTTGTAAAAAAAATATACTATTTTTTAAAATATAAAGTCAAGAATGAATTTATAATAAAGATAGGTAAGATTGTATTGAATAAGTTTTTTTTGGTCAACAATAAAAATTTAGTACGAGGTCAGAATTTTATTTTTATTTTTAATGAAAGAAAATATCTAAAAAGGTTTTTTGTTTTTCTAAAAGTAAAATACTCCTCAATATGGACCGGTTCTATAGGTTGAGTGTGAAATGTGAATCAACTCTTATTGCGTTTGCCATTTTGCCAAGTTATGTTATGCCTACGAAATTGGAAGGAAACCTCATCATCCATTAATATTCAAATCACATATTTATCCTTCAGTTTTTATCTCCCTTTTGGGCACGAAACTAGGAATTATATATTGTTTGACTCTGAAATCCATCCATCTTTGGTACAATTTTTGTTTTGAATATGTATGTCATTGTCAACTTATCAATTTAAAAATAGTAAATTACACTCTCCTCTTTTGATATATGCTTATTTTATACACTATTTTTTCCCTCTTCTGTTAAAATATACACCTCCATTTCCTTCCATGTTAAAAAAAAAAAAAACTCACAAACACATTTAGTGAAATTGAACAGCAAAGATTGATAAAGTAGATTTATTTGATATTAATATTTACTCCATTTACAATGAAATATAAGTAAAATTAATGATATATAATTGAAAAGTTGATGTATTTAAAATCAGATATATTCATTTTCAGTTATATTTTTATTTATATTTCAATATCTTAGATAGTGCATAATAAAAAATAACTTATTATATATGCAATAATATTTAGGTAAATTATTTTGATATACTTTATTCAGCAATGACTTCATGTAGTGTGACGCAATGGCTTCGTCCTCGAAATTGTGTAATTGAAGAGGGAACTTTGATATTGCTTTGAAAGTTTAACAAAATTTCAAATTAAGAGCTTAAGCATTCAACATACTACAACATGTTGGACATGTCTGCTTCTGATTAGGCCTAGTCCCATAACTTAGGAGTATAAATGTTTGAACATTGAAAAACAATAAATGGAATTGTTCAGGTCAATTACCAGCGTCAAAGGCCAAAACACAACTAACAAGTGAAAACATCAAAGCATTGAACATTTATACGTTTGTTTTTAGCTTTATGTTTTTTTTTTTTGACTCCATATTTAGCTTTATGCTAGAGGCCTAATATCCTTCTCTAATTCTCTTGCATTCAAATCCATTCAGAGAATCTACAAAAAAAACATTAGTTAATTAATTGATTAATTAATTATGTAGGTTTTTGGAAATTACATATGTAGTTGTAGGTAAGCATTTATGTTGTTTAAGAACAAGACTTGGACCTCATGAAATCTTGGTACAGCCGCCAGATAATTTTGGTCTTTTAGTCTTTATATTGAACACTTTTTTCTTCATAATTTATATTTTCATTATGTAATTTATATAATAAAATCATAAATATAATATATAAATTTTGATAAATATATAATAATGTGTTTGAAATAATATATAGGCTTAATTGTAATTTTGGTTTCTCTATTTTAGCTGAATCGCAAAAGTAGTCCTTTCATTTTGTTTCTCTCCAGTTTTGGTCTCATAAACATAATTTTAGTCTAAAAATTAATAAAATTTCATTTTTTTAAGTCGCACCACATCATTAATGATAATAGATTTTAGGTACAATTATTGCACCATGAGATCTTGAGGCATGATTTGACTTAAATAAACGCAAAAAAACTGAAACTTCATCAAATTTTGGATCAAAATTTTGTTTGAGGGCCAAAACTGAAGAGAAACAAAATGAGGTGACTACTTTTGCGATTCAACTAAAATATAGGGACCAAAACTGCAATTAAGCCTAATATATAATATATATCATATTTAAATAAAATAATTATCACTTAAAAACTATTATATACTATTTTTTTCAAATAAATTTCTTCAACACTTTCAAACATTATAAAATATTATACATAAAAAATAAATTGCATTGAAGAATATAGTTTTTCGAAAAAGTGTTTCCGCGGAGGATGAAGCATGACGCGGCTGTATGATGAAGCGACTTTGTTCCGCGTTGTCAAAACTCACACACGATTACATCTTAAACTATCACTTCCACTTAATCTCTCTCAAAACCTTATGTTGACTTTTTTATATCTTATCTTATTCTTTCATTCTCCATTTCACATTAATCTTTGCACCAATGAACATAGAGTTGGTAGGTGGTACCTCTCCTTTTATATTATTTAATTTCACTCCTTAGTTCTTTAATCAAACTATTACTTTTTTTAATCCATAAACTCAAACAAAACTCAGAGACACGGTATTCACAATTTAATTAATTAAAACATATATAAAAAACATAATGTTTGCTTTCACATGAGATTTATAATGTTATAGTATTTGCATATTAAACTATAAGAATATATACATTTTTCCCTTGATAAATGACAAATTCGATACCTTTATTAATTTATTATTCCTGTAAACCTGGACAAGAGACACTCTAAGAGTACACATTTCGACAAGCTAGGCGCGTATCGCGTTTTTTATTTTTAAAAAGCCATAAAACAACAAAGGTTAAAAGCTTTAAAACAAACTTCAATATTTAATCTAGTGATAAGATGATAAACATTTAATTTATTATGGATCTTTGGTCAGCATTGTGATCTTTTCTCTCTCTATATATTCTTTCTTTCTTTGGACGGATGCACATTTAAGTGTAGGCAATCATTTTTATGAGTTATGTTTTGACATTTTTTATTATTAAAAATGTTTTATTTCAATTTCAAGTAGAGATTAAAAGTGTCAAAATAATATAAATAGATATAATAATTTTTTGACTTTTACATTTTTTTTTAAATTTTTTACTAATAAATTTACTTTAGATAGTTAAATATTATTATTAAGATGGTTAAACCTAAAAATATATTTATTGTAAATAATATTATTTGTGATAGCGAAAGCTACCTCACGAACAAGAGAGGCTTGGCCTCTGTTTAATATCTCATTTTTTTTCTTCAAATTATTTATTATTTTATAATATTAATTACTTATTTTATTTATTTATTTTTATTTATTATATTTCAACTACTCAAATTTATCAACAAACTACAACTAATAAATATATTTGGTGTTAATTATTGATGTGATTTTTTTAGTATATGGAATCATTTTTGACAAAAGTATATTATCTCTTCTGATCTGTGTTTTTTGGTGTGTTATAATTTTGCTATTAACTTTTGTATTACTTTGGCCAATTTCGTACCTTTATTTTGTGCATCAATTGGGCCCAACATATTTAATTAATTCTCTTGCCTTTCAAAATAAATCTTTTATTTAAATAATTCTATTTATGATTTTATTATTAAAATTGATACCAAGTTTTTGTGTTAAGAACTAATTTGTCACAAATTATATAAAAAAAATGGCATTCTATAATTTTGAGATTATGTTTTCTGAATTTTATTTTATTTTTTGTAAAATATATAAGTTATTTTGTGTTTCTTCACCATAATCAAATTTCCTTTTTATATCAAAATTGATTGGCTTAATTGCAGTTTTGGTCATCTTATTTTAGCTGAATCACGAAAGCAGTCCCCTAATTTTATTTCTCTTCAGTTTCGGTCTCCAAACAGAATTTTGGTCCAAAATTTGATGAAGTGTTATTTTTTAAAGCTCCACTACACCATTTATGATCATATATTTCAAGTATAATTGTTGCACCACGAGATCTTGCAGAGGCATGGTGTGACTTAAATAATCGCAAAAAAAATAAAATTTCATCAAATTTTGGACTAAAATTCTGTTTGATGGACCAATACTGGGGACAAATAAAATAAAGAGACTACTTTCGCGATTCAGCTAAAATAGAGGGACCAAAACTACAATTAAGCCAAAATGATTTTTATAAAGAATTATTCAAAATAACTTATTATTTGAAGCAATTTGTAAATTCATATATATTTTTTTCAACAGTCAGACAAACAAAATGAAAATTTTTAAAAATAATTTTTTTAAATTTATTATTTTTTAATATAAGTTGTAACAAACATGCCCTAAGTTTTTCTTTCAATTTTACATCTATTTAAACTATTTTATTTATAATAATATTATTCTTTAATTTTTTTTTACCAAATCCTTCTTCACTTATTTGATTTTTTTATTTTTAAATCACATAGAGTTTTATAATTTAAAATATTTTTATAGATAGCAGCAAACAGACAGAAACATTATTGTATGTGTGCACAAAAGTTAATATAAGACTAATTTAGAGGGAAACTAATTTTAATTTTCCAGTTTTCATTCTTAACTTATTTGATAATTTTTTATGCAACAAATAAAGCAAGTGATTTTGATTCACATGATTTCTTACATGCAAATAAACAAAAGTTTTGTCTTTTACTGGAAAAATAAATATAAGTTTGGATCTGTGTTTATAATAAATAATATAAAATATGGTAGCCGAAGCTTTTCACGATTTTAAAAATAAATTCCACGATATTTTTGTCTATTAGTTACTTTTTTTATAAGCAAATGGCATTGAAGATAGTACTAAGGTATCCTCTACACATACATAAACTAACCACTTAGCAAACTTTTAGTCTATTAGTTTAATATAGGTTGCGATTCCAAATTAAACTTGAAATTTATAATTTTTTTATTTAGTTATAAATAATTTTGGTATCAATGTTCATATATGTATACAATCGGTTTTTAGAATGATGCACTGAGAACAAATATTCATAGTCATTTGATCTTTTACAATTTAAAAGTTAATTTATACTAAAAAATTATCAAATATGACATTTAAATTTTATTGTCATTGATGATAACTGAAATGCCACGGTTGCTAGAGACTTAGCGATATTACATAATTTTTTAAATATACATATGCTAGCTAAACACAATTAAAAAAAACACATCATCTAAATTTCCATGCATCTAGCCAATATTTTATTTTCTCTGTATTTTTTTTTTATCATATCACTAATTTATTACATCTATCATTTTGTTTATTTCTTTCACCATCAAAAGTGTATATACACTTTAAACACCAAACGTTTTTTCAAAGCTTTTTTTCCATTGCTATGCTTTTTTTGCAGTGCAATCATAGACACATAGTGGCTAGCTTAGTGATCCTTCCACTTCCAAAAGGTGAATGATTGGGTGAGGGTGCATGCACACCAATACACATCATGGCCATGTGAAATTAGTGTCACAACTCACAAGTGAGTTTTTATGTTGCTTTGCGTGTTATTATTTTCTTCCCCTCATAGTAAATCACATATTTATAACAACAACAACAACAATTGTCATGAGTTTTATTTTTTATTTTAATATATTTTAACGGTCATATAGCTTTCGTGACATTAAAAATTAAAATGTAAATTATTTTACAAATACTAATAGAATCCTTTCATAGTTTAAATCGCACCATTATCACACCTTAAATTTTCAACAACAAAAATAATAAGGTTAAAATAACACACTTCTCAAAAAATAATAACTTGCAAAAGAAACAATAAAAGAGTAAATTAATGAAAACAATTGTTGAAGAGTGTGGTGATGCACACGACTAACACGAGTACTATTAGTAAAGGTGGGCTCCTTTAATTGACAATACTCAAGATTTGGTGGACACCCGAATATGCCTTCACACTTTATGTTCTCTCTCATAAAAAAACATGGCTTATTAAAAACATATATTTTGTATTGAAAATAACAATTTCAATTTTTAAATGGTGAATATACATCTTTAATGTAAATTTTTTATGTTAGATATTTAATAAGTATTTTTTGAATACTTATTAATACTTTTTAAAAAATATAACTAAATTATTTTTTACTTTTGAGTTTTTAGATGTAGAGATAAAATCTTAAATGACTGAATGCTAAATTCTATATCTAAGAAAAGTTTAGGTACCAAAATATTTATAAGTTAAATATGTTTCATATGAGTCACACTTTTATTGCTCTTTTAACTATTTTTGCCCACACAAGTCAAGTTGATTAATTGGAACTACTTAAAAAATAGGGTAAATACCACACATGTGAAGTAACAATGTCGATTTACAAGAAATGGGGGTTTGAATTGTAAATACAGTTTTTTAAAAATTCCTGTTAAAAACTTAAGAAAACAACTCAAGATTGATCTTGATTGTGAAAATAGAAAACGGAGAACGTTCTTGGTTTTAACCAGAAAACGGAGAACGTTCTTGGTTAGTTAAAATCAATAATTCAGTTTATGTAATTAACTTGATAATCAATCAAACTGAAAGTAAATAGATAACGGAAGAAATACCACACAACGATATATCATGGTTCACCCAACTCGGGTTAAGTCCAGTCCTCACAACCGTGAGATTTTCCACTAAGTGTTTAAAACAAATAACCTTTTTGGTTTTACAGCACCTAGCTTAGATCAACCTTGATCTGTTTTAATCTCTATTACTTTCCACCCAGAAAGCAACAACATCACCTATCTAACTTTGATAGGATTCAATGCAGTTTAAACAAACTATAAAGAAACTCTTATAGTTTGAGTTTTTATAATAAGATTGATTTTGACAGAATCTAAGATATCTCAACTCTTGTTTGAGATTCGATTCTTAACAAAGAAATCAGTAGCAATATCACAGTGAGATATAATTGATCAGAACTGTTAGCTTTTTGTGAAAATGAGAATTTCAAGTATGTGAATGTGAATGATTTATGAGAGTTTGATAGCACTTGAAGTTCTTGTTTGATCCTGGATATTGGCCTTCTATTTATAGGCATTAGAGGCCTTTAATGAAGGTCAAAAGAGCTGTTGATAGTGCTCTGAAGTTTGACTGAAGGCAATATATCAGATTAAAAATAATCCAGCTTTGAAAAACTGTTTTTCCCTCTTTTTTGACTTTTCTGGTTTAGCATTAAAGCACTTTTGTCTTCTAGTTAAAAAGCCTTTGACGTTTCTCCCTTGATCTTGGATGGTACAATCTTGATCTTGAGTCTTGAATGTAGCCAGAGGAGTTTGGAGAAGAATTATAAGCCATTGCATAAGAGAATGCACAGCTGCTGAAGTTATGCATAAAATGGAGATTGACTATCAATCTGGGTCTGTCAATTTGAACTTTCTTGAGATTTAATAATCAATCTGGAGTTCCTATTTTAATCATTTTGGATGTCTTTTGCAATGTCTTATCTTATATCAAGGTTGATCAAACTTTCTTGACAGTTTGATTTTTAGAGTTACAAATTGTCTTGATTTTTGTCTGACTTCGAGTCCTTTTATTTTAGAGATCAGATAACCTTTTTGAGCTTAGATGAATCCTATTTATTCCTTGCCATGTGCTGATTCTATATGAATAAATTTCCAGGGCAAACTCTTTGTTAAAGAAGTAGAAATTTTTTGATTAACATGCTGTGATGAACACTTTTGAAGCTGGAGATCTTTCTCTGTTTTAATGTTCTTGTTGCTGTTTTCTTTGCTTTGCTTGATTCTGTTCTTAATTAAATTCACTCAAAAGCACATGTTAAATTAACATAACATTTTAGAATCATAATTAACTTTCTTAATTAATTTTTTGTTTGTTTTCATCAAAACTTTAAATTGAGATTTTGTCTCAACAACGCGATCCCTTAACTTAATTTCAGTTAACGTTTTAGTCTTTTATTTTTTTCCCCAATTTAATCTTTTATTTAAATTTTAAGTGACAATTTGATCCTTTATGTTTTAAAATGTCAACAATGTTATCCTTATTTTTTGCAAAAATTCAAAATATTCATAAAAAATTTCAAACAAAACTCATAAAATTAATTATCATCCTCAATATAATGCAATTTCATCACTTAAATCTTTAAATAAATTCATATTTTCATTTCTAACAACATCAAATAAAGAATGACAAATATGAGTTTATTTGAAGATTTGAGTTACGAATTTGATGAAATTTATTTTATATTAAATAATATAATTAATTTTATGAATTTTGTTCGAAAATTTTGATGAATTTTTGTAAAAAAAAAAAAGATAACATTGTTGACATTTTAAAACATAAAATATCACATTGTCACTTAAAATTTAAATAAATTACCAAATCGAAAAAAAAATAAGATAAAGGACTAAAACGTTATTTTTTATTTAAATTTAAATAAGTTTTGATTCCTTAATTTATTTTATATTATATTTTATTATTTCTGTACATAACATATATGAGAGAGGTTTGAGGTACACTCAAACTATCATTTAGTTTTTTTATCTATAATTTACTATTAAATAAATAAATTAAATCTATCTTGTATGTTAGTGGACATCATATACAATGTCAAATTCAATTTTTTTCGATTTTATATTCTCTATCTCTTCCATTTGTGGAAATCTACCTAATATCTTATCATATTGTTTCACATTTGCTAGTCTAAGCATAATCTTTCCATCATTGTTTGTGTGGATTCATCGATTGTATGTATTTGTTACTTCCTCTTATAGCATATGAGTCTAAGAGATTAGTTGCAATTAGTCAATTGAATGTTTAGCAAAAGCAACAAACAATTGGTTAATTGCATGTGTTGTGGTTTATGATAACAAATATTGCAAAACCTAGATTAGTCTTTAAGGAAACAAAATAATTGTAGTCTTTTGACAAATAAATTAGACATATTAGTCAACTATCATGTTTTCAATACAATTGATTTTAGAAAAATTTGAATAGTGGTACCCATAATTTGTTATCTCACATGTCATAATATTAATCATATCATACATTAAAGGAACTAAAGGACAAACCGGTCTATGTAACGAAAATATATTTATATTTAAACATTTTAGTCCCATTAACGAATTCTAAAATTGCCAACTCCTTTAATCATTTTTTTCCTCCTCCTTGTTGGTTTCTTTTACCTCGTTAAAGGAACATATTAACATGATTAGTTCAAACACGATAAGTAATTTTAAATCACAAATCTTTATTTCCATATCACCTAATATTGCACCTAGTTAAAATTTTGGTGTAAAATCACATGTTATTATTTAAGTGTTATTATTTTAAGGTAAAATAGTTTGTTGATTTGGTTGCAAAGGTTTGATTACGTTTTTACTACTCAAAGTTGATCTAGAGGAGTAAAGAAAGAGTTCTGGTTTAGGGACTAAAGTATGTATCCCAATTTATTTTTGTCAGTGACTAATAGTTATGTTTTTTCTTATAATTTTATTTGAAAACAAAATTATATTAAGAGTTTTTTATTTTATTTTAAATGAAACTTATATTTAGATATATAGTTTGTATCATACGGTGATTTTCCGTCCTTGTAACCAAAAAATCAATCTTCAATTAAAGTCATATGTTTGAATTACGCAGTCAATATGAATGAAGGAAGTAAAATAGAGGGGTGTACGTAACAAGCCCCATTTTTCAATACTAAAATCTTAATTATTGGGCTATGAATTAAGATGGGCCATTCTTTTTGGAGCCCAATTGATAGCTTCTGTGATGGACTGGGTTGACGGTGTTAGGCTCATCCCTTCTCCGCCAGATCTCCTTATCGGCGACGAAGATCTCTCTCTCTCTCTCTCTCTCTCTCTCTCTCTCTCTCTCTCTCTCTCTCAGCTTCGTAAGCTTCTCTCTCGCTCTCTCTCTCATCAATTACTTTGTTTTCAGCTGCAATAACTTTTGTGATAAACGTTGCGTTTCGTTTGACCTAAGCTTTTTTGAAATAGTAACTGCGCTTGCGTGTGCAACAATGTGTGTTTAAGTTTGATTTTGTTTTGTGTTGTAGGTTGAAATTTTTCAGAAACATACAAAATGTGCCGGCGAAATTCTCCGGTGCATCATTCCGGCGAAGAAGAAATTGCAGCTGATGAGAGTCTTTTGGTTTATTGCAAGCCTGTTGAATTCTACAATATTCTCTACCGTCGTTCTCTTCATAATGTAAATATAGTTGCATTTTTTTCTTAATTTATTGATTTTCTGCTATGTCCAGTTGAGACTAATCAAATCTTAATTTTACTTTCCTATTCTTATTATTTCCTAATCAGTATTTAAGTTTTTATTAAGTACCATAAAAACCATTTATTGTTTCTGTGTTATTTTTTTTCTTCTAGTTATGGTACTTCAAATACTGAAAATTAGAGAGTTTACTTAACGGATTTAGCAATTTTGGTGAGGCGAGGTTGCTATGAATCGAACTGAATTCCAAAATTAGATATTGTTGGCTGATTTTTCTGATAGTTAAACTTTATGTTTTTGTTGAATGTTGCTCTTAAAAATGAAAATTAACATGGATGCCAAAATTTGTTACTGCTATATTCTTTTAATAAAAAGTCTATTGACTGATACTACTTGGAATTCATTTCTCTTGCAGCCTACTTTTCTTAGGAGATGTTTGCGCTATAAAATAAAAGCAAGACGGAAAAGGAGGTAAATATTGCTTCCAACTACTATGTACATGTATTATTTCATTTATTTTTAGTTTCATCGTTCCATTTGTTGAGTTATACTACTATTTATACCACTTCTTTACTGCTAATTTGTTGATTCAACATTATTTGCTGCTGGACGTTAATTATTTGGAATTTTGGGTTAAAGGAGAAACCAGTTAGTAAAACAGGAATTTCATTTGTGAGGATTGGGAGTCCCTTCTGTCAGTAAAACAAAAGCAACAAAAGAAAAGTAATTAATTAAATAATTCATTAGTTCAAAAGAGAAACTAGCCCCTTTGCATATGAAATAAAGATTCACCATTTTAGATATCTATCTTATGCTGCATGCATTGCTTCATTAAGGAACTATAGATTAAAATGTTGAAGCAACAGGCTCGGAAAAGCATATGCCTCACTAAAGAAAGGTGTTAACATTAGTAAAAGGATAAAACAGTAAATTGTTTGGCTATTTGGCTTTCATTTTTTTACGTAAACTAACAACTCAAGCATGGTATTCATGGTAAAATTAAAATAATAAGATGGTCAATTTGCAAACCTCTAGACAGCTTGTTGCATTTTGTCCCTAGTCCCAAAGACAGAATCAAGTAATTCTTTAACATGATGTCTATTTTACCCCTATTAGTATCACAATTAGAAATCTAGGCTGTTATTTTTGTAGGAATTTTTACAGTTATCATTATGGCGCTTATGACATGCATTACTTGACCTGGGAAGGGCAAGCCTAAGGTACCAAATGCATGCACTTCACTGAGGGGTCAGCTCCTTAACCAATGAGAGGTGCTGGTCGCTTGTGGTTCCTGCCTTAGTTGCTCCTTCTGGTGCCTTCTACGTCATTCTCCATTGATTAGTATGCAACTGTTGACTTAAGTTAACCCTGTATTTGTATTAGAAATTGTATTTCTTATAGGCAAACACTAAGCCAACATCAAAAGTAGACAAAAAAAATTTCCAGAAAGACCCTGGGTAATTTGTTAAATATTTCAATATTTCTGGCGGGTGGACGGATTCCTAGTTTAAGTAAACTGCATTCATGTCTTTTTGTGAAATTTACATTCAGGAGGTATAACTCTTGCATGTTTGCCTGAATAACAATTAACAAAAGGAGTTGCTCTGCTATGCTTTATCCTTGTGTTTCTTGTTGATTGTATTTCTTTTTTACCTTATTGGGTGGCAAATGTTTGGTGGCTTTCTACATTAAAGGTTGCGAGCAGGAATTGTGATTTTCAACTATAGGGACTGTTACAACATGCTTCGAAAGACTGAAGGTACATCATAGTATCAAATTATCACGATGTTCAACGTTTTATTTATTACTGTCTTCCTAGCATAAGTGCATTTTTTAGAGCAATCAAACTAGTCAACATTTTGCCAATCTTTTTATTCACTGATTCCAACTTCCTTTCGGAGATGCTTATGGAAGATAGTTTTCGAGTGCAGAACTGAATCTACCTTAATTTGGACAAAATAAGATTTTGAAAACGCGACTCTCTTGAGCTGACATTTTTATTGCTCTTTTTTATTTGTTTTTGGTGTTCTGTCATGTTATTCTCTTTTCTTGTGAGACATGACAATTTATTTTACTTAAAAACATGATTTTGACAGCACTGATACCTTTCTTGTCTCCTTCCAAATGTAGTGACTGAAGACTTTTCTTGTCCATTTTGCTTGATGCAGTGTGCAAGCTTTAAGGTATATGCTGTGAGTGGTACTGCAGTAATTGCTTGTCTAATTCATAATTTAATAATTAGGGAGGCTGTGTCCTTTTTTTCTTTGCTAGAAGTTAAGAGAAAATGTCTAAAACTCTTTTCCATGGAAAAGTATTGAATTTCAGTTTATGTACTCATTCTCTTGTTTGAATGACAGAGTCTATTTAGTTTGTGTTTGGTTCTACAACGACGATAATTAATTTTGAATAAATTGGTTTTGTAATTTTGCTTTTGGTTAAAAGTGAGTTGAACTAAAAGTGTTTATTTTCCAGCTTCAAGTTAGAATCTATTTTGGAGGCATACAAAGTTATACTCGAGAACACCCAAACATGTCAAATAATGAGCAGAGATTCATAATCAATTTTATGTTTCTAAAATCAATTTTACCTCTCATAGAAGTGAAGTCAAACATGCACCTAATAATATTTTATGGTGGTAATGTTGTTTGGGTACAGAAATTACAGTACATTTTGTACATCTTAATCTGCTCATCTTATGTTCAAAAATTAGTTTCCTAATTTGTGCTATAATTTAACAAGACCAATTGATGACGACTTGCATGACACTCTTCCTTTTGTCTATTTCTCTGTTCAGTTTTTTACTACAGAGCTATATGAATTTGCCTATTAAGTTTCACATGTTTTCCTAATCAATAGCCAGTTTCATTCTCCGTTTTATTTGACAAGTTTATCAACCAAGATTAATTTGTGCAGGGTTTGCGACTTCATCTTTGTTCATCACATGATCTATTCAACTTTGAGTTCTGGGTTTGCAGCTGTACCTATAAAGTCAACTTTTTAATATTTGATTATTTCTGAATGGTTTTTAAACTAGTTCTATTTTTTAGGTTACCGATGATTACCAAGCAGTGAATGTCTCTGTAAAAATTGACATATTAAGATCAGAGGTCAGAACCTTCTTAATTAGAATTTGTGGTGAATGAATTATTTTTCTTAGCGATTGTAAAGTTGGCGAATTTATTATTTTGCATAGGGATTGTAAATTGTATTAAGTTACTGTTGTTTACATTCAGAAGTAAGTCATTGATATTATTAAAAAAAATTATAAGATCTAGCCTAACAGTACATTGTGTTTTCCTCATAAGGCGGTACCTGAGATATTCTCTCACCCTATATTTAAGGAACATCTTTATGTGGTATATTTTTGCAATGCCATAGGGCAGTGACGCTGACCTTAATATGGGATCTATATCTCATGCCAAAATCTGATGCAGATCATATTTATCTAATTCATTTTTTTTTTGCTGCTGCAAAATGTGTCAGTTGCCCAATGTATTCCTATTTGTGTTGGGAAAAGGTCGAAGAGAGCATTCAGGTTTCAAGTTGACCTAGCATTAACCTGTCATGCCTAGAGACATTCAACAGAACATGTGGCTCAAATGTGCCGGTCCTGTTACTGATACTGAATGATGGGAATTTCCTATTTGAACAAATACTTGATTGGATTCTTTATTTTAAATGCATGATTTGTTTTTGTTGATTTTTTAATTTGTTGATACGTGTGACCTATCTATATCTATGCAGAATGTTGCTGATGGAGTCGTTCCACAATCACAAACCTTCTTCTTCTGGTTGGTTCTGTATATCTAGTTAAAGCAGTTACTGATCAGTTTCTATAATTTTGAGATTTTTGTCTTTAATATATTTAACAAACTGTACAGTTCAAAAGCTCGGAAACGTAGACCAAAAAACTCTGTTCAAAATGCGAAGCATGCCAATGTAAAGTTCCTGAAGTTGGACTCTCCAGAAGCCACACAGAATGGGATTCTACAGAAAGACGAAGGTATCATTTGTATTTTGATGCATGCCATTTGTAGAATTAGAAACAATTTTCGAGACAATTTTAATGGCCTTTTTTTGGGGCCTAAAGCGCACAAAATTTGGCAAGATACAATGCCTTGAGATTTATCTTTGGAAGCATACTTTTAGAATAGACTTTGTGGTCTGTAATAAATTATTGAAGAAAGAAGAGTACTAGATGAAATAAATTTTGGTTCTAACCAGTAAGAAAACCAAGTGGAAAATGCTGTGTGTAGTCTGTTGGTGGATTTTTTACAGAAGAAATAGTTTGGTATGAGGGTTTGGTTGTGTAGGGGTATGTGTGAGCTGGCTGGATTAACTCCATACCTTCATACAATCTTTCTATTAAGATGCAAAAAGTTGTCTACCGGTCGCTGGCTTCCTTGTGATCAGGTCACCAACTTCCTTAACCTTCTGGCACTGGGCAGGCGTCAGCCCCCATGCATGGTCTTACGACTTTGCAGAGACCTGTGTTTTTGGTAAACAGTGACCCGGGCCTAATCACTGCGACCCCCTTTGTGAGGAGGCACCCCTTCTGAAGTTTTGGGGCTATTTTGTTGAGTTCCTTAGAGAGAGTTGTCTCGTGCCCGTAGGTATTATCTACAGTACACAATGAAAAACATCTTTCTTATCTCCCTTTCAAAATAAAATAAAAACGGTGCTAGTTGATGTAATTCTTTTACTGTAGTATACAAGTGAGGGAGAAATACCTACTATTTTTTTTTCCAAGTTTGTTAATTAAGAGTCATGTCTATACAATTCAATTCCCATAAGTTCTTTATGAGATTGACTGAATTTCTAATTTTATTTTTAGATATCCTGTCCTGCAAAGGGGAGAATATGTCTAGAGCATCTCATAGTGAGAAGAATTTGCCGCATGAAGGAAATGGTGGGGTAAAATTTGGTCCTGATCATCCTAGTGCCATGGACTATCAGGAACATGTAGAATCTAGTTTTAACATTCCAGGTGTTTCAATTGCCATGCCCCAAATTTCTGGGGACCCTGAATGTAGCAAATCAATATATAAAAGTGATCCTGCTCAGCCTACCAAAGCAAAGAAGTTAAATACAGACCGTTCAGACTCAAGAAAGTATGTTGACTATGTTCACAAAGTCTTGCTATTTCTTTTCTTGTATTTTTGAAGATATAAACTTAACTTCAGTTTTAAATTTTTAAATGAATTTATCATACTTGACTATATTTTAAATTCCCTTTTATTTAATTTATTTCTGTTGTTGCTTAGCTGTTTAATGAAATATAAGTAACTAGTTTCGATCAGTATTTTAAAAATCGGACTGGAGATCGAACCGCGAAAAATCAGTTCAACCCCAGATGGCTATTAAGTAAATATTAAAAAGAAAGCAAAAAATATAAACCAGTTGAAACCATCCGCGGATAATCCGGTTCCATTAGACTGGTTCAAATGGGATTGAACCAACCGAAGAATTTGCTGGTTCCCGGTTCAACTGGCTGAACCGGCCGATTCAGTATAGTTTTTTAAACCTTGGTTTCTATATCACATGCATATGGGTACGTGTGTAGTTGCTGATAGATGTAGTATTTTTTTAAACATCAAGTTGTATTGATTTAAATACTAAATACATGTTTGATATTTGTATATAATATAAAATAATACAAAACTGAATGCCTGTTTGAGTTATACAATTCTTGTATTGTATTTCTGTCAGCTGTGTTCTGTGATTGAAATTTCTTACTGTTGCATCATCAGATATATGTTTTTATTTATTATTAGTAATCACCATGAAATATTATCAGTTTGAGAGGATTGACTCGTGCCCATCATTTTTTTCATCTTATGAAATCTTGATATAAGCATTTTGATTCATTATTTTCAAAATTGTTTCTTCAGTCGTATCCTCCTGCAGAAGAGGCAGTTTTTTCACTCACATAGAGTTCAGGTGATTAATTCTCTTATATCTCTGATTTTTTTTATTCACTTAATATATGGATTAATAAGATGGTATATTTAATTTGTTTTTAAGTCCATCTCTTATTTTGTCGTGTGTTAATTGAAGCCCATGGCACTGGAACAAGTGTTATCAGACCGTGATAGTGAAGATGAACTTGATGACGGCGTTGCTAACCTCGAAGATAGAAGGGTAAGCTTATCATATCATTCAAATTCTTGTCTTCCCTCTTTTGCATATTTCAAAATGATGCATGTAGATCGTGACCTCTGGGCTGGGCGCATGTTGTAGAATGAACAAGAACACAATTACATATGTTATAGCTCTTCAACCCTTAACTACAATTTGCTGAAATTATGCTGCTTCTTGAAGTTCCCTGTTCTTTTTGGTCCCTTTCTGTTCTAGTTATTCCTTAAGATCTCATGCAGTTTACTATTGGATATTTAAAGCGCAACCAATTTACATTACTCAGCTTTCTACAATGTGGAACTGAAATGTTTCAGATGCTTGATGATTTTGTGGATGTTTCCAAAGATGAAAAGCAGCTCATGCATCTCTGGAACTCTTTTATGAGGAAACAAAGGTGTCCACTGATGACTACCATATTAATATTTTATTTTTGTTTCTTTTACCTCTTAATAATACTAGTTTACTTGCTGGTTCCTGCAGGATACATAATTCAAATTTCTGTATCATATGCATGATTATTGTTGATTTCTTGTGTTTTTACTGTGGTAGGGTACTGGCTGATGGTCATGTTCCATGGGCTTGTGAGGCATTTTCCAAGCTTTATGGAAAAGAACTGATCTCATCCCGAGCTTTATTTTGGTACTCGTTCTGCTCCGATCTTCAACTAATATTTCTCTAATTTCCTGTAGTTTCCCTAATATAAGGATCTGTGCTGAAAGATCAAAAGAATTAATTCTTGATCCAGTGTCCTTGGCAGTATGAGAGTGATGAGTTCTAGACTGGACTCATCAGTTAACTACCAAGTACTAACCAATTACTTAATGAAATACTGTATCCTAGCAACAATAAGCAAGTGAAGAGTTGTGATTATTCATTCTAGTTGAACATACATTATCCATACTTATGGGCTATACCCAAATCCCTATGATTAGCTGAAATTGATTTTTTCTAGAGATGCATATAAATTTCTCTGAAATGCGGCAATGCTCCTTTAAAACTTGTGCTGACTGCTCTGAAAAGTTGTGCCTCTCTCTAGGTGTAACATGAATCTTAATAGTAACATATAAGCTGCATGCCTGCATGTTGGGGTCAAAAGCTGCTTGAATAGGGAAAACCACTTATTGCTATCATGCTACTGCATGACATGCTGACTTTACTTCTTCACATCTTTAGTTTTACTGAGGTTGATTGTTCCATTCAAAACCCAAAAGGTCAACCTAGTTGATTCCCGATAAAGATTGCCACTAACAACCATTTATTACTTATTAGCATCGATTATAACCTTTAAATAATATTATTCAAAACAAGCATTGATCCTGAAAACATGGCATTTTTATCATTTAAGTGAACGAAAACCCAAATGCATTGCATATGCTCAGATAACTGTCTTGTTATATGAATTATCAATGAAAACCACTTGAAGTGTACATCTTATTTTAATTTTTCCCGTGCTGCATATCTCATCTTATATTAGGTGTTGGAGATTATTCATGATCAAACTTTGGAATCATGGTCTTCTTGATGCAAGCACAATGAACAACTGCAATATAATCTTAGATAGCATCAGAAACGGAGGATCAGATACTGGCACTAATTGAAGGCCAACTGACTCAGCCATAACCAACCACATGAATATATAGGCTTCCCTGCCTTTTATTTTTCTCCAGTATAGGTTCTCGTATTTGCATAATTATTAATTTTTGATATTGTATAACATTAATAATATTTCCAATGTATGCGATTAAAATATAGGGGGAGGGGGGAGGTGTCTTTCGGTCATGTCTTGCTGAATTATGTACCGTCTAAGTTGTAACACTAACACTATATAATTATAAAAATTGTATAAAGTACTAAATATGTACCATGCTTAAAAAAAAATTATTACATCATGCAATTTTTCTCTTAATTTTAGTGTCATTAAATTTTTATAATGTTGCCGTCTTCACTAGGATGTATCGGTTATTGGTGATTTTCTTTTTCCTTCATGTAGTCCATTCTATTTTGATTTAGGAATGGAAAATTTTGAAAAATAAAATAAAACAATAGTCGCTTTGTCTCTTTTTATATTTTACATATATTTAAAAAAAGAACAGCTAGTAAATTTGATGTGTAAATTAATGTGTATATTGTCTTAAAATAATTTTTACAAATGAATGTGTACAATTTTTACAGTTATCTTTCAATATAAATTAATAATACATATGTCTAGAAAAAATAAATATATCCAATAATTTGAAAATAATTTATATTTAAAGATAATTTTTTATTAAATGTGCTTATAATTGAAGTCGGAGGAAGTTGTTATAAGTTGGACTCAAGACAATTTAATCCATTCCATTATTATAACAGGTCGATCTTGGACCAACCTGACCCTTGTCGAAGCAACGCGAAAGGTTTTTAAATTAGAACATCTGAGGACAAGCAAAGAGAATTTGAGGTGAGGGATCATAATAGTTCACCTATACCTCAACTATTAGCCACATGATGGCAAGCATCTTGTGATCTCAGCCATAGGATAGGATGACAACGATCATACAAATTGTCATTATGTGAATTGTTGAATGCTTCTCAGTTCACCGCTTTAATATAACCATTAAATTAGCATATATTTTAATCCTGCAAATTGAATTTTACCAACGTTTTATTTCAACAACATAAAATATATATGCAGGTCTTACCTGCTCTCCTAGCACTTTTTCCTTTTCTCATTTATTTTTCATCAACCATAGAAGAAAGAATAGTTTAGGCCAATTTATGGTCATGGATCAATTCTCTAAATAGTTTTTTTGGCATGTTTATTTAAAATAAGTTATTTACACATAATTTTAGTTATTCTTTTTAATTTTATTTTTATTTTTGTGATTTTTTCATTTCGATGCGATACTATTTTATTCATCCTCTCTTAAGAAACACTATTTTGTTTTCTATTTGATAATAGTGTTCCTTTACTTAAAAATAATACATTAGCTTGTTATATATCAAAAAATATAAATATTTAAGCCATTTTAATTTTATCATATTTTATCATATTTATAAATATTTTATTGTTTTATATTATAATTTTATTGTCGCGAGTTTTCAGTTAATTCATTTTTTTAATTTTAATAAGTTTTAAATATATGTTCCATTCATTCATATATATAGAGTAAATGTTTTTTTAGTTAAGAAACATAAAATATTTATACCGTCTTCTTAAAGGCATATGTGAGTGTGACACTTTTGAATCTCAATGATCCAACGGTACCAAGCACGCCAATTGCAAACATTTCATATATACATCAACCATCAAGAAGTCAAAGAAACTCTTAGAATTTTCTTATTCTCCATTTCTTGGCTCAATCAGGTTGCTTTACACTCATTTTTTTCACCTAATAAAAATTTAATAAATAACTAAATAAACATAATAGTCAATTACTTGCACCATTGAATTGACTCTTCTTGTCTTGTCATTTGATACAAAATAATTAAATATGTTTTTTTTTTATCTTCGTAAATATACAAGTACAACTTATTATATTTAAAAAAAAAAAAGTTTCCTTGAAGCTAAAATTTATATACATACTCATTTCACAAATTTGTAACAGCAAGTATTTATCTATCATTTCTCAAATGGCTTCCCCTGTCTTTTTTTACATAATTTCCATTCTCTTTCTTCAACTTGTTTTAGTCTTTGGAAACGTTACTCTAAGTTCTATACTCTCCACCAACAACAACAATTCATGGTTATCACTTTCTGGTGAGTTTGCTTTTGGATTTCGTCAACTTAATAAAAACAACACAAACTTCTTTATGCTTGCAATATGGTACAACAAGATATCCGACAAAACCATTGTTTGGACTGCCCAAAACGACAACAACCTCGTACAAGCACCGAAAGGGTCACAGATTCAATTAACATCAGGTGGACTCACGTTAACAACTTCACAAGGTGATTCCCTTTGGACAGCACAACCAAACAATGCTGTTTCCTATGGCACCATGCTTGATACTGGTAACTTTGTTCTTGTTAACAAAACTTCTACTTTTGTTTGGGAAAGTTTCAATTTTCCCACTGATACCTTGTTGCCTAAGCAATCTCTTTATTTAAGTGGTACCTTAACTTCTAGATTCTCAGAAACCAATTTTTCAAGTGGAAGGTTCCAACTTTATTTCAATGGTGATAATGTTTGGATGAGTCCACTTGCATGGCCTACTCAATTCCGTTACAATTTTTACTATAGAATTGTTGTTCCTAGTAACTTTGATTCTTCAAGTTTAGTTTTTGATGAATTAGGTGATATTTATGTGGAAACAAATAATAATAATAATGGGACTAGAATTAAACTTCAAGATACAAAATGGAAAAATTTAGTTCTTGATTCTAAGTTGTATTATTATAGAGCAACACTTGATTATTATGGAGTTCTTACACAATATTCTCATCCAAGGGATATTAATGCAACACAAGGATGGAGTATTGTAAGATATGTTCCTGATAACATTTGCATTGCTATATTCAATGAAAAGGGTAGTGGTACTTGTGGTTATAATAGTTACTGTTCCATGGAAAATCAGAGACCTAGTTGTAAATGTCCTTATGGATATTCACTGATAGATCAAAGTAATCAATTTGGTGGGTGTCAATTAAATTTCACACTTGGTTGTGGAGCTGATAATGGTGAAGGATTGAATGTGAAGCAAGAAGATTTATATGAGTTCACTGTTGTTAAAGATGTGGATTGGCCTTTATCAGATTATGAAGAGATGCATCCTTATTCTCAACCAGATTGTCAACAATCTTGTTTGCATGATTGTATGTGTGCTATTGCTGTTTTCAATAACCAAACTTGTTGGAAGAAAAGATTGCCTCTTGCTAATGGAAGAGCACAAAGTGGTGGCCAATTAGTACTTGTCAAAACAAGAATTACTCCACTAGGAAGAGTTACTCCTCTTGGTCCTAATCCTTCTTTCGCCGCAAATGATTCAAAAAAAGACGATCAAGTTAAGCCGATTCTTCAAGGTTTACTTATTGGTTCAACTGTCATTAATAGCATACTTTTAGCTGTTGTTGTTTTTCTGACACTCTTGAAACCGAAAAGGGTTGTCCAAGGTGCAACTCTCTTCGAAACAAATTTGCATTCTTTTAGTTATGAAGCATTGAAAGAAGCCACATGGGGTTTTAGGGAAGAACTAGGTAGAGGTTCCTTTGGTATTGTTTACAAAGGTGAATTAAAAGCAGAAGCATCTTGTAATGTTGTTGCTGTCAAGAGATTGGATAGATTAATAGAAGACCGTGAAAAGGAATTTAAGACCGAGTTGAGAGCCATTGGTAAAACCTGCCACAAAAACTTGGTGAGGTTGATTGGATTTTGTGATGAAGGAATGCATAGAATGTTGGTTTATGAGTTCATGAGCAATGGTACTCTAGCAGACATCTTATTTGGACAAAACAAACCTATTTGGAATGTAAGAGTTGAATTTGCTTTGGGGATTGCAAGAGGGTTAGTGTATTTACATGAAGAATGTGACAGTTCCATCATTCATTGTGACATAAAGCCTCAAAATATACTCATAGATGATTACTTCACAGCCAAGATATCTGACTTTGGTTTGGCCAAATTGTTGTTAGCTGATCAAAGTAGAACGAATACGATGATTCGAGGAACACGAGGATATGTGGCTCCTGAATGGTTTAAGAATGTTCCTGTGACAGCTAAAGTTGATGTTTACAGCTTTGGTGCAATGTTGTTGGAAATCATTTGCTGCAGAAGAAGTGTGGTGCTGATGGAGTCAGGGGAGGAAGAGAAGGCAATTTTGACAGATTGGGCTTGTGATTGCTATATGGAAGGGAGAATAGACACTCTTGTGGAAAATGATCAAGAGGCCTTAGATGACATTGGCAGGTTAGAAAATTGGATAAAAATAGCAATTTGGTGCATTCAAGAGCATCCTGAAATGAGGCCAACAATGAGGATGGTTATACAAATGCTAGAAGGTGTGGTTGAAGTTCCTAACCCGCCATCGCCTTTTTCGTTCGATTCCATTCCTTGATTTCCAGCAAAAAGATTGAAGGTGGACTATACATTTGTTCTAAATATCAATACCTTTATACAATGTTTATGATTATTTTCTGTTGTGATGATTTCTTTCTTATCTGTAAATTGATATTGGTTAGTAATGAAAAATTAGTGTACAAATAACTATAAGATAGTCTGTGTAATACTAACATCATCCTGTCATTGTCAACACCAAAGAAAAACAGTGAGGTCAACTGATTAGGAAATACATTCATGCATTTAGAGTCATGTATTATTGAATCTTTCTTCCTTTGAACTTTGAAAAAGTAAACAGTATTCATTCATATAACTGATCCACTTTTAGGTGCAAGTGAGCATAAATGTTTATAAGTCTTTACTATTTTTTTATAAATAAAAAAATTAGATAAGAGAGACATAATTAAGAATCATCATCATCAACCTCATTAAGGATTACTCAATAAGAATTAAGAACTAGACACAAACTATATAACATTACACTTATTACTGTTATTGTTGTTGTTATCGTGGTTGTTCCTACTATTTATGATTATTTTATTTTATTTATAGTAATTTTTGTCTATTTTTAAAAGAATTATTTTAAATTTAATTAAGAAAAATAAATAAATTTATTATTTGAAAGTTTTTACACTATAAAACTAAAAATCACTTTAGTATTTTTACACAACAATTAAACGGTCTAAATTTTTTGGATTTAAATTATCTTCCGTAGAAAAAATATTTGTTATATTATATGATTTCTAACATTAATTTAAAAATCACACATATTAAATTACAAAATATTAAAATTAATTTTAAATAATTTTTTAATTATTAAAGATGAGATATTTGGATGAAAAAGTACTTGACAAACATTTAGAGTACTAAATCTAAATACTATAATAAAAATTAAATTAAAAAGATATACTTTTTATCCAATTTATAGTCACGGTTCAAATCTTCAATTCAATAATTTTTTATGAAAATAAGATTGTCACACAATTTCTGGAGTGCATTAAATCCAAATTCATTTTTCAGATTTTTCAAAGGTTATAAACGTCAACTTAAGACTTAGCGGCAAGCATAAACCAAATGCGCCACAAAAAATAAAAAATAATAGCGCCAATTTCAAACCGCGAAATTCAAAACTTTGAACAACATCGTGAAAAACTCCGAAAGCAAAAGAGTTAAATAGTAAAATGTTATCTTGTACATTCTTTCTTTTGTACTCTCATTTTGATGGATTCAATCTCAAACATTCAAAGCTTAAATTCTCAGGTGCTTATTTTCCTATTTCTCCAATCACTTTTTCATCATTGCCTTCTTTCTCAGAAATTGTTGATAAATATTTTCTTTTCTTTTTTTCTTTATTTTAGGTTCCGTGTTCGTTGTCTTCCCCATCATGCCCTTCTGGTTTGTATCCATTTCTTAATAGAATAAAATCAAACATGGGAATTGCGATTAGTAATTAGTAATTATTAATTTCAAGGGTTCTAATTTTTAAATACAAACACCTAAAAAAATAGTTCCTTTTGGTTTCTGTGTTTTGTGATTTTATTTTTTTGACAGAGCTTCCTGATGTTGGAAATTGGTTCTCGAGCTATGATTATCGATCACCCGATCCGGATTCGAATTTTAATCTCGAAGATTCGGATTTCAGAATACGTGAATCGCAGCGTGATGGATTTGATAAGGTTAGGGTTCAAGATGAAGGGGTTGTTAGAAAGAAGATAGTGCAATGTAATGGAACTTGTGTTAAAGTTGATAATCATAGTGAAGATCCATGCTTGACCAAGGTAAATATTTTTTCTCAACTTTTCATTTTTGAATCTGAAATTTTAATGCATTGAATGAATCTTGTAATAATAATTTTTGTTGTTCTTTTTGACAATTTTTGTTCTTTTTTTAAAAAAAACAATTGCTTTAGGTTTTTAGCCATATGTTGAGGTTAGCTGCAGCATCTTAAATTTTTAAAAGCACTTTTATTTAATTTCTTCAAGATTTCTAGGCTTTTGAGGATACAAGCTTTTGTAAGGAGTCATAACCTTAAGTTGATAAAAAAAGTATTTCATTAACTACAGAAACTAATCTAAACTAGGCTAAAGAAATAAGAAAAGAAAATTCAGGTTATGGGTGTTAATTGGTCATAGTTACATTCGGTATCATCAAAGTTAGGGTCTCAGAATTTTAGATGAGAAATAGAGATTTTTTGTTTTTACGTCTGACTTTTTTTTGTTGATTTTATTTTCCTTACAGAATCTGGATCCTTGTGGTTCATGCTCACTCTTCTCTGGTTTGTATTTTCCTTGCTTCCTTTTAGAATTCCTTTCGCTAAAAAGTATCTATAATTTGTCTGCTAAGAAGACATCTCTGCAATTCTTTATAAAATGTGATGTATAATGTATTCAGTTATTTCAACTAGCTAACAGTGATTGCTTTGTGTGTGTTATTTGGCCCCCTAAATAAATTCAGAGCCTCCAGATATCAAAAACTGGTTCTCAAGCTATATTTATGAGTCTTCAGTGGTTGATACAAGTAGTCTTTTAAGCAGTGAAGAAGTTTCTGACAGAAATAAGTGTGTCGGCGAGAGGTTTGATTTTGAAGTCATAAATAAAGATGAAGGGAGATATGGGAATGTTCATTCGAAAGTTTGTGTTGAATACAATAACTCTTTTGAGAAAAACATGGAGGTAAAACAAAAGTTCCTGATTTCTCTTGTAAAAAAAGTATCTGTTATGGAATTATTTGGATAAATAGTAGTACATATTAGGCTAATGACCAATTTTCCTAAATTCTAATCATGCCTATTTGTAATATGGCGGCAATAAACAATTATGCTCAATTGCACCTAAAAGTGGATAAGTTAGTTAGTTGAACTTGATGATATGAATGAATGCTGTTGACAATAACAGGGTGATGGTAGTGCTGGAATGAAGAAAAAATTAACTATTGCCAAAACTTTGGATTCGGAAAAGATCTTGCAGCCATGCATACAAGATAAGGCTCTGCAACATAGTCTTGGTTCAACCAAGCATAAGGAGACAGTGAACCGGAATCATGAAACTCCTGGTTGTAATGGAGAAGCATATTCAATGTCATTGGATGTGGATCCAAGCGCGATGAGACCTCGGAAGCTGGTACAAAAGCATGATACTGAACAAGTGAATTTGAAAGCTGAAATCCAAGAGCCTGACATTAGCTCAAGTTTAGCTAAAAGCCTCTCGACAAGAAGCTCAACTTGTACAAGACATAATGAAACTGATGGTTTTGTTTCAACGAGGAAGAAAAGTTGCACCAGACCAAATGATGAAAACTCTTGGAAGAAACCAGAAAAGACATCATTGCAGTGTTCAACAAGTACAGGAACAGTTTCCTTGGCATGTGAAAAGAATAATGTAGCAAAGAGAAAGGCATTGACAGAAGCAACAAATCTTCAACATTCCAATGCCATGGAGATTACAGGGAAATGGCAATGCCCACAGAAACTTAAACCGAATCATGGGCCTCCTTTGAAGCAACTTAGGCTTGAAAGATGGGTTCATAGGGTTGAAAAGATCTCACCTCATTGACAAAGTTGGTTCATTTCCAAAATGGTCTAGCATATTGGTTGTCCATGAAATTTGTAGTATTACAGCATTAAGGAAAACAAAATTGCTAAAACATTAGGAGTGTATTTGACAAACTATTTTATTACTCGTTCAATTTAGTTGAGAAGGTTATTTCTAGAATAACTTTCCATTACTAAACAATATCCGTTTACAAATACGAACGAAATTGTAATAGAAAAGAATTACAAACATTGTATAAAATCTTAACTGAAAATAATCACCTTGTATAAAGGAAATCACATAGTATAAAATCTTAACTGAAAATAATCACACATTCAATAAAGAAAATGATATTGGTATTTAGAACAAATTTAAGGTCCACCTTCTCTCCTTGTTGATTTTTTGGGCTGGAAGTCAAGGAATCTAACTGAAGGAAAAAGGGGATGGCGGGTTAGGAACTTCAACCACACCTTCTAACATTTGCATGACCATCCTCATTGTTGGCCTCGTTTCAGGATGCTCTTGAATACACCAAATTGCTATTTTTATCCACTTTTCTAACCTGCCAATGTCATCTAAAGCTTCTTGATCATTTTCCACAAGAATATCTAGTCTTCCTGTCATATAGCAATCACAAGCCCAATCTGTCAAAATTGCCTTTTCTTCCTCCACTGACTCCATCAACATCACACTTCTTCGGCAGCAAACAATTTCCATCAACATCGCACCGAAGCTGTAAACATCGACTTTAGCTGTCACAGGAACATTCTTAAACCATTCAGGAGCTACATATCCTCGTGTTCCTCGAATCATTGTATTCGTTCTACTTTGATCAGCCAGCAACAATTTGGCCAACCCAAAGTCAGATATCTTGGCTGTGAAGTAATCATCTATGAGTATATTTTGAGGCTTTATGTCACAATGAATGATGGAACTGTCACATTCTTCATGTAAATACACCAACCCTCTTGCAATCCCCAAAGCAAATTCAACTCTTAGATTCCAAATAGGTTTGTTTTGTCCAAACAAGATGTCTGCAAGAGTACCATTGCTCATGAACTCATAAACCAACATTCTATGCATTCCCTCATCACAAAATCCAATCAACCTTACCAAATTTTTGTGGCATGTTTTACCAATGGCTCTCAACTCGGTCTTGAATTCTTTTTCACGATCTTGCACTAATCTGTCCAATCTCTTAACAGCAACAACATTACAAGATGCTTCTGCTTTTAATTCACCTTTGTAAACAATTCCAAACGAACCTCTTCCTATTTCGACACTAAAATCCCTTGTGGCTTCTTTCAATGCATCATAACTAAAAGAATGTAAATTTGTTTCCAAGATAGTTGCACCTTGGACAACCCTTTTTGGCTTCAAGAGAATCACAAAAACAACAAGAGCCAAGAGTATGGTATTAATGACAATTGAGCCAATAAGTAAACCTTGAACAATCGGCTTAACTCCATCGTCTTTCTTCGAATCATTTGTATTGCAAGAAGGACTAGGACCAAGATTAGAAACTCTTGTTTTGACAAGTGCTAAGTGATCCGATAGTTCTCTTCCATTAGCAAGAGGCAATCTTTTCTTCCAACAAGTTTGGTTATTGAAAATAGCAACAGCACACATACAATCATGCAAACAAGATTGTTGACAATCTTATTGAGAATAAGGCTGCAACCTTTCATAATCTGATAAAGGCCAATCCACACCTTCAACAACACTGTACTCATACACTTCTTCTGGTTTCACATTCAATACTTCACCATTATCAACTTCACAACCAAGTGGGAAATTTAATTGACACCCACCAAATTGATTACTTTGATCTGTCAGTGAATATCCATAAGGACATTTACAACTAGGCCTCTGATTTTCTATAGAACAATAACTATTATAACCACAAGTACCACTACCAAAATCACTGCGTATATCAATGCAAATGTCATCAGGAACATACCTCATAATACTCCATCCTTGTTTTGCATTAATATCCCTTGGATGAGAATATTGTGTAAAAACTCCATAATAATCAAGTGTTGCTCTATAATAATACAACTTAGAATCAAGAACTAAATCACCCCAGTTTTTCCCTGGAGGTTTCACTCTAGTCCCATTGATATTATTTGTTTCCACATAAATATCACCTAATTCATCAAAGACTAAACTTGAAGAATTATAGTTTTCAGGAACATTACTACTATAATAAGAATCGTAACGTAGTTGAGTAGGCCATGCAAGTGGACTCATCAAAATATTATCACCATTGAAATAAAGTTGGAACCTTCCACTTGAAAAATTGGTTTCTGAGAATCTAGAAGTCAAGGTACCACTCAAATCAAGAGATTGCTTAGGTAACAAGGTATCAGTGGGAAAATTGAAACTTTCCCAAACAAAAGTAGAAGTTTTGTTAACAAGAACAAAGTTACCAGTATCAAGCATGGTGCCATAGGAAACAGCATTGTTTGGTTGTGCTGTCCAAAGGGAATCACCTTGTGAAGTTGTTAACGTGAGTCCACCTGATGTTAATTGAATTTGTGACCCTTTCGGTGCTTGTACGAGGTTGTTGTCGTTTTGGGCAGTCCAAACAATGGTTTTGTCGGATATTTTGTTGTACCATATTGCAAGCATGAAGAAGTTTGTGTTGTTTTTATTAAGTTGACGAAATCCAAAAGCAAATTCACCAGAAGGTGATAGCCATGAATTGTTGTTGTTGGTAGAGAGAGTAGAACTCAGAGTAACATTTCCAAAGACTAAAACAAGTTGAAGAAAGAGAATAGAAATTATGTAAAAAAAGTTAGGGGAAGCCATTTGAGAAGTGAAATGATAGGTAATATGGTTGGAAATTTGTGGTATGAGTTTATGTCTATAAATACAGAAATATGGTCCCACTATTAGGGGTGTTCAAAAAAACCAAAAACTGAACCAAACTGCCGAACC
Organism: Cicer arietinum; assembly: GCF_000331145.2. Lineage (NCBI taxonomy): Eukaryota > Viridiplantae > Streptophyta > Magnoliopsida > Fabales > Fabaceae > Cicer > Cicer arietinum. The sequence goes on along the minus strand of NC_021167.2, from coordinate 2,583,219 downwards.
GAACCGAACCGAACTGGTTTTGAACTGAACTGGTTTAAGAACCGAACTGTTTTCGAACTGATTTTGTAAAACCAGAACTGAACCGAACCGGTTTTTCAATTCAAAAAACCGAACCGAACCGGTTTTTTGTTTAAAAAAACCAAACCGACCCGGTTTTTATTTCAAAAAACTTGAACCGAATTTTTTTTAGTCGTAATTAGGGGTAATTATGAAAATTTTGGCCTATATGAATGAAAAAAATTAAGTTAAACCGGTTTGGTTCAAAATAATAAACCGGTGCACCACTTTTATAAACCGGTTCGGTTCGGTTCTTTGAACTGAAAACCGGTTCAGTTCAGTTTTTCCAAACTGAAAAACAGTTCGGTTCAATTTTCAAATGGTTCTAGTGCAGAACTGAACTTTGCCCACCCCTACCCACTATACGTGTGACTTGTCCAAATTTCCACAATGCAATGCATGGCTTCAATTTTTCTTCCTCTAACACATTGCTAAGCCTTTTCTTTTTTTATTTTAATTTTCAAATTTATATTGGTTCTACTAAATTATGTGTTTTTCGAAATAAATTTGATAAGATTCATCTAAGTTTTAATCAATACTTTGTTTAAAAGTGTAGTGTATGTTAAAAAGTGTATTATTAATATTATTTTTAATACAAATTTAAATTAAATACATCTACTTAATATTGTAAAACAATGTAATGTTAATTTCACGTTACTTTTCAAAAACATTTATTTGTTATTAATTATTTCAAAAATATTTTTTTTCTTTAAATTCTTGTTTAATTTAATCTTATGTATAATCTGTTTGTGTTGAAATTAGTTTATATTATGTGTATGCAAGTATTTGTGTAAACTATATTATATTAGAGTGATTAAAATCAAAATACAAAGATTAATTTGAATCCAGATAAATATTTTAGAGACTAAAATAAAATAATAAAAATAAAAATATGATATATTTGTAAATATTAATTAATTTTTTATATATTAAAATTAAGCAAAAAGTTGTATATTTAGAACACCAAAAACATATTTTAACCTTGTCAGAAAAATATATTTAATAGTAATATTTTATCAAAAATATATATTAATTATGCAATTAACAACATTAATGGTACTGTAAAAATTACCATTCGGGTTCTATATATCCGCTCAACAAACTCTTTGAATTTTCTTCTTGGTCCATCCATGTCTTGACAAACAACTAGATAAATATTATAGTCAGTGACTATACTGTCTTGCATATAAATTGATTAAAAAAATTGATATATTTAATTTAAGATTTATATTAAATATATTTATTTTATTTATTTATTTTAATTTTTATTTGAGAGGTGATTAATATGAAAAAAGCAGGAAAAATTTAATAGCTCCAAACAAGAAGACTTGGAAAAAATCAGGGAAGACTAGGAATAGTAAATTTTATGTCTTTAATAATTATTCCAAACTCTAACGATAATCGACAACACTTTTTAGAAATATAAGTTAATAATTTTTTCCATTTTTATATCTAAGAAAGTGACTTGATTTGTATCATGAGTTGAATTCTGATAAAACACATTTTATATATTTCCTGTACTTTTATCCGATTAATATCAATTAAATTATTGTTCTAATCGTAAAGATTAATTAAGGAGATCATTATAAAAAATATCTACAATTTTTGATAAATTTTTTAGTGTCTTTCAAACATTCATTCACGGTAGATCAACTATAAAAAAATATCAAATAATGATAAGAAAAAGTGTTGACCTAAGAAAGAAGCTAGGCAAAAAATATAAAAAAAAAAAAAAAAAGTATTGTCATAAAAAAGAAACTAGGAATAACATAGTAGAAAAAGCGTTGTCGTAAAAAAGAAGTTAGGAAAAAAATCAATAGAACAAAACAGAAGAAGACTTAGGGCTTGCTCGAATGGCTTTTGATTTTCAGTTTTCAAAAAATTATTTTCAAGAACACAATAAAAACAAAACCTATTTGGCAATCTAAGTTTTAGAAACTGTTTTAGAGAACAGAAAATTAAAAAAATTGTTTGGTAATCTATTTTTGAAACCTGTTTTTAAGAAATTAATAAAAAATATCGATTTGGTAATCTATTTCTTTTTAAATGTTATTATATTAAATACTAAAAAGTAAAAAAAAAAAAAAACATGTATGGTATATAAAAATCCAACTACTAAATCCTTAATTAAGTACAAATAAAAGATTTTTAGTGCAATAAATATTTAAAATTTTAGGTACTTATAACAAAATATAATACTCGTTCAAATTTTGATTCATAGAGTTAGTTAAAGGAAAAGTTATTTCTAATCAGAAGTGGTGATTTTATGTAAATAATTATTAAGAACTATTTTTTTTATATATAACTTAGTCTATAACATATTCATATCAGGTAAAAAAAAATTAAATAGATAAGGTCAATATTTTCTTAGAAGCTTATTTACCTAAAAAATCAGGTTATAGGCCATAAAAATGTTTTTTAGGTTTACTGATTCGACCTACGTAATTAATATGAATAATACTTTGTATTATTATTATTATTATTATTATTATTATTATTATTATTATTATTATTATTATTATTGTTATTATTATTATTATTATTATTATTATTTATTATATTTTGAACTATATGTTAAATTATAAATTTACTAATTTTTTAGTAGTTTAATCATATTATTCTACATTAACTTTTTATATATTTAAATATATTATAATAAAATAGAATTAAAATATGAGGTTACATAAAGTCAATTTTTAAAAAAATGTGATGTTAAATCTAAAAGCAAATACTTAATTTAATTACATATTACCTTGTTACTCTATTTTAAAAATACGTTGAACTACTTATTTAAAAATATTAATATAAAAGAGAATTTTAAATAAATTAATAGACACTTTTATAAAGGCTAAATTCAATTCTAAAAAAAAAAAACACATGACATACCATATGTTCTGATCTTAAATTTTTTTGACAATTTCTTCCAAAATTTAATTTGTTCTAACATATTATCACCCTAATTACATATTAATACATATTATTTTATCCGTTTAAAATATTTCAATTAAATACATCAACTTAGTACATAGTTTGTGTGGTACAAAAGTTGTAAACCAATGTAACGTTGATTTCACATTCTTTCGCAGCAATATTTATTTGTTAATATAATTCTTTTAAAAATAAAACATTTTGCTTTAACTACTTGTTTAACTTTTGTTTATGTAAAATTTGTTCATATTAAAATTAAATGTTTATGTAACCCATATTGAAGCAATTAAAATCAAAATACAAAGCTTAATTTTAATCTAAAAATATATTTTAGAGACTAAGATAAAATAATAAAGATTAAAATAAAAATATGATATATTTACAAAGATTAATTAAAGATTGTTTTATAAATATGAAAATTAAAAAGTTGTATATTAACAAGACCAAAAAAATATTTTTATATTATCAGAAAATATATTTTAACCGTAATATTTTATCAAAAATATATATTAATGTTGCAATTAATTTACTATAATGTTTGTCTGGTTATTTGTTAATTTTTATTGGTGAAAAAAATGAATGTAAAATGGCCGGATGGACCCAAAACATGGATGGACCAAGAAGAAAATTCAAAAGAGTTTGCTGATTGGATGGATTCAGAATATTTACTAGGGACATATTAATATAAAACATGTGCAACTTTAATATAGCAATGTTGACGTATATGAAATAAGCTAGAAAAAAAATTAATGGCTCCACAACAAGGGGACGTAAAAAAGCAGAGAAGACTTGAAATTGTAGACTTCATGTGAACCTCATCTTTAATATGACTTTTCTGAATGCCAACAAGTAGTATTACAGTTTGGACTTGATGGAAAAAAATATAGATTTATGAGAAATATTTTATAAACAATTATGATATTACAAGTAGTGATATGAAACTTTGATACATTTGTTTATAATCAATATCAGATTAAATTGTTCACACTTGAATTTCAATATGGAGACCAATATCCTTTAATACAAGGTATCATGGTATTTGTTCTATTTTAATTGGACAACAACTTGATCAACCCAAAATATAATATATTTAAAAGACTCGTTTATGAATATATTTTGAGATTTTATGTCACAATGACACTTTTTGTGTGAGTACACTAACCCTCAACCCTCTTGCAATCCTCAAACTAAATCTAACTCTTATACTCCAAATAGATTTACATTCTCTAAATAGGACGTCTTTTAGAGTACCATTATATATGAACATTCTATTTATTATCTCTTAACAAAATTCCAATTAAACATACCAAATTTTTGCAAAATGTAAAAGTCCTTATATAAGTAAGACTACAATTACAAACTTGCAAAAAGAAGTATTTAAGCAAAATGAAATAATTGAACAGCTTTAGTAATTTTTATATGGCGAGATAAAGTCCATCAATCCTCCAAGATAAAGCATTGTGGGTAGGATTGTGCAAAAAATTCGGTTATGAGGCTCAAATCTAAAACCGGATTCAAATTCATTTTAAATATCCGATTAAAATCATATGGTTATAATCCGGTTTATTTATAAACTGATTGGATAACCACTTATGTTTTATATTTAGATTTGGTTTTTATCTGATTTTTTATCCACTACTAATATTTTGTTAATTTTGAGATTTTATTTCTACAAAAAAATTTGAATTTTTTTTTGAAAAAATATTGGGAAAAAATAAATAAAACAAAAAAGAAACTTTTTTTTTTTTTTCAGAAAAATTTTAAATTGAATTTTTTCTCGAAACATTTGGTGAGAATTTTTTAGAAAAAATCGATTTTTTCAAATAACCGATTTTTAAACTATGAATAAATAATTTTTTTTTAAATAATCAAATTTTAACCGATTTTAAAAAAAATCAATTTTAAAATTAAAATTTTCAAAACCGATTGCTTAATTATAAATTTGTTATTAAACATAACTAATTTTACAATTAGTTTTATAATCGATTTTAAACCAAATAATGAATTTAGTTATAAATCTAAATCTATATATTAATTTTAAAATAAATATAGTTTGTTTTTTTTTTTTTAAATCAACCATTAACGGCCTTAATTATGGGGAACAATGTGGAAAAATTATTCATCTTTTCCATATTAATGGGTCGAAAGAATTTAGCGGATCCTAGGCACGTGCATGTTGGTCCTCGCGGTGTTTACTTTTAAGCTGGGACTACATCCTTATCTATAAATATTACTTTTTACCGTATTTCAATATAATCATTTAATATTTTTACATATATATTAAAAAATATAATAATAATTATAAAAAAGTAGATAAATTATTTTATAAAATTATTCATTTTAACTATTGATATAATTTTTATTATTATCAATGTAAAATATAATAAAATTATAAAAATTGTGTATATTAAAATATAGTATAGAAAAAATATAATTACAGTTGCATTTAAAAATGAGAATTACATTTATTTTTAAATAATATATTTCTTTTAAAGTAACATCTTGTGACACAGGGGAACTAACAAGTTGAATAATTGATTGTAGACTCCAATATTAGTCTTCCTACTTCTACAAATCTATAGAAATTATAAAATAATTTCTCCACTATATTATTAAGAATTTTGAATTATTCAAAATGAAAAAAATGCGAGATTCCAATTTTTTTTTTTGGAGTGCGCCTAAGTCTTATCTCAATAAATTCATATTGATGGTTCATATATGAATTTAACATTAATAGCAATAGCGAGAATTCCGACGAAATTCTCTCGTTAGATTCTTTATTATTTGACCTAATTTTTTCTGTAAATAGAAAACTCAACGATAAAAAGTCTTTTATCTCAGCTTTATAGATGGACTATTTGAAAATTGGAATAACATGCCAAATTGAGAACAAGCTAAGGTTTTATGTAGCACAATTTGTATATATTCATAGAGCCAAAAATTAACAAATTTTATATTCACAAATCCGAACAAAACCATCACCCCAATTTCTCTTTTTTCTCTTCTCTCGCTTTTGATTTTGTCACTCCCACTAGAGTCCCCTTCTATCTCTTTATTTTTTTTATTTCTGTCATTCATGCTTGAGTGGCTTAAAGCCACGTCAATACGCATATTAGAATTATTTATTTCTCTTAAATAATGATAACTCAAGCAAGATGCATTCCACGTCAGCATTGTGCCACTTGGCCCATTTTCAATTCAACTTGAGCCGTCACCATCGGCTCCACCATCTTCCTCCGTTTCGCAGCCGACCCACTCTCCGACGATGAAGAAGACTCCGATGACGATGAGGACCTCTTCGCCGGCACTCTAACCGGGTCAGGCTCACCCGAATTAACCCGAAGTGGAAAATTCAACATAGCTCTCGAGCCGCGCATTCTATACGCGGCTCGATCATAAGCCAAAGCTGCATCCTCAGCCGTTTCAAAAGTTCCAAGCCAAACCCGCGCCCCATTTTTAGCCGGGTCACGAATCTCCGCTGCATATTTTCCCCACGGCCGTCGCCGCACTCCTCGGTAATGCTTCCCCTTCGCCGGAACAACCACCGGATCGGAAACAATCATCTCAGGCAAACGCTGCACCACCGGGAAAACATCCTCCGGCTCCGATTTAACCATAACCGGCGTCATGACATCCGATGAAAAGCTCTCCGGTGAGCCTGCGTCGAGAGATGGGACCCACCCAAAATCAACAGCATCACAAAGTACACTGTAAAGTACCATATCTTCTGAATCGTCTTCTTTCAGTGGAAGTTCGCCCCAATTCTCACTCAGACACGGGTACAAGTTATTGAAACTGGAGCTCCGACATAAAAATGGAGCATTATCCGAATTCACATTCGGAGCTCCGAATGTTAAAACGTCAGAATCTCCGAGCAAGTGACGGCGTATGGAGTCCAAAAGAGCCAAATCGGATTCGTAACAACTCTCTCCGTACATTTCGTATCTTAGGCTATTTCAATTTGTGTGTGTTTGTGGAATTAATGTTATAAATTTTTTTAATTGATTTTTGAAAGAAAAAAATTGAATTAATATTCTAACTTTCGAATTAGATAAGAGGAAGCGGGTATTTATAGGATATTAGGTTCATGAACTTAGAATAAGTAGATTTTGAATATTAATTAATTAACAAAAGACGGTTTCGGGTTTAACTTTAATTCTGTTTTGATTATTATACTAATTTGTTTGGTATATTGGTCTGAACTCTGAACCTTAGGTTCTTGGAAACTTCTGATGTGCAAATTGCAAGAAGCTAATTGGGTGGGTGGGTGGGTTTTATTTTATGATCACATGTTCAAATTTTGTAATATAAATAATAAAATATATGTGGTTTTTGACGTCATTAGAATAGGGGTGTGCACAAGTGGCACGTGCTTGTCTTGTCTTTCTTTTGTCTCTAAGAAAGTTCCTACCTTCCTTCCAGCAGCTTGACTATAGGGGGTGGGTTTTATTTTATGATCACATGTTCAAATTTTGTAATATAAATAATAAAATATATGTGGTTTTTGACGTCATTAGAATAGGGGTGTGCACAAGTGGCACGTGCTTGTCTTGTCTTTCTTTTGTCTCTAAGAAAGTTCCTACCTTCCTTCCAGCAGCTTGACTATAGGTTGACCCATCAAAGCTTATGTGTTTAGTTTTAGTGTAATCATAATCGACCTGATAACCCTTTTGTTTTATTTTTCCCAAATCTAAAATCTTCATATCAGAACTCTTAGATTTGCGATTCCAATCAAATCTTCAAGTGAGAGGCATAAACAAGGGGCACTAGAATGGCTTTTGTGATGCAAAATTATATTTCTGATTTATATGTGACGAAGATAGGATAAATAGAGGAAGAAACTTTGATGGCAAATGAATGTCAAATGCATTTTTCATTGACTTTTTATTTTATTTTGTAGTCTTAATTTACTTTATCTTTTATGTTGAATCATTAGGGATTTAACATTCAATGTGAATTAATTTTTTTTTACTAGTACCCAATTTTGTGCATCAAACCTAAATATTTGCATGATCCGACAAATTGAAGTTGTCGTAAATTAAAAATGAATTTTATAACGAAAAATTATAAATAAAAGTTAATTATTCATAATATAAACAAAAGTATATCAGAGTAAATGTATTTAGTTTAAATTTGGACCACATATTTGTTGGAAAGTTTGAGGCACGAGAACAACAACATATCAAATGTTTTAGAATTCACAAAAGATTTTGACAATACATCTCAACTCAAAACGTTAAGATATTTAGTATATGAGTCAACTTTCTTATATATGTAATATTTTCTCTATTCTTAGTCAATGTAAGATTTATCACTCACACTTGAATTCTAACAATATATCCCTCAAGTGTGAGTCATTCACGTCACTAGACTTAAGCTACATTAGGATCTTACATTAACTCCTCCATTAAGCCGAATCTTAGTTTTAATACAACTTGTTGAAGAGTTCAAAAGTACATGAACAACAATGGGTGAAATGCTACAGCCACAAGAGACTTCGACATCACATCTTAATCTAAAATCTTAAAACACTGGGGGTATATAAGTTACATTTCTCTTATCAATATAATATTCACTTTATTTGACATATTTTTACATATATATTAGACGAAGGGAATACTAAGTAGTTGTTTTTTTCTCTAAAAGAATCTATTTTGTCCAACTTGTACAATATTAACGTTCATGTTTTTTTTTAGTAAATATTAACGTGTATGTTAAATTATCAAACAGTAGCGTTCATGTTTTTTTTAGTAAATATTAACGTTCATGTTAAATTGTCAAAAATTAAACTACTGCTTAAAAAGTATTATATTTGATCTCAAGTATAAGAAAAAAATTTATTTTTTTTCTTAGTCTTATTTATAAAAAATTTGTGATTGTTAAGATATATTTATTGTTTAAATAACTGTTAATCTTCATTTAATGTTTATCTTTTAAATATTAGTGGATTTATTTAATGACTCGTACTTTTCTATAAATAATACATTTTTAAAAATATTCAAAAGGTAGTAATAATAATAATAATAATGATAATAAATAATAATAATTTTATTGATATCGATGTTTTTTTAATTGAAATCATAGTAAAAGCTTAAGTTTTATAAATAAAATAATAGTAAATTTTTTTATTTTTTATTTTAAAAAAAATTATAACAAGTGTCATTGGAGCATATTTATTAAAATCTCAATATAAAAAAAGAAATTAAAATTTGTATAATTCAAATTTTAAAATTGTAAAAATCTGATTTTCTACTCAATTTTTTTGTTTCTTTTTTGTTTTCCTCAACAAATGGGCTTTTAAAAATGAAGTAGTAGCAAGAGGGGTTGACATGAACAATTGATGTGATCGGGGGTCTTACGAATGCAACGGATTTGTTCGGATTTGGTCATGTTTGGCTATTACATTATATTGTGGATAAGTCGCTTTTAGAAAAGTCATTATAAGCTAGTTCTAGGAAGGTGGTGTGTGATAATCATCCCTAAGAACCACAATTCATAAACCTTGACTTATTTTTAACATTTCATATTGTCAAATAAAAAAACAAATTCATCATTTTGAATTCTCATGCCCTGAAAGTTCATGTCATTTAAATATTGTAATCTTTGTTCAAAATTAAGTATCAATTTGTTTTTACAAGAGAAAAAGGAAAACAAAATAGAAGAAAAAGAGTTAGACTACTTAGTAGTTAAAAAGAACATGTACATAACATTGGTTCGATCTCTTGGTTGATGTAGTACAATTGATCAAGTCTTACGACGAATGATCAATTGTTGATGTGTTATGCTTTTATTTATCTTTTGTCTTTAAAATAGAATTTCCTATTCTAACATTATGTATCATGTTTTTGATAAATAAGACTTAGTCGTCATCTACTATTATATACAGTAATGTAGAAAATAAAAAAATTAATAATTTTTTATTAGACATATTAATTAATTAATTATAAAAAATAAAATTTCTTCTGAATATATTAAATGATTGATAAAAGATAATAGTAAATTATATAGTGAAACTCTTATTTATATCTTTTGTTTTCCTAACTAAGTTCTTAACCTCTTAACTAACTTCTTTTAACTTTCTCTAGAATTCTATTCTCTAATAAACTGCATGAAAAATTTAACTTTCTCTAGAATTCTATTTTTTAATAAACTGTATAGAAAAATATTGTATGAAAAATGAAATGTGAAAGAGTAAAAATGAAAACTATATTGACAAAAATAAATTTGTATAGAAAAAAGTTGAATCAAACTAAAACATGAGTTACTTTTGATGTTTTGTTTACTTTATGTGAAAAGAAAAAAATTATGTTAATAAAGATAACTTTGAACATAAAAAATTCAGCTAAAATTAGAAGTTGATTTTAGAATTCCCTATATATTTGCTATTTACACCCTACTCTTAATCTTGAATATCATATTGAGTTTTTTTAACTATTATTTTGAGATTTTGATGTAGATCTCGTAACTTTTAGCATCATTAGTCTATTTTGGTGATCTATTAGTTCATCAAAATTGTGTTGTTAAGCTTATTGTTTAGAATAAAACATCATTTTAGTTTTCAAAAGCATAAAACTTTTTTATCTTGATATTTCACTTAACAAAAAATTAAAATTAGTCATCAAATCATCAAAATGATCCATAAAAAATAACTTACCATCATAAAAGTTTTTTAAAGATACAATTTACCATTTAAATTGTTTATGTGTTATAATGTGAAAGACAAAAATGACTGATATTTTGATTATTTAAGAACTTTGAGTTTTTTGTTGAGTTGATAACTAAAATGAATATGTCTTATGCTTTCAGTCAAATACTAAAATAATGTTTTACTACTTATTTATATTAGACTTAATCGCAGTTTTAGTTCTCTTATTTTCACAAATTCGCAAAATCGATCCCCCTATTTTAAAATCCTACGGTTTTGATCTCTCCCTCATAATCTTTAACCAAAAATGGTGATGTGACATATTGTAAACGGTGTGACAAAATACAATGATATATAATGATTAATATTTATGAAATTATAATAAAATCCTCTAAAAACTTTAGTATGAACTTCTGAAACTATTCATTTTATAATTTAATTAGTAACATATAAATAATTAATGTATCTAAATTGTCCTACATCATGAGATTGTTAAAAGAGCAAAAATGTCCGATTTTTAAACAGAGAGACTAATTCTCTTCATTAATAAAAATAAATGAATCAAAATTATCATTAAGATTTTTAATTACTATATATGTTATAAAATATACCTCGCTAGTCACTATTGCATAATCTATTAGACACTTAAGATGAGTTCTCTTCTGATCGATTTTTCTCTATATATGCATGAACTAGCCATAGTTGTCATTTTTTTATACGAGCATTCAATCTTGCATTGACTTCAAACTAAATTGAATGAATTGTTGACAATGTTGCCTCCCTAAAAGCAAGTAACGTCGTGTTCTCATGTCCCATTGCTTTCACCACAAAATTGTTAGTTAGTGAATAATTTAATTAAGGAGTCTCATAATTTAAGGTGAGAAATAGAGATTTTTTGTTATTATATCTGACTTTTTTTGTTGTTTTTTTTTTACATAATTTAAATAGTTGCAATTCAAGTTCATTCTTCTCTAATTTATGTAATCTTTTATTTATATTTATCTTGCAGTCATTAATTACATTTCACTTACTTATAAATTAAATTGTTTTATTTAAACTAACACGTACAAAATATTTTGAAAATTAACTTATTTCAATCAAAATTATTCTTAAGTTAATTAAAAATAAATATAAAAATTAAATTTTCAAAAAGAATCACAATTCTTACATCATCGTTCTCTTGTAATTGATATTACTATTTCAAAAGATACAATTTTGAGAAGAAAAGTTTAACTTTTTAAACTAATTTTACACTATTCTCTCACCTTATGATCATTAAGTGTAGTCTTAAAAGAACAATTCAATCAATAATTTATGTTACAGACTCATTAAACCATTTTATTATACAAAAAAAAAAAAAAAATCACAAGAAAAATAAAATAAAATGAAGATAGTAGGACACATGAATGTAGTTGTTGACGTTAAAGTTAACCTTAACCGCACATAAACGGTTGTAATAAAAACACACAGTGACACATATATAGCTATTTGCTGGCAAATAATAATGGCGGCGAAAGCACACAACCCGAATCCGTATCCAAATTCACTATGATTTGATTTCAGTTTACGAACTTCACAATTCATATCCATATTCGTTCAATTTCCAATCCTTGCTCTTCCACTCTCTCTCGTAAGATTCTCTTCCTTTTCTAGGGGTTCTTTCTTAGATCTACTTCACTTTTTCATTGCAAATTCTAATTCCATCTCTATGTAATTCCATCAATATTCAATTATGTTCTATTCATTTCTAGTATTAGACAACAAAGCTTTTTAGGAAACATGATTATAGAAGAAACTTCGAATCTCTTTGTGTTGTGGTGTTTATAATTTTGCAGGTTTTTTTTTTCTTCTTTCCTCGTAATAGGGAATGAAGATGATGAGGGTTTGATTCATAGTTGGAGGAGTGTGGAGGAGGAGGAGGGAGACCGCAATGCGGTGGTTTCAGTTGAGTACAAGCTCTGAAAGGGAGCATGGTGATAGTAGTGGGAACAAGACTCGTTCTATGGTGTATCTCAATGTATATGATCTTACTCCAATCAATAATTATCTTTACCTCTTTGGCTTTGGAATCTTTCATTCCGGTATTGAAGGTTCGTTTTTTATGTCAATTTTTCAACTTTTATCTCTTGTGTTTTCTTGTATCTGGTTATTGTGGAACTTGATAGTCATATACGATGTTGAGAAAATTAACTAGGTTGAAGGTTACAACTCAACTGACCATATAATTCAATCAATTTAAAGATTGCCATTGCTAGAGGATATCATGGCGCTATATTTGATAATTTATATTCATAAGAGAAAAAAGGGCAGTTTAGAATAAAGCTGTTATGGTGTATGGTATGGCTATGAGTGGAATTGGTTTGTCTATTGTATAAGCTAGGAGACCTGCATCAGAGTGCCTCATTGAACAGTATTGTAGTACAGTTTATCATTCTCTTATTAGGAATTTGTGGTGATACAAATATACAATATGCAGTCGTTGGTTTGTCTTTTCTTTTTTCACTGACGAATTGAACTATTGTGACTTTGGCACTTTGCCCTCATGTTCTCTCCCTACTCTGCTGTGTTTTTTTTACTTTCTTTTTTCTTGTTTTGTTCTTCTCTGTTAAAGGAATTGCAGTCTGCTTTGCAATTGCACTAACTTGTCTATTTTAGGGGTTGTTTATGTTTGTAATGTTGGGCGGTAAAAACCAACACAAGGATAAAATAAGCGTGGCAGATATGAGAATCTTCTGTTGGATGTGTGGAAGATTAGACAGAATAGTATTAAGAATGACAATATTAGAGAAAGAGTTGGGGTAGCACCTATAGTAGAAAAGACGTGGAAACTCGGCTTAGGTGTTTTGGGTATGTAGATAGGAGAGATGTACATTTTGTGGTAAGGAGAGTAGTTCAAATCGAGAATAGTCAAATTGCTAGAGGCAAATGAAGACCTAGAAAAACTATAAGAGGAACTATGATAGAACATTATGGCGTCATTTAGTCCATGTAGCCGACCCAACATAGTGGAATAAGGCTTGGTTGTTGTTCAATGCCTGATTCGCGATTCCTGGGGTCATTAATATAGTAATAAATATTTTTACAGTGGAATGCATGAATTCTACTGAGTATGGACATGTGTACCATCTTCAGTCATGTTTGCCTGTTAAAGGCTTAACACATGTATGTGTATAGTTGTTATAGTTTTATAGAGCACCTTTTTATTTTTTTCCGACAGTGTTCTGTTATCGCAGTTTAGAGGCTACTTACAGTTGTTCATAACTACAAAATCTCTGGATACAGTGACCTGAAGCTTGTTACAAGTTCTATTTTGAATATAATGAATAGACTGGACATAATTATTTCCCTTGCAGTAACTTACTGCTTAATTTTTTTTCATGGACAGTGCATGATATGGAATATGGCTTTGGAGCACATGAATACCCGACAAGTGGCGTGTTTGAAGTGGAACCTAGAAGTTGCCCTGGCTTCATCTTCAGACGATCAGTCTTGTTGGGCAGCACTGATATGTCTCTATCAGAATTCCGTTCTTTTATGGAGCGTCTCTCTGCAAAGTATCATGGAGACACTTACCATCTGATTGCGAAAAATTGCAACCATTTTACGGATGAAGTTTGCCAACAACTAACAGGAAATCCTATTCCTGGATGGGTAAATCGACTTGCCCGTGTAGGTGAGAATTATTCTGCTCTCTAATTCTTGTTGCATAAGTCAAAATTTCATATTTTTAATCATCGTGTGTCATTTACATTATGCTGCCTACCATTCTTTTCTAGCTTTTTGGTTTCATAAGATACAGTCCGACTTGCTTCAAATATAATTTCTGATTACTATTGAAATAGAATGTACAAGAGTTTGACGGGATTAGTGATGCAATCATGCTTATGATTAGGTTTCATTTTTTGAATCTGGTCATAGCACATACTAGTTTTGTTACCACCTGATCATGTGTGGTGTGACCTTTTAGGTTCTTTTTGCAATTGTCTACTGCCAGAGAGCATCCAGGTTTCTGCAGTTGGACATGTCCCCGAGCATCTTTCATTTGCTGGTAAGATACAGAGACTAAAATATTAGCCAATTTGCTCACAATCTTGTATGTTTCCTTTTGGATGTTTTTTATTGGCAATCCAAGAAAGACAATATCTAATATGAATGGCCTCATAGAATAGAATATGATAAACCTGTTCTGTTTTTTATTTACAAAAATACCATACATACTAAGGGAATGAGTTAAAGAGTGCACTCAGTTGCAAACAGATTTATCTCTATTGGATAAAGCAATTCAAATTTCCAAACATAATTCAAGTTAGTGATTCCAATGCATAGTAAGTTTCTATGTTCTTGGAAATTATTATTTTGATTATTGAGAAGCTCTCATTGAAATAGGTGACAGATTTTCTTTGAGGTTTTGAAAATGAGAGAAGTAGTTAATGTTCACTTACTCATTGTTGTAAACAGCCACACTCCACCACTATATAAAGAGGTCTTGTGAATAGTGGAAGCATCCAAAGTAAGAGTAATCAGTTGCAGTGAGAGTCTCTTAAGAGTGAGTGGGTGTATATCATTCCTTGTAACGTGTGGTACTCAGACTTGTAGGGTGATGCACAACATTGTGGGTTTTCAAGTTTCTGTAGAATTAATAACTTATTTGATAAAGTGCACATTTTGTTGGACCTTTTTTGTGAATGTAGGCAAGAGGTGTCAAACCATGTATATAAATTCTTGTATATTCTATCACTTTCTTTCCGGTGTGTTTTATTGTGTGTTCCCTTATTTAATTGAACTATCTGTTCTGAATCGTTGCAATGTTTCAAGAGAGATCTCCTGCATAATTCTTGGTAGTGTTCAGTAAAATATAAATTATATTGATGTAGTATTCAATGGATCTTTAAACAATTAAATAATACCTCTATTTCTATGTATTTAGATAGTAACAAAACCATGAGAGGAATGATCTATTTCTGTCTTTGCAGGTGATGGTAGATCAGATTCTGATGGCCTTTCTGATTTGTCTGTCGAGAGTGAAGAGGAGGAGCCCAATCACCGTCTGCTAACTGCACCAAATGGTGATGTTGCCTATTTAAAGGAAAAACCAGTTAGGCTGGCGCGGGAGCACCTATGATTTATATTGGTTTATCTTCTGCTTCTTGTTCTTTCTTTGTTCTCTTGGCTACTACTTTATCTATGATCTTACACTTGAGTGTAACAAGTTTCTCAACTAGATTATTTAAAGACTCAAAATGCATGCTTCGTAGTTAGTAGAACAAAGAGGACAATCTGTTGTATATTATGTATATCTGTACGTGTAGAAGTACAAACAAAAAATGCTCATGTATACTGTTACAAATCTTATTAACTTAACTCCTTTGCCAATCTGTCTTTATTCACTTCTTGCTACGACATGACAAATTCATGTATCTCTTCCATTTGCACTTTTTCTTAAAACCAAAATTAAATATTAGCAGTTGTGATTTTGTCATTAGCATCGAGTTTAAGTGTCACGCAAAGGTGGATGCTCTAGTTTGCTTTTGTACTGTCAACTTTTTTAATGATAAACTCGTCATAGAAATGGAAATCACATCCCTGTCCATAAGAGACTTGATCAAATTTTTACTTCTTTCCATTCTAATGTCTTTAAGTTTTATGTATTTTTTATTCATATTACGAGTTAAAATCTATTGAAAAAGTATTATTGAAACCATTTTTATTCTAATTTCATATTATTCATACAATTGAAAATGTAAAATCTAAAGAAGTTGCCAAAGATGACTAGATCAAGTCAAGCAAATAAGTCATATATTTAATTAGGACAGTGGAAGGAAGACTTGGTAACAAGTTTCCTACTAAGGACTGCATGAGTCGTCAAGACTTGAAGTTTAGACACTTGGCATAACTTGTAAGTAAGTATTTTATTTTTGCCGTTCCTTTTACATAATGGGTTATTTTGGCCACCAAACCAACAAAGTCTACATGACCTCAAGCTTATTGAATGAAGCTTACAAGTAACCAAAAAGACTTTTCATTTCTTTATGCAAATTGCTTCTAGCCAAGGTTGCTGAAATTTCTTTTACTTGTTCATTCTTGGAAAAAGATCACCCTGTAACATCTTCTCCATTCTCAAGTAATGAATTCACTCTTCTTTCTCACCCTCTTCTTGGTTTTCATATTCCAAACCTCTGTTAACTGCAATGATGAAATTCACTATCCATTTCACATAAAAGGTCAACAACAAAAAGGGTGTGATACAACCCTGTCTGGTTTTGAGCTTCTTTTCAAAGACAACATCACAACCATCCACTTTCCATCTTATGGTGATTTGATAGTTAACTCCATTTCCTATGACACAAAAAAGATTGATCTTCTTGATCCAAAGAACTGCACTCACAGAGTCTTTCTCAACCTCAACCTCACCCTCACACCTTTCCAATACTACTACGTTCTTAAAAACTTCACATACCTCAATTGCTCCACAAGAGTTTTACAAACAAGTTTCATTGAGGTTCCATGTTTAAGTGGTTCAAGTTATCATGTTTACACAGTTGACCCTGAAGTGCCTATGCCCAGTTCATGTGAAGAAGTCAAAACCGTTGCTATTCCTTTCAAATATAACCCTTATATTTCAGACAACAGTCTTGGTCTTAGATTAACGTGGAACTTGCATGAATCTCAAGAAACCAAAGAAGAAAACCAGACAAGAGATTCCCACACAGCACGCAATACTGGTAAATTAACTCCATTACCAAGTCTTGGTGTAGGATTGATTTGAAAACTATTATTTATTATTCATTACGAAATATAATATATTTTTATAAGAAAAAAAAAAGATTTTTATTATAAAGGAAATTATTAAAAAAGTTTGGTAATGAAATCTTCTTAACAATGTTTGAACACGTGTGCAGTTGTTGGCATGAGCATATGTGTTTTTGTGATGGCAACAGTTGTAAGGATAAAGGTTCATATGTCCAGGAGAAATTTCCAAAAGAAAGAAGGACAGTTATTGCATAGCGTGGCAGATTTGTAGAACACATTAATTTGTGAGCCTAGATTTGGTGTTTTTAAGTTTTCTGTGTAGTATGTGGTTGGGAATGGAAATGTTGTGTAGGATTCTCTAATAGTATAAGATCAAATTCTAGGAATCGTAGAGGAGACCGTTGAATTGAATGCTTGTCATGTGAGCTATTTCTTTTTTTACCATTTATTATGTCATGACAAATACTATCAAATGTCTTTTAAATAATTTTGAGTATTTAATTCTACAATAATTAAAATTGATCTTGAATTAATTGATTTTGTAACATTGATTTTAGTTAACGTGACTTAAATATAAAGTAATTTATGTTTGGATATCTTTATGCAAAAGTGACTTAAACAAAATTTTGTGGGTAAAAATCGTGTTAAAACTTAGAAATTATAAATTTTAGCTTTAAGTTAAAATCAATTCTGGAGATTGAACAATTTTACTCGGAAGCACCCTAAACAAATAAGAATCAATTCTATACCTCCAAAATTGGTTTTGACTCGTCCAAAAGCACCAAACATGCACTATATATAGAGAAAAAAAAGTCAATTAAAAATAGAGTAAACTACCAATTGAGATATGAAATTGTAAATGTCAAACAAAATAGGTTCAAACTTGTGTAATAACTAAAATTCATAGGATCTCTAAGGTGTCGCTTTAAGTGACACCATAGTTACGTTGTGTCACAAGTCTCACCATGTCATAGAGAGACATTTGATGTCATGCGAAATTGAGATTTCATTTTGTCCAAAAAAAATTTCAACGGTTATAATTTTAGAGTTTTTCTATTTATCTTCTTCTCCGATGTATGAAATTCCTAATTATGAAGATCTCAAAATCCATGAACACCGTCTCTTCTTCCCCAAATTTATTTTTTCTTAATTCATAAATCTTGAAAATGAGACCATGGTGACATTATATTCACGAAAGGCACATGAACATATTTTTAAGAAAAGATCTGAGTTCTTCGTTTTCTTTATGACTAATTGCATAATCAATCACTATTTGACTCATTTTCTCATGCAAATTATGGCTTTTGGCACCACTCACATTGTGTTTATCTTCAAACCTATGTAGTGACACCACCTTAATGATAACATTGTTTATCCACCATAACAAAGTCTTAAATTTCTCCATAAATACTTATGGGAGGTGTTTGTAATACGGTTGAGAGAATCAATCACTACAAGTCATGGTTAATTACAGAATCAATCACTTTTTAACCCATTCACCTTTTACAAATTGAGGATTTCTTCAAAGTTAAACAAATTGGGGATTTCGGTGTCTAAAATTACTTTTTTGGAAGATTTGAAAAAACATGGTTGAAGCTTCTAGAAAGGAACAAACTATACATGATATCAAATGTCTTCCTATGTCGTAGCAAGACATGTGGCATTGTGTAGGCTTAGTGTCACTTAACATGACACCTCATCACTTTTAATAAAATAACTTGATCGAGATTTTACTATGACTAACATATTTCAATATGAGGGAGATTTTTACTATTATACAAATTTGACTTCATATTTTTCTCGACCTTTACGATTTTAGGTCTCAAATTGATAATTTACTCTTAAAAATATATTAAAGTTTTAAAAATTATTTCTTTTTTCAATGAAAAACTTACTAAAAACACTCGTTAACAAAATACTTAAAAGAATATTCTACTATTGTGCAATTATGTGAAGAAAAATGTCTATTGCACTCAAATATGAGTATACTAGTAAATGCTTAATTTTAGTTTTTGTTCTCCTATTTTTATCAATTCACGAAATTTGTCTCATATTTTAAAAGTTGATAGTTTTGGTCTCCTCAGATTTTTTGACTAAAAAAATGACAAATTGACATTTTAAATGATATATTATACGATTTCATGATATAGAATTATCAAAATGCATTAATTATTTATTTGTCATTAATTAAATTATAAAATTAAAAAAAATTAAAGTTAAAAGTTAAGTTTTTAGAGGATTTTAATGTGATTTTATATATGTTAATTATCCTATGTCATCCTATCATACTACATTATTTAAAACACGTCATATCGCCATTTTTTTAGTTAATAAATCATAATAGAAAATCAAAATTATCATATTTTAAAATAGGAAATCCAACTTTATGATTTGCTAAAAACATAAGAACTAAAATTACCCTTAAATCCTTAATAAATGACAACTAATTAAATAAATAAAGTAAAAGGCAACTAAATGACTAATTTATTATTACAAATACTCCTAAATTGATTTTTAATGTTTTTTTATGTCAACTATTTTATTTAATATTTTTTAAAGAAGCCAAGTTATATTGATGCAACGCAAAACTCATAGTGCTAATACGTGTCACAATGCTAATTGAACGAGGATGAATTTTCCGGCAGCACTCTTGTCACAACACATTTAATATGAAAAATATATACTATCAAAGTGGTAGTTAACAACCACTCTAACCAACTAAAAAAAACTAATTACTTTTCTGTTGGAAATCAAAATCGGTCACTTTTGATCATATATATCTATAGTTCGATATCGACTTTTAATCTTTATATATTTTTTCACTTTATTTTATATTCTCTTTGTTTTTTGTTGATCCTCTTCTATATTTTTAAAAAGTCGTATGTTTATTAATAATGTTATAGTGATTTAATATAATTGAATTAAATAATATTGAATTTATGTTATTAATTAATATTTATTTTATTATTTTTTATTTGACAAACTTCCACAAATATCTTTATTAATAACAGAAAAATTTATGAAAAAAATATAATAAAATCAAATTCAATTCTATTTTATTCAATTTAACTGTGTCACATTATTGTCATGTTAGTATTGAAAATACTACATTATAAAATACTGAAAGAGACCAACAAAATTCAACAAATTATAAAATAATAAAATCAATAATTTAATTTTAAAAATTAAATTTTAAACATAATAGAAATGTGTACCAAAACTAAGTATGCTTACAAACTAATTACTAACACTTGTCAAGAGTTTTATGGTTGCAAACCATTCTGTCGTTTTAGTTTATTAATTACTTTCTAACATTTATCTATTAAAAAAATATTAGAATCAAGTGTTTAAAACAAAAATTTTGACATTGCATCCACGCCAACCGTAGCAATCAAGTTGGGGTTATTGTTTAAACTTTTTTTTTTTAATTAAGGTATTGCTTAGTTTCATGTTTTCTGTTTTCATTTTTATTTCAATTCATAAACATAAAAGAACACATTATCTATATTTCTCTTAGTTTTTCTTTTATCTTGTCGTCATTACAATTGTTTACTAAACAAACATTTCTTCACTTTATAAGCAATTTAAAAATAATATAAAATTTAGAAAATTAAAATTGAAAAATATTCATAAAGAAATCTGGTCTAATATTTTAATATATCATTTCTATATTAAATGAGAAAATTTATATTCATATTTATCTCTAAGTGAACTATTCCATATAAATGAGAAAAATTACACTATATATCAATAATTTTATTTGCACTAACATTTAGTTTTTTTTTTATCTTTTTTATATTTGAGTCATTTATATTTTATTTATCTTCTTTAAATTATTTATCTTTTATTATATTTACAAAATTATATTTTAAAACGCTAATGAGTTGCTAAAAATGCTGACTTTTTGCTGTTTATTATTTATAAAATGTTGATCGACAAGTCTATATATAATTATTATTAATAAGTTTACTTTAATATTAATGAAACATGAAAATAACGTAAGAGAAGATGATGAAAATAATTGATATATCTTTTGAATATTGATATAATTTTTCATATTTAAAAAACTTAACAAAAATTTGGATTTGTTTATTAAAAAAAATGTTGATTGACAAGTCTATATATAATTATTATTAACAAATTTATTTTAATGTTGATAATGAATATTGATACATTTTTGAAATATTAATATATTTTTTCCGTATTTGAAAAACCTAACAAAAGTTTGGATTTGTTTATTAAAAAAAATAATTATTTTTTGAAGTGTTAAAAAATTATCAATTGTAATCCTATCCTAACAAATGAGTTAAATGATCTTCTAGGCTTCACAATCTATAATTCAACCATCAATAGCTACCACAATCAACCCATCTTATCTATACCATAATTAATCCATTGATTGTTCTTCATTTATGAATCATATCTACCATAACTAATCCATTGATTGTGTCACTTTACTTGAAACAGTCTAGGTGTCATTCCTTCTTCATTTACATCAATCAAATATAATATTTAAAAAAACATTTTTTTTTATAGACAAATACTAATTAGTTATAAATTACTAATTTTGTAGCTAAGGAAAACAAGTTTAGGTATAATTGAGTCTTCTGTTTTTTGAAAAGTACTTAAAACTACTAATTGTTTAGTTTCGCAAAATTAATACTTAATTGAAAAAAAAAAAGTAATTTTTTATTTTTTTTATATTGTTACTAATAAATTTAAATTTTTGTGGCAGTATAAAGTTCCCATCTAAGTCTGTTGATTGTGTTGTGAGGCAGCAACAAGAAGCAGTTGTTTCCTTTGGTGTTACAGATGATGCTTCTTCTGCAACTTCCTCCTCTGTCCTTTCTCTTTCTCTTCATCTTCACCTTCCTCATCTCAACATCACACTCATTACCCTTCATTGTCATTCACGGTTTTCTTACTTTTCTTTTTCTTTCTATTTTCCTTATAATTTTATTAAATATCATGTTTTTTCACTTTCACTATTTTCTGTATATAGTAACAAATTTAGCAGAACATGAAAGCAGTATTATGTGTGTATCAGAATGATTCTTGATGAATTGCAGGAATTGGGGATCAGTGTTCTAACCATGGAGTGAAAAAATTCACTGACGAATTGATCAGCTACTCTGGTGTTAATGGATATTGCGTGTATAATATGCTTACATAAATTCAATTTCATTATCATTTTTGAACTAATTTTGTTGTGGTTTGTTTAATTCTTAATTTATACTTGGATTGTTGCTACTGTAATTTAGGTTTTGTGACTAATGAAGTTTACCTAATTTCTACAGTGAGGTAGGAAATGGATCATGGGATTCATGGTTTATGCCTTTGCAAGAGCAGGTATTAGGGAAGAATGATTTATTATGTTGACTTGTGGTATTAAATTACTATTGCCTAATGACAATATTGACTATTTGTAGTTTGTTTTGGTTTAAATGTTTGCAGACAGATTATGTTTGTCAGAAGGTGATAAAGAGATTCCTTTTGCATTATTGTGGTAAAATTTCTTTTCTTATTGAGCTTTTGAATTTAATGTTGATACTCTTTTTATCATCATATATAGGTGAGGGAAATGAATGAATTGAAGGGAGGATACAACATTGTTGGCCTCTCCCAGGTAAAACATGAGAATTGGGATTTAAATTATTTTTTCTGTTGTTTTTTTTCAATTGATGTAAATTGTTCTTATTTTTATTCCTTTGAGGAGTGTCAATGGATGTTAATCATTGTTATATTAGAAAGTTGACCTTTGCAAAGGTTTTAAATCATTGTTAGATGGTGACAACGAAAGTAGGTCAAACTTTGTCCATTTGTGGTTAAATCATTGTTAGATTGTGATAAAGGATTTTAAGCATTTTAAAATTTTGAAACTCATCTTTCAGTTTCGGTTTCTTCAATGATCTCCTTCTGGTGAATACTAAGTTACTACTTACTAGTATTCCTTTTCTGCCTTTTAGTGGCTGCAATGCTTCAAGCTCTTGTAGTTGTTACATCCTTGATCAATGTTGTCGACGGCAGATGGCCAAAATTCTGCCATTAAGTGTTGGATTGCAACCCATGGCCTCACCATGACAAGTGGTACTTCACAAATAGGCTATGGCGGCTGGCACAAAATCCATGACACCATGGTCGGTCACACTTTAACAAAGCTGTCCTTGATATAATTATATCTTGTTCTCTGCTTTTCTTAGACTTAAGTTTTTTGAAAAGATGTTGTTCATTGCCATCCGTGAAGGCTTGCGGAAGCCACAACCCTTTGACAAAGTATTTGGTGAAGATTACATCTTCGCTTTTCCCTTTTTTAGCATTTATTAAGCATGTTTTCCAGCAAGTTGTGACAGTTCATTGCAAATTCCATATCATTCATATAGTTACTTATTTTATTGAAAAAAGAGATTGATCTGGACCAATCTCTAATCTGGATCAGGGATCGATATAATATTGGGGCAGATAACCTATCTCCACTTGCACGGCCGTGCATGTGTTAAGAACGCCTGTGCATGATATTCGCACAGTTTGGCGCTGAATTTGAAGTGGTTCATGGCCGTGCACCACTTATTCTTTTTCTTTTCCTTTTCTTCTTTCATTCATTATAAGGAACGTTAAACTACTTAATTGCATAATTCATCACACAAATGCTTCTTTTTATAGTTTTGTTGTCTTCTTATGCTTCATTATTGAATTTCTGTTGTCCTACAGGGAAATTTAATTGGTCGAGGTGTGGTCGAGTTTTGTGAAGGAGGACCTCCTGTAAGAATGTGTAATTTTACAACTACAATTTTTTTTAATAGTTAAACTTATTGTGTTGTCTTTGTTTCTACATATTCCATTACATGGCAAACTATGCAGAAGAATAATGTTTTCCATAAAATATTAATGATAAGTCTTGTCAATAATTGTGAATTAAGGTAGTTGATTCTAATTAGTCCATAGTTTTATTATTCATGTGCTTATATTTTCCATAAACCAATCATTGACTTTCTCATCAATTGTTGAGCTTCCACACTTTTCCCTCTAAAATGAATTCACTTTGAAGGAACCAAATTCTAAATTGTTCTCTTTGTTTAATCCTTTCTAGTATATTGTGTATTAGAACAATAGGGTGGAATAGCATTTTGGTTTTAACTATCTAGTTGTATTTCTTTTTTTTTTCTCTCATTATAGTGTGATAAATGATAATCTTTATTCATGTACTTTAAAGAAATTTTGATTTGGTTTCTTATTGTGCTGCTTATCTTTCTTGCTTTTGCGTATTCATTTTTCTCCATGTAGTTTTGCCTCTCTAGATCCTTACCCTTATCAACTTATTCATGAGATATTCTTCCTTATTGTTGTTGGAACAGGTTAAGAACTTTATCTCTTTAGCTGGCCCTCATGCTGGTACTGCTTCAGTTCCCCTATGTGGTGTGAGTATCGCTGTTACTTTCCAGCATGGTGCCTTTATTATTTGTGTTACGGTATTGATTTTGGAAATACCGCAGTCAATGTTATCAATTTACTTGGTGTTGGCACCTTGCCATTCTTTAATTGAACCGGTCACTACTTTGATTATTTAGTAAGACATTCTTTAATTGAACCGGTCACCACTTTGATTATTTAATAAGACATTCAGAACAGATATAAAGAACTTAATATTTATGATACAACTAGAATCAGATGCTAAACTTGAATCACTGCAATGGGATAATATCAGTAGCAGAGGTAACTTCATATAAGGATGAGTGTGTGTGTTAACTCTCGAGCAACTAAAGCAAATAAGACCCTGGTTCTTTCCCATCTCACTCTCCTCCGTTTCGGTTTTCTTTCCCACTTGCTTCCGACACTGTTGCTGCCATGTTTGCAACAAGTCATTAAATGAGGTCACAGTGTCCACAAATAGACAGATCAGAAGAGTATAATCTGTATCAAAGTTTTGTTTTTCCGAGTTCTGCTATTGTTGAATGATATTTTGTTTCTACAGACAGGTATCCTCTGCGTCCTTGCAGACAATCTCATCAAGGGAGAGGTTTACAGTACCTATATTCAAGTATTAATCTCTATCTTCTATTTATTTTCTTTGATCTGTAAACTTTTTTGTTTTCTTTTATAACACATTTGCCTTGCCCATAATTTATCGTCTCATTACAGTCTCTAACATACCTCAATTGAAAAAATTGCAGGAACACTTGGCTCCTAGCGGATATCTTAAATTACCAAATGTGAGTATCATTTTTTGTTAACTAATTCAAAAGAAAATTGATTAATAAGTCATAACTGATGGCTTATTTCTCTAACAAGTATAAATTTATTTATGAAATGTCACTTTTTTGTGGTTTTCTTTATCTAGTTTTCAATTTTAAATTTCTTTTCCCACAATGGAGTCCACTGCTTAGCCTGTTTTGCCAAAAAAAATGCTCAAAACCATTGCATTGAAACCAATTTTGATTTCAGGCCATACCTAAATATTTGGAGAGCTGTAGGTACCTCCCTAAGCTTAATAATGAAAGACCTGCTGAGAGGAATTCCACTTACAAGGAAAGATTTAGTAGCTTGCTGAATTTGGTACTTATCATGGTAAGTCCTCTTAATGTATCTTTCTTTGATATATTAGGAATATTTCAAGCTGACTTAATGAGAAAAAACTTGTTTATTTGTCATCTAATGTTATACTGCAACAGTTTGAGCAAGACACGGTTTTAATACCGAAAGAAACATCCTGGTTTGGTTATTATCCAGATGGCTACTTCAAGCCAATTTTACCGCCGCAAGAGGTATAGCTTTTTATTCAACTTGCCTACATACTTCCTGTGATACACGATGCCATAATCGGCCATTCTTATCCCATCTGTTAAATGATATAGAGTGGTGCAAAATTTCTTGTAGTAGTAGATCTAAATTGTATTTTTGCTTACTCCCTTAATCTGCTTTGCAGACAAAACTCTACACTGAAGATTGGATTGGCCTAAGAACTTTAGATGAAGCTGGCCGTGTCCATTTTGTTAGCATTGAAGGAAAACATCTGGGAATTTCTGAGACTGATATGAAGAAACATGTAGTGCCATATTTGATTGATCAATCATCAAGAAAAGATAGCACCACAAAGGCTGATTTTTGGAGGATGCATAGAGTTCATCAGAGATTTATTCAAAGCAATGCAATGGTGTAAAAACTCAAACAGTGGAGGAAGAATCATCAAGCTCCAGCCACGAAATTACTAGATTGATCATTGTCATCTAGGTTACATATATATATATACTACTTTGTTGCAAAATATAAGTAAAAATGAGTTAAAAAAAATTAATGTATTTGGTCTAAATTTTGAATCAAATACATTAACTTTTGTTGACATTTTTTGCTTATATTTTGGGACGGAGGACCATGCAAGGCCTTCATTGGTGAAATTATTGGCAGCATTAATGAAGAGAAGTCTACAAAAATTGAAGTCTATCATATTATACTTAATTAGTAAACAATAATCCATTACTTTAGAATGTCTTGAATTTCAAAAAAGAAAGAAGGAAGATAACCAATTATCTAATAAATTGTGGAAGAACATATGTTTGGACTGATCAAAAGAGTTATTTGCATATACTTGTGATATATATAAGACTGATGCATCTTGATAATAGTCTAGTCATCAGCTGATAAGGACCTAAACACTTCGTTTTGAAAGGCTTGGGTCGAATGTCACCAGCCAACATTATTTTTTTTCTTCTATGAGTATGAGTCAAATAAGGTACTTTAGAATTTAAACACTTACACACAGTACGGGTAGAGCTGTAAAAAAAACCCTCTACTACTAGGCTTCCTTAATTTTTTTCTATTAAACTCTTAATATTAGGCCCCGTATAAAAATATTTTTTTTTAAATTTTGTTCCTTATTTCATGGGGCTTAAGAGAGGGGGCTTATAGACCCCCTATATTTTGATAATATTTGAGAATTTTTTTTGAAAATTTTTTGAAATTAGTTTTTTTTTTGAAAAAAATTAAAAAATATTTTTTTTTTCAAAAAATTGTGAGAAAAATAAATAAAAAATTCTCGAAAAAAAATGGAAATTTTTTTATCGAAAAAAATTAAAAAAAATATTGATTTTTTAAAAAAAACATGGGCCTATAGGCCCACTAAGCCCCCAAATTTTTAGGAGGCTGGGGCTTACTTTTTGAGGGTCTTTTAAATTATAAAATTTTTTTTGCCCCTCCAACATGTAGACTGAGGCTAATAATTAGGAGGATTGTCAAATTGACAGCTCTGTCTACGGGTGGTACTCCCAACAATCATTTTTAACAATTTCAATTTTTCTTACACTCTCATTTTAACTCAATTGTGATTGAGAGTTTATTTTCCTTTCATAATATAACTTTTTTTAATTTAAAAAGAATTCAAAAATTGTATTAGAGTAGAATTTTGAAGGATTTTGATAAATTATTTATATTTAATGTTTATTGTTATAATATTTTCTTAATATTAAAAATATATGAACCATAAGCATTTATTTATTATCTCTAGCAAAACACTCACTCAGAAAATGGAAAATTTCTTTATTTTTTACTCTACTCTCCCCCACAAAGCCCTCTTCTCTTCTCCCCTTCAAACTCCCCAAACATAATGAAAATATTGAAAAATGTTAATAAACACCTTGAGAGCACTTTTAAAAGACTAAATGTAGAAATAAAATCTTAAAATTTGTGTATTTTATATTTTAAAATTAAATATTTTCACTTTAATTTTTTTTTCTTTTCTATTACTTTAACAAGTTCCATTTGTTTTTTACGGACATGATATATCAATTTTTTAGTTACACCTTTTACTTATAATTTATTTAGGAAGAGTATAAGACAAACATAAACTAATTAGTAAAAACAATTTTAGAATATGTTGGGTACGAAATTAAAATCTCCATATTTTTTGTAAGATAAATAATACTAGTGTCTCCAGTCTTGACTACTCCTGTCACGCATTTAAACAAAGCAATCCATTTAACTGGAAATGGAGGGGCAATTCTCTAAAACAAAAATGTAAATTTTACAAATAGGTCAATGCTCACATAATTCATGGAAATAAGGTAGGTTCACCCCCCCTTATACTCCCTTCTACAATTGGAATACAACATCAACAATGGGACCCATAACACGCCTAAATTCTTGAACTAATGTTTGGTCATTTGGGGGACAATCTCCTTTTAAAACGTTTTATTTCCGTTTTCTTTTAGCCAAAAAATTCTCACATAACCCTTAATTATTTCCAAGAATTCCCGTATCTTCGATGTCATAAAAGGATCTTTTGAACACTCACTCAACATTTGTAATCCTAAAGCAATAAGCCAAAATTTAAATTTCACTTTAGGTCCGTGAACAAAATCTTCTAAAATAGGAAAACTATACTTAAGTTAATTAGATCAACTTCACTTTACACAAATCTCCGATTAATAATAGGATGAAAGATAAGTACAGTATTTAGAAACTAAAATTCCTAACTAAATAAACTAGACTAGAATAGGTCATGCCCCCCAAAACCTAAAGAAGACAATGGGTCAAATAAACAAAACATTAGAGACCCACAAAATCATTTCTTCTAACCACCGTATCTTAGACCAGTCTTTGATTTGATCCACATAATTCATGAAACGCTGTTCCAATTCTTAACTTACAACCGTTTTTCTTTTTTCTTAAAATTTTGTCTTTGTTAAAACGTACACGTCAAGATCTAGGACGGAGTGTATCAAAGGGCCTGTGTTGTTGTTGAATAGGAGCAGTTGTGGCCCATGGGCCCATAGGAAAAGCCCGAGGATGAGTTGGAACCATAGGATGACGACGCGTGGCAACATCAACGGTAGATGGTGGAACAGCTACACGCTCACAAGATGGGCACATGGTAAGTGTTGTAGGTGGAGTCATTTGCATGTAGAATTGTGGGGAAAGTTTCAGTGCTCTTAGCTCTTGTACTTCCTTTTGTAACCGCCTATTTTCCTCCGTTAGATTCTCACAACACCTTTTCAAAAACTCACAATCCACCTCCGTTTGTTTCAGCTTTGTCCTGAAATCACAGTTTCAATAACCGTAAATAAATAAAATATTTACTATTAAAAAAGTGATTTATAACATACAAAACACAAAAAAAAATTATTTTTTATTTTTTTAAATATAAAAAACCAACCAACCTTGCTCTACGATTCTGAAACCACACCTCAACTTGTCTTGCTCTAAGACCCAATTGTTTTGCTAGTGCCAACTTTTGTTTCTGCCAAAAAATGAATTAAATAAGAAAAATAATAATTAGGTAAAAAAATGAAAATAAAAAATAAAATGATTATACTTACGGGGTTGAGGGTGTTGTGTTCTTTGAAACTCTCTTCGAGAATGATTGATTGATCTTTTGTGAGTCTAAGTTTTTTCCTAGAAGTTTCAGCGTCTTCTTCATCACTGATTCCTCTACAACCATCTCTCTCCATCTCAATATCTTCACAAGTAACATCCCTTTCACTACGTTTACCACTCACACTCGATACCGTGCTGTTCGGAGATGAAACCCCTGTTTCTTCTTCACAATCTCCTCCCGAAGGTAACCGATTCACATCGATTCCTCCCACTAGTACTAAAGATCTTCCTTCTCCTCTGCATGTTTCCGAATCACGATCTGCATGTCAATTTAATAAATTCATTATTATGCTGTCAAACAGATAAGCTTTTAAAGAACTAAAAGGGAAAATAAAAGTTGAGATTAATTGTTGGACCAGATCTGAGGATCTAAGGGGGTGGGTGTATGTGTGGTGTGGGGGGTGGGAAAAGTATATGGAGAATGGAATGATATGGTTACCTGAAGAAGTGAAAGCATCATTCCAAGAGAGTTTGTGTGGATTGTAACCAGAAGGTGAAGAGGAACGAGTTGAAGAGGGTTGAGGATTTGGGGGATTTTGAGGGAAGCTTAAGCTTAAACTCAAACCCAACAAATCTTCCTTTTCAATTGTCATCTCTCTAATTTTTGTGCTTGTAAGTTGTATTAACACAAAACTAAAGTGTTTTTGTTATTTTAAGGAACTTGTGTGGGAACTAAAAAATTGGGGGAGAGGAAGAGTGAAAGAGAACAAGCTTTTCTGTATGGAGAAAGAAAGAGAGAAGGGAGAGATTTTTATGATAATTAAGAAGTGAAGAGGCAGGGTGGTGGGGAATATATAGAAAGGGGAGAAAATGAGGGGTAGTGGGAGTGGTGAGTTCAACCATGACTTTATGTCAGGTCAGTAATCTCAATTATGAAATTATGTGAATATCATGGCTCTTGCCCCCCCATACCCCCAAATAATACTCCTTTTTGCTTTTTGACCATTTTTCTTATGTCATTCTTTATCTTCATTCTTAAGTCTTTTAAATTCTATAATTTCTACCCAATAATTAAGCTTCATTTTCATTTTTGTTTTTTTCTTCTTAATTTACTAATTAAACATGTTTTTATAAATTTATATGTAATTTTTAGGTGAGGGCAATAACTTGTTTCCTCCACTTCATGTCCAATTCCTTTCATAAATGCATGACACGTATTCATTGGAATCATGTTTGTGGAATGGCAGGAATTATATTAATCTCAATCATTTAATATTTTAGTCGACACATATTGTCCATCTGCGAAAGAAATTGGACATAAAATGGAAAAATAAATTGCGAAAATTTGAATTCAAAAATTTGACGAGTCAATCGACCAACCTGAATTAACTCCTCTTGTTTGTGCCATTTCGTGGTGTCTAATGGCAAATTGCAAGAAATATTGAGCATTTAATCTAGTGGGCCAGTGTGCATCTGAAAACCTCCTCTAATTGAGAAGCATCGCCTACATCAACGGCTGTAGTCAAATGTCAAGGGTGGGGACACCATCATCACGCCATGTTTTTTACAATTTACAAACATCTACTGTTGTCTAAATCAACACTTCAAATGAACATGATGCATTATTTTTCATTTTAAATTTCTCTTATAATTATAAATATAATATTTACTGTATTCATGATAAGTCCATGATTTACTGCGCCTAGTAATAATTGGTCAAAGGTGGTTGTCTATGTTACTTAATGGACACTCACATTGAAAAAGATAGGTTTGATCATTGCAACAACAATCACCGGATTCAATCGTGACCGTCAACCTACTTTTATAATATGAATGAAATAGTACCAAAATTTGCTCTAGGAATTTATTTTCACGAAGACAAGAGTTTTGCGGGTCTAACTAAAATTATCAATTCAAAAATAATAAAATAGCATGTTTAATTAGAACTTCAATTACTGAGTAAAAAATTAACTAACATTACAACCTCAATATTTGTTACTTCCATATTTCCATTATTATTTGAAATAAGGAAGCATGCGAGTGTGGTTATATTATAGCGTAGCAAAAGGCAAAGCAAATTGATTCATGAAAGATTGGAGAGAGAAAGAAAGAGGAGACAAGTATGCGTGGAGTTCACGTGGGATGAAGAGGTAGAGAAATGAAGATAGCGTGGAGCATAAACTCACCCAAACTCACGTGGACCAACATGCCTCCCTTCCTGCAAGACACGTGCTACAACCAACCACGTGGGCCCACCATTCCCGGACAATCTCGTGGGTGTCATCCTGTCCCTTCACGCACCGACATCTTCCTCATTACAATCATTTGAACTCCCTCCTTCATATTCATTCTTTACTTCTAGTATTATCATCCCTACCCCTTTCTTATAGCGCGTAACACACACGCTCCACATTTCATTCTTTACCCATCCAATATATGCATAAATTATTATTTTACTTTTGTTAGTTGTGTGACATTGTGTGATGTGATGCATGGGTCTTCATTATTTAATGGTTGCCTAGAGTTTGGTATGAATCCATGGTTAAAGTCTTAACCGGGGAGGGGACAGTGTAGATGACATTTGAAATATTGCCACGTCTAGCTAGAGGAGAGTAATAATCTTCATAAAGATAGTGATGGGCAAAGAGGAGTGGAGGAAAGTAAGATCTATATAAAGAGAGCATTTTGCGCTTTCTTTTTTCTTCTTTAGATTTTCCTTTCTAGTACTAGTACTGTTTTTTTAAAATTAAATAAGTATTGTTATTGTTACTTTACTCAAATCAAATTCAATTAAAAGATTGATTTGATAGTAACTAATTTTTAAAAAACAACTCATCATATAACCTAATTCTTTTTAAACGAAAATTTTAATTTTTTTTAGACTTCTTTATAATTACAATAGATTTTAAAACTAAAAAAATAAAATCAAAACCAACGCGTTTATGATAGTGTGTATGATAACAAATAATTAGAATGGTAATTATTTAAAAAAAATAGTCTATTTTAAATTTTAAACATTTGATTTTTTTATATTATTTTCATTAAATTCATATTTTATTTTATAGTTTAATAAATAAAGATGATAATTAACTACCACCTTATTTATTAGACTAAAATTCTTAATATTTCTATATTTTATTATTATTTAAAAATGTAGTATATATGTGTTGCCTATAAAATAAATATTTATATCATTTTATAGATGGTATAAATGCTTGCATCATGAATAAGATTTAATTGTTGTGTACGGTTAATATAAATAATTATATAAATATCTTTGCTATATATTAATTTTCAAAATCTATTCACTATTCTATAAAGCATCAAAACCAAAATTTACCACAAATCTACGTGGTAATTAAGATGTCATTAGATGCATCTATAAAAAAATTACTAGTAATCTATCAATTAAAAACATATTAAATGTGGTTATAACTACTATTTTGATACTCTATCCAATAAATAACATAATTAAACATAAATCTTGAATTTTGAATATTTATTGCATGAATAATTGTTCATTCTTTGTGCCATCAATAAATAATTATTATAATAAACATCGTTTTCCTTGTAAAGGAAAAGAAAGAACTTTCCTTTTCGTAAAAGAAGGGACTTTACAAAAATAAATAACTCCAAAAGGAACAAACGACTTTTTTGTTGTTGATGAGGATTGAGGAATAATAATATACTTCCTCTCATATTCATATGCACTTAATAACATTATAGGTTCATACTAAATAATAACAATGTTCTGAAAATAATAATAATGTGGAGTTTTAATTTTAATTTTTTTTAAAGTTAAAAATTATTTAAAAAAATAGATAGATTATCATTACAGTCGGTATTTATTAAATCTGGACATAAAGCACGAGTTACTATGAGGTTTCAAAAATAAAAAATTGGAGAAGCTTTTTGAGCTGAAATGCCATATCCTATCATGAGACACTCAATAATGGGAACATGGTTAAACGACAATTCAAATACGGGCCCAAATATTTCGTCCCTGGGTCCGTACATCATGTGATTCACACGTGAACTCTGGACCATGATGTTCATTCATTGGCTTTGCTGTTTTGAGATATGCAAATATAGTTAAATGACAAAGTTACCCCTATAAAGAATGGTTTATTATCCAGAGTTCAATGATTGGTTGTGGAGAATTAGTGCTACCATTTCAGTTCCTTATTTCTCTCACGAGTAGGACCACACCCACACTCACTCACGCGCAGACACCCTAATTGATTAGACTTCACACCTCATAGTCATGTCTTTGTTTGTAAGTAAGAATCCCCTTACAATTTTATTTGTCCTACCATTTGTGTGCTACTTACCCCTCACATCCATCATAAATTATTGTGAGGTGAGGTGATCACTACTTAAGCTAATTTCACAAAATAGAGTATTAAGGTCTATTCAACAACCAATTAATAATGATGTACACAAATATTATTTTTATTAAAATTTATCTAAGGTTTTTTTTTTTATATTTTACAAATTTTTGAATTTTTTTCTTCATTTTTCTAATCATTAAAAACATAATTTTGTCTAAGTAATTAAACAATTGTTTAACTATATATTTATCTCTTATGCAATTTTATATCAAATATTTTTAATATTATTTATTTAATAAACATTTAACTATTTAATCTCTCTTTATAAAAAATTCTCTTCTTTTCATAGTGAGTGTTACTTTAGTAAAAAATAATTGTCTCAAAATAAATGTTATTTATAATTTTTAATTATTTCTTTTATATTATCCTTTAATAATTATTATACAAATTTCAAAATATTATTATATTTTGTATTGATAATCATGAAAAACCACAAATACTTAAGATGAGTAGTTTAGTAAAATGATTTGCCTCTTTCTTCTAATTATTAATTATATTTCTTAATATATATACATAAATATTAAACAACATTCATCGCGAGACGGATGAAGTACATGAAAGGAATCTTTTTATTTAAGCAAACTACACACACACAAAAAAGAAATATTAATTTATTTATATATAAAAATTATTCACCTCTTGAAATTATCGATAAATTGTATAAAATAATTAAATTTAAAAATAAAATAAATTATTAATTTTTTCTATTTTACTGTAAGAGTTTTAATTTTGAATATATAAGCGACGTTAGTCAAATATCGAAGTTCTTAGCATAATAATTTGTTAAACAAATTAGTATGTTGACATTAGGCCAACCAAATCACGATAGCAAGGAAGTGTCAACTTACTCTTTCATAAACGTTTATCTTTTTTTCTTACTCACATAAATGTTTATCTTGAAGGGCCAAGAAATTATGATTTTCATCTCATAACAATATCGCAATCTAGTCAGCATCTTTCACCAATTAATTAAGGTTTTCACAAAGTGTTTATATGACTTGATTATTAATGTTATATTCGTTCGTTGTCAAAAGTTGATCACGCTTCAACAATTGATATAATATTATAATTACACCAACCATTGCCCTACTTTCATCTCTATGTCCCTCTTATAAAAAAGATCTTCCTGTTCCCCTAAAATCATTGGCTTAATTATAGGGTGGGGGAGTGGGGTGGGATTATCATGTGAGTTGAGTTAGTGTAATGGAGAGAATCTCGACTCGGATTATAGATATGAAATTAGTTTAAGATTCTCTATGTTTTATTTTTTATTTTTTTTATTACTATAATTTAATTTAGGCATATGAATATATAATGATATGATATTTAGTGGATTTAAATATTTTTATATGTATATTCTAAAATATTTTAAAATGATAATAATGTAGAAGAAAAATGGAAAAAAACTAGTATATATTTTTTATATGAGAATATAAAATACAATAATGCGATATTTTTCGGGACTCAAATATATTGAAAATATAATATACAATAATTCAATATTTATAATATAAGAGACTAAAATATCTAGTATTTAGAGACTAAACTGATAAAAAGAAAACTTTAGTGATGAAAATGAGCAATATTTATGACTTAAAAAGATCAAACTAGAATGGAAAAAGATAAAGAAACAAAGTAAAATTTAAATTTAACTTAAAAAACCAAAAATATCATTTAGCCTAACGTGAATTTATTAGCGAGAGGTTGACAAAAATTTTAAACTCCTCTAAATCAAACGACTCATTTTAGAGAATAAATTAAATAATATCAATAACTAATAAATAAATAAATAATTTGTATAATAATATAATATACACATATAAGACCAATTGCATATAGTTATAATATTTATCATTAATTACTTAATTTATTAACTTCTCAATTTAGAGAAGTCAAATTTTATTTTGTATCATGAATTTCTAAAAGTAAAACCGAATAACACCTATTCTCTCTTATTCTATTTTTTCTTTGATACTTTATAATATACTTAAAGTGAGATAAAGATCAATTCCATTTTTTCTCATTTTATTTATGATTTATTTGAAGAGATGTAAACCGAAAAAAAAAATAGTCAATAAATTCTTGCATTAAATAATTTTCATTGTCAGTAAATTTTTATTTACTTTTTAATTTCTCTATATTTATCTCTTAAAATGGATCATAATCTGGAGAGGAGAAAAATGAATAGATCCTAAATAAAAAATGTATCATTAGCGACCGGCCTAAAAACAAAAAAGCTTTGTTATTAAGCAAACTTGATTATTTGCATGCATGGTTTGCAGAAGTGTTCTCTTTCCCACATGGATCCTACTTGGCGCATCATTTTTCCATTCCCAAGTGGTGCAAACGTACAGCGAAGCACACGTGTAGAATGTCTATCCCACGTGCACTTGCGGTCAAAGTTACTTTTGTTTTGGCCGCATGATCTAGTCAATGGTCAAACCTCACTTTCATTTAATCATAATCCTCATATTATATCTTTCTTTTCTCATATTAGTAATGCTATTCTTTCCTCCTTCCTTTTTCACACATTCCTCACCTTCCTCCCACTTTCTTAACCATGCCATATTACTCGAATTGTGTGATTCTTCACACGTGCATGTGCAAACCACCTACATGGAATCATTAGTTACAATACCAACTTGCCTTAATTTTTATTATTTTCTTAATGCAAGGTTAACATTTTAAAGATCTGGCCATGTGACTATGTGACCCGTTGAGCTGGTAGTCATGTGATAAACGGTTAATCGAATCATTAGTTGGTTAGGTTATCGTTAAGAGAAAAGTTAACACTCTCACCCTACTTTATTTGCATGGTTTTTATTATTAAAAGGATAGTGTTAAAGATAAAAATTAAAATAATTTTTTATGTAATGAATATTTTTTTAATAAGTTTTGTACTTTTAAATTTTTAAAAGTGTCTTGAAAACATAAGGAATCGAGACATAGAAAATATTTATTGAAAAGCTTGACAAGGAATATATATTGTATATATTTTGCTATTATAAATTTTAAATTGTTCTCCTCAACATATCCGTTAGCTTTTGGCAGTTTTTTTTTGGACAGAAGTTAATAATGAAATTAAAAACAAGAAACTAAATTAAACAATTTATGAATTTCACTTAATAACTAAAGAAAATCTATAAAAATGTTTAAAGTAATTATTGAATTGAATACTCAATACATGTTTATAGATATTAATATAATAAAAATATTATTAATATTTTTAGTGGGAAAAAGTGTATCATTTATCATATCATTATTGGATGATTCAGTTGCTGTTGCTTTGCACGTGCGGTGGATTTCGTGGCTCTTTCTCGAGTTCAAACAACTAGTGTATGCCCGTGCTTGATTATTCTAAGATTATTCCTTCAAAAACAAAATTTATTCCAATATTATTAGTATTAACATGTTAGGATTAGATTAAATCATTGAGACTATTTCAAAATTTAATTATTTCTCTACCTCATTGTGCTTAATAGGAGCTTTCATAAGGTGAACAGAGCTCTACTGACTTTTATAAGAACTTTTACTTTTGATTGTTTGTTAAGCTTAATTAATCTCTCTTCATTAAAAAATGTTTTTTTTTTATATATATATTAAAAATTTGAAAAGATTTTTTGAATAGAAACATGCACGTTTTGCCCATATAGTCCTTTCGGATGGATGGTAAAGGTTGTGTATAAAATGTCACATGGGTGCAATGATTATTTATAAATTTCATGTTGTTGAGAGTATCTTATTCCTTTATTTATAGGCATCAACGTAGGCTCACATTAACCCAATCATTATGCTTGTTGATTCTTCAAATGATGAAAGGTTTCTATGTAATTATATGAAGCATGAAACAATGATTATAGTATACTAGTACTAAACTTAATTATTATATTATGTTCGAATTTCGTTTCCCATCTAAGATTTCTTTCTTTCTTTTCTTCATTGAACACTCTTTTTCAAATTCAGCCATGATTCATGGACCCCAAATATTATGAAAGGCCCACACGATATTAATTAACAAAGATTGGTGTCTTGTTGTGAGCATGAAAGGCCCATCTTATTGCTTTAAAAAATGTATAGACAAGTACCCTATAATTACAGGTGTGTCCCCTACTGTCAAGATCTAATGAGCAATTAGAGAAGCTTTTTGTTGGGTCAAAACGTGGTCTACTTGCATTAACGTATTAATACAGGCCATAGATTAATTAAGACTTAATTTCTTATTCGCTTTATAAAAGCTTTTGATGGAGAGCGAGAGTGTTGAGTTCTTTTAAGAATAGCTACCACGTTGAAATATCACACGATATTTTTATTTATATGATTACTTGAGATTTTAAATTATAATTTTTAAAATAGATAATTCTTTAAAATTAATTAAAAAATAGTTTATAAGTACTAATAAAGTAAAATTAATTTTAAAAATTATTTATCTTTATTGTTTTAATTTATTTTTTTATGCAATTTTATATAATAGTTCATCTTTTTATAACAAACACTCTCTAGAATAATTTAAAGATCTAAAATTGATCAATAAAATTCGTCTTTCAACATAATAGTCTAATTCAAAAAAGGAACTTTGTTATAAGTGCATGTTGTTTGACATATCATGATCTTATTAACTAAACACATGTTAGTCAACTAAATACCAAATTTTGCATGACTACAACAATTATCATATTCAATATATATAGGCTAAATTATATTCATATTGAGCTTATTTGTTTTTAACATCGTTTTGAAATATCAATAATCGTTTAATCAAATATGGAATAGTTCAAACTTAAATTTGATATTTTAATTATAAAATTAAAATTAAAATATATTATATTTGGACCATTTTATAGACACGTTGAGTGCATCAAATTCAAATTCGTAAAAAATATCAACAAATCAATGATTATATAAAGTCTTAAAATCATCGAATTTCTGAAAAGTTTGATCAAGCATGATAAAATATTTTAAAAGAAACTATTTCAATGAAAAAGTTTTTAAACACATTCATTGTTATAAAAACAATGCAATAAAATATAAAATTAAAGTATCTTAAAGTTAATTTAGAATATTTATAAGTATATAATAGAAAGAGTTTTAAAATTTTGAGAAAAAAAAAAAATGAATCTTAAAATTTATGGCAGCCAATATTATATTAACAATCGCAATACAAATAAGTCGTTGAGTTGAATGATTTTTTAAAAGTACCCCTAAAAAGATACATGTGTAAATATTAGGAGGTTACTAAGAATTTCACTATTTTTTTGAGTTCAAATAATTTTGTAATTGTTCATTTAACTTTTTGTTTGTTATTTTTTTATTGAATTTTAATCATTTTATAATTATTCATTTAACTTTTTGTTTGTTATATTTTTTATTGAATTTTAGTCATCGATAATATAAAATTAAATAAAACATACTACTAAATCCTAACTACTTAAAGTGTAATTGAAGGTGGCATTATTAACATAACACTTGGAGAAGGCTTTTTTTTCCTAAAAAAATAGGAAACTTAGGCCAAAGATGCATTCTAATTGAAAATAAACTTTTCTATGTAAACTTCTAAAAAAAAGACATATTTTTATGCTATTCGTATGTATTTTATGAAATAATATGCGGTACTTTCTCAGCCCTTACATTTGAGAGCTTATTTTTTACCCTACATACTTTTCAGAAATACATCCATATATACACATTTTTTTTTTTGTCGAAATGTGTAATTCCAGACAATAATACAATTTTTACCTTCTAAACATATACTTCTTAAAAAACGTTAATTTCTGATGTAATTTCTGGTCTATTCGGCCCAAATTAGTTGTACAAGGAGGCCCAATTCAATTGACAAGAAAAAAAAAAAGTGTTTCAAAAACCCTCCAACTCCAATCCGTGAAAAGTTTCCCTCTCCGAAATAGAGAATCATTCCGTTCTAAGCATCGATGTGTTCGTTCCGTGAACTGTAATCACCATCATTTTCCAATCTCGCACCTTATTCTTGCATTCGTGAAAATCTCTCGGACTTCACCGTTTCTTTATCATCGCTGTAATAATGGATAGGAAGCTCAACGGAGGCACCACCGTTTCGTCGAGCTCCAGCGGTGGCGCCGCCATTACAAGATCTTTTTCACCAACACTACAACCTAATTACAGTAGCCGATTAGTTCAGGTACTCTCAGTTCAGTCTCAATTTTAGTTGCTGCGTTTTATCGTCATTGAGTTCCTTCGTAAACCCTAGCTTCTAATCGTTAACGCACCGTTTGGTTCGAAATTTTGTACCCTAACTTTTTTTTCTCTTTCTCATTATAACTGCTTGTTCTGTTAGTGTTTAAATTATTTGAATGATGATGATAAGCTTCTCGTTCTTCTGCCGCTGTTGGTGATTTGTGTGTTGCATTAGTTTGCTCTAATCTGTGTACTTACCATTCAAGTTTGATTAGCCTGATTCTCTGAGTGGAATCATGAACTCCTTAGTTATGCTATCCAATTTACCTCAAATATGATTCCAACTATGAAGACGAATATTGGCACATCCACTTGACAGGATACTGTCGTGGACACCCGTAATAATTTGAGAAAATGAATTAATTGAATAGAATCAAGGTGACGGTTTTGTGTCGGTGTCGGACAATAGGACACATCTTGTTCAGAAGTGTTGGTGTTACATAGGATTCCAATACAACTCAATGGGTTACACCCTGGTGCCATTTTTGAAATGTAGAATTTATATTGGAAATTAGGATGAGTACTGTAACAAGTGTTTTAAAGCACTATTTGAGGTTCTTGTGCACTTTAAACCTACGAAGAAATTGAATCCTTGTCCATTCTTGAACATATTAATAATTAATTATTTTACAAATTTCATGCTTCTTAGTACTTTGTCTGTGCTATATGTCATGGTCTTGTGGCATAGAAATTTTGTAGGTTGAGGTAACGAGTTATGAATTGATCATAGAAAGTGAGCACATGTCATTTGTGGA
Organism: Cicer arietinum; assembly: GCF_000331145.2. Lineage (NCBI taxonomy): Eukaryota > Viridiplantae > Streptophyta > Magnoliopsida > Fabales > Fabaceae > Cicer > Cicer arietinum. The sequence continues at coordinate 2,542,183 of NC_021167.2, read as the reverse complement.
ACATATTTATAATCACTGCGTCATAATTATCAAGCATGTATATCAGACCTAAAAACCACTATTGGGAATTGGGATGACTTTGACTGCTAATCTGAGTTTATGTATACATATTAAATAATTGATACCATATAAATGCCAAAAAACTAATAAAATAATACTCAAAATTCATAAAATATTCATATTCATCAATTACAATTAAATATCTCAAGTCTTGAGAAAAACCTAAATGTAAATACCATCAAAGTCAAGTAAGCAGACAAGTTTAAGCATCTACGGGTTAAAATAGCTAAACATCATAATTAAAATGGCAAATAAAACAAATTTTATTTTCTGTGGCATTTAGAGGCCATCACGGCTGCAAAGCCGCTGTAGCAGGTGCTACAGCAGACCTCTCTGCTAAATACTTCGAACAGCTGCCACTGGCTGCTCTACTCCGCTATGCTGCTATAATCTGTAGTGCGCTATTGACAACATAGCTGGTAATATTTATTTTTATGGATAGTGCATAGTTGTTACCCAGGTTCAATGCTTAATTTAGTTGTAAATGAAATTTAACTAAGCACACTTAGCTGCAGAAAAAAATTGTATGTTTCTGTAAATGAGTTAATTTTCATGTTCAAGATACAGATTTGAGGTTAGCATTTCATATTTTTCAAATAAAAAAATGACTGTTTTAAGAAAAGGAAAAATATGGCCTTTTGATGTTTTATTTCAGGAAACATTGGAGCACTTGGCTTCCATTGATCTGATTGACTTGTGCAAAGAAGCTAAAGTTGAACGCTGCCGGGCTACTAGAGACTTGAGCAGCTGTGGTCGCTACGTCCACCATGTGTTGAATTCATGTGGGCATGCCTCATTATGCGAAGAATGTAGTCAGCGGTGTGATATCTGTCCAATTTGTAGAATCCCAATTCCAAAGAGTGGTACTAAACTGCGTCACCGACTTTATTACGAGTGCTTGGAAGCTGGCCTTATTTCCAAAAGGTGTGATGAAAGATTTCAAGAAATAGAAGATGGGGAGAAACAACTAACTGCTGACGTCCAACGCCTTTATTCTTTATTTGACGTCGCACTTGAGAATAACTTGGTTTCCTTAATTTGCCATTGTATCCTTTCAGTCACTCATTTTATGGCACATTTTTTTTTCAATTTTAATGAAAACACCTACTAATTGGTATGGAAATGTATGCTAGAAAATTTGGTGTGACATATTAGAGCTATGTAAAACTCAATGTTTGTTTTTCTTCTCCCCTTCCCGTGTTTCGATTTGGTTATATTTTCTTGTTATGCCCCCTATTATCTCTACGTTGCATTTTCTTGACCAGTAATTCTACAGACATTACAGATGTATGTATGGATGAAACTGCTGTTTCCAGTGATCCTGTCATAGCATTTTTGTTGGATGAAGTGGTAGTGAAGGATTGGTGCAAGAGGACATTCAAAAATATCATGACTGAACTGCATGGAATTTGTATCCTCAAACCTTTTTTAATTGTTGGCTTCTAAAGCTAACTAGTATTATGACCTATTTTTCGGACTCGTTCATATATTTGCCTTCCTAACACTGTTTACTAGATAATCTTGACATCTTAGGAATGAAAGAGAGATTAAGTTTACTTCTGAAATTTTCATTATACTTGAAGGGCATATCAAATGTGCTAGACATTTTGGAATCATCTTTTAAGGGTACTCTTTCAGCGCAACTTCATGATCTACACCATCTTCAAGAGAGCATATTAAAGACAAAGCAGGTTTAGTTTTGCAAGATTTTGTGTTCAATGGAGAATCCTATAAATTTTACAATTTTGCGTTGATATTTGATTTGACATGTTTCTTTCTCAGATTATGTGCTGTAAAATCACCTTGATAAATTTGTAGATATCTATTTTTTATGGCATTTCAAGCTATTTCCTTTATGCTATGTGTTTTAAGTTTAAATGATGTAATGTTTTTGCTGTATGTGATTCATACCCTAATCTTAAAAAGTGTGTAGTGTCAGTTGGTGGCCTTTGTATACCCTTACTTCAATCTCTATCTATCTCGCTCTATCCTAGACAAATGAAGTTCTTATAAGTTAAAAGTATAAAATAGTTCGTCGCAATCCTCATTCTGATGAATAATTTATTTGATTGTTCTACCCAGCATATGGAGATTATTATTTGGTGTACGAGGCATCAATTTTTGGAGAATGTGAGATCTCGTTTTTCCGACACTTCATCCTGGGCTTCCGTTGTCCGCAAACGGAAATCAGAAGCAGTTAGACGTGCTTGGCCTGATGCAACAAATGAATCCGTGGAGTCAAAAGGACATGACGGTTCTCTATTTATTGAAGATGCATTGAATAATCTTGATTTGGAGGAGGAGACGATGCCTGGAATTGGAGATGGATTAGAAGTTGCAGCCTTGCAGAAAGATGGAGCATCAATTTTCAGGTCTAATACTAATCAGGTTCTGGGTTACTATCCCTTCAAAAATCTTCGAGCAGCTGCAGACTTACTGTTTTTGCGTGGAAGTTCTGATGTAGTGATTGCAAAACAAGCAATTGTATCCTTTTACTATTCTCACCTTTTATTGCGGGTTTGGAACTCTGGATGTTATTGTTGGTAATGATTATTATTTTGGTCAATATTACTTTCTTTCCTAAACTTCTGTAGTTTCTGTATTATTTGTACGATCGCTTCTGGACTATTCCTGATGAAGAATGGAGAGACATATTAGAAGACTTTGCAGCTACATTTAATGTTAGCAGGCACTCATTACTTGAGTCTTTGACTTTTTACCTTCTCGATGATCACACGGAGGAGGCTTTACAGGTAACTTTGACATAATATTATGCTTGACGAGTTTCCATGCTTCTTTACCTTAGTCAAAACAAAAAATGATAAACTATTTGTGTCAAGATTGCTTTACATTTTTTTTTCAACTACTAACTTATAATATGCAATATATTCAACTAGGGAAAATAATCTAGGCACTGAATCTATATTTCCATCAATCATATTGGAATCTTATATTTGATCCTTAATATAAAGCATGAGCTGGTAAAAATGTAGTTGGGCTTGATATAAAGTGCTAGCTGGTAAGAATATAGTTGCATTGTTTACCAGTGGCATCGAATAATATCACAGAAATTGAATCCACCCTTCCCAATATTAAAAGAAGCCAAAATACTGATCTCGGAATAGTTGTGTAAAAATTTGTTGCATGTCATAATATTAGTTCCTAATGTGGACCTGTTCATTTTCCATTTAGAGTAGTAATGTGATTTATTATTCTGTTAGGAAGCGTGTCGCCTTCTTCCTGAAATATCTGGCCCAACTTCCCATCCTAAAATTGCCGAAGTACTGTTAGAAAGGGATAGTCCTGATACAGCTCTCATGGTTTTGAGATGGTCTGGGCGGGATGGTGGACTACAGATGACTTCACTTAGGGATGCTGTCACTGCAGTGCGGGTAAGGGTTGAGTGTGGGCTTCTGACCGAGGCATTTATGCATCAGAGAGTTCTCTGCACCAAAGCCAAAGAAAAGACTTTCAATAAAGGATCTTCTGGTGATACTAAGGAGAAACAAAAAGGCAAATATATTAATGGGGTTGAGTGGGTGGACGTCCTTGTAACCGAGATTTGTTGCCTCTGTATTCGGAGAAATTTGGTGGACCGAATGCTAGAATTGCCATGGAATTCTGATGAAGAGAAATATATACACAAGTGTCTTTTGGATTATGCTATTGAAGACCCCACAAGGACAACTGGAAGTCTATTGGTTGTGTTTTATATCCAGGTAATCCACTTCAGGATCTTGTTCATAACATTGGTGTTATTAATTTTTTGATCTTGTTAGTCCATCATTCTTGTTGCTTTGGGTGGTTTTTGCAGTTGTAATTTTGAAATCTCGGGAATGTCACTTTGCTTCCCAATCCCCATGTTTAATTATGGTCAATATCACACATGTCACTATTATGCACCTATTTGGGTTTGCATATTCTTGGTAACAGAACAATATCTTAGTATCTACTATCACCAAGTCTTTGCTTGGCATTACCTATATCCCATCCCGGTGCTAGTATAGTTCCCTCTGGCTTGTCCTTCCAGATCCATTATTGTTAGAGAAAGGGTTTTTTGCCTCCCAAAATTGTCTGCATTTTCCTCACCGAATCCGTAGCTTGTATGGGCTTAATATCCAACTTGCTTCCCGGATTTTCTTGATGTGATCCTCTTTAATATTTTATTTATGGCCAGTTAAGTGATATCTTTTGTGGATATGATTGATAAACATGTTCTTTAAAGCCTGATCCATGGATCATAATGTGTGCTGTTAACCTCGGTATCGATGTGGACTTTATGTACCTAACTTTGATATAAGGTTATAATTCTTGGCATAAACATGTTTAACTTTGTTTTGCTTTAGCATAACTCTGACAGTAATATTTTGACTAGCATGAGGCAGAATTATGGCTTATAAATTTATCTGTGTTTCAGCGCTACAGATATTCTGAAGCATATCAAGTTCATATTAAACTTGAAAAGGTGGAGCAAGGCTTAATTTCAAAAGGTTCTATAAGTGAAGAATCATTACCAAGATTAGGAACAGCTATTCAATGGAGAGCCAATTTGGTTGTAAGTAATTTAAAATATATGTTTTTTGAAGCAAACATTTTCTGCCAGACTTCTTATCCTCAAACCGAGACAGGCATTTGTTAATTTTTCTTGTGCTCGTTCTGTAAATAATGATCATGTTTAGACAATTCTTTCATTGTTACATTGAGCTTATGAAATAGTTATACATTTGAATATAACAGAATAGATGCCTGGAGTTGTTGCCAGAAGTTGAGCAGCAACAGCTGAGAAATGGAAACTTGGAAGAGGGTGCTGCTACTTCTCATGGGGTAGCTGAAAGTCCTAATAAAGTTGATGTTCATCAGATTCAAGATTCAACGTCAACCAGTTTATTGATTCCTTCATCTGACAATCCTACCCCCATGCTGCATAAAGATCATACTACCGGATTGTTGGGTTCATCAACTTTAACAACTTCAACTAAAATAGGCACACCTTTCCCCACTACTGGCCCTGATCTTGGTAATTTCATTAACCCATCATATCCCCACGAGGGGTTATTTACCAATAATGAGAGGGTTTCAAGTCGTAAAGGTAAAATTGGCAAAAGTCTTAGATATGATAGCACGCCAACTCCAAGGAATCATAGGATCCGTCTCACCAATGGTTCACCACCTCTTAAAGGATTTAGCAGATCACAAAGCAATTCCCAGGAAAACGTGCAAGACAAAATATTGCCTGGATTTGAACGGAACCTGCTTTTTGGCCACGATCAAATTACCAGTCCCATGTACTCCTGGAAGACTACAGCTAATCCTGTTACTAGATCGACACTCAGCTCTCCTAAAGAATTTGCAAATGACCTCCCAAATATGTATAGTAGAAACGTACAATCACATAAAGATGATAATGATTGGAATATAGTGTCCACTAATGATCCAATGGATGTTTCTCAGAGGTAAGAATCTACGCTTTTTTTTGATACCAACTGTTATATACAATAATGCTTTTTAATATTCATTGAGAAGTGATTGATAGTGTATACTGATTGCTTCTGTGAACTTCATTTCTTTAGCCATACGGAGAAGAAAGTAAATAACGAAGGAAACATCAATGGTGGACTGAGATGGAGATCTGATGAAACTAGTGATGAGGAAGCAGAGCAGGGTCTGGAAAAAGTGATGGATATTGCTAATCATGCCACTCCATCCAGGACAACTAGACGAAGCAGAGTTGCCAAGAGATGAAGCACCACTTTTTTGGTAATACAGTTCTGGGAATTTCTTTGAGAAGAAACGGGAAAGTGCATATGAAACAGTAATTTTTTAGGATGAGAGCTTTGCTTTTATGGAACTTCGAGCTTTTACTTGCACATTTACACTGGTCTCGGTATTGCAACTAATATTTAACGAAGGAAAATATTAATTGAAAGGTGTATTTTTTATGTCCTTTTCCTTCATTGTTTATCCGAGTTATATTTTCTTCTCTTGGAGACAGATTTATTTAAAACATAATTAGATTTTAAGCAAATTTCAGGCAGCTAGTAGTAGTAGTAGGGAATGTATTGATGTATTGATATTCTCTATTGTGAAGCGTGGAAGGTTGAGTTCACAGGCTGGCGTTTCTAAGTTTGGTATAAAAAAATTCGCACTTCCTGGGGTCAAGAGTTTTGGCAGCTAGCTTTATATTGTAACGATGATGTTGATGATGAATAATAATTAACTTCAGACACTCAAATGCTTAAATAGATTGTATCTGGCTTGTATAAATATATCTCAAAAATATTAGTTCGTTGATTTTTTGGTAAGAAATTTGCCAGAATAAGACAATGTGCTAGTTTTATGCTATTGTGTCTATCGACATTTTTTTTACACTTTACAGATTAAAGTGAAATACTTCCATTGACTATAAGAAAATTAACTGACTAAATTTTGACTAATATATTTGTTGTAGGACATTAACCATTATTATTATATTTGTTGATGATTACGATTTGTACTTTGAAGCAGAACTAATTTGTATGACTTAAATCTAGCTTAACTTAATGATAGATGAGTGTTTGCTGTCACTTTATAGTTCATATACAATTAAATTTGAGCAAATTACAGATATTTCACAGCAATTTCTGAATAATTTAAACATAAAATATTAATTGAAATTTTTGATAAAATGTATTCTGATATTGCTTTTTTATCAAAAAAATTTTTTTTGAATAAATAAACAAAATGAGTATATTAAATTTTAGAATATTAATAAACTATTTTGAAAATTTATTTTAACATTAAAGTCGGCCTCTATAATTTTAATTTTGAATTATGACCTAATTTCAAATAAAAAATTATATCAAAATAAAAAAAATAAGGAATTAAATCACACCACAATTTCATTTGAATTGATTATATATTACAGCTTTTAGAATATTTTTTGAACCCAACTATAAATCTATAATACAAAATTTAATTCATAATCATATCAATATTGAATAAGTAATTAATCATTTCCAATGTCAATAAAATAATTCAAAAATAACTATTACAATACTAAATATTGGTAACAAATTAAGGTTGTAATTGTTTACAGTTCGGAGTTAGTTTAAATTTTAATGAGTGAAATTTCAATGTATTGAAAAATAGATAAATATTTTAAGGTTTTTCAATTTAACAATGGATACTTTCACATTCAACTTAAAAGAATGAATTAAGAGTTTTTAGAATTTATTGGAATTGTAGAGTACTTTTTTGGATAAAACTAAATTCTCTGTTATATAAATAGAGAGACTAGTAAAGAAGTGAAGTATTCTCAAATTTGGATGATCACGAAAAAAATTGTAGAATCTCAATTTTGGATGATTATGTAGAGAGTTGAGGTATCCTCAAATATGACCTGATGAGAAGAGGGTGTGGGTGATTATTTGTTGTCGTGAGATGTGAGTGTTAACATTCCTTGTAATTCTTAGACGTGAGAGTGTATTGTAGATTGATATACATATAAAGTTAAGTTACAAATCGTTGTAAATTTATTTGAGATGGTGAACATAATTATATTGAGATATTCTCGTAGATGTAGGCAAAACGTGTCAAACCACGCAAATTGTTGTGTGTTTCTTTGTTCCTTTATTTGTGGTGTGTATTTATGTATAAGATCATAGGTGTGTGAATTGAATTTTCCCAACAATGGTATCATGGTTTTCAGAAACCAGCTCAAAGCCATTAGCAAGACTATATAGTTGGCACATACGAGTATCGAATCATAATGAAGTTGAAAGTGGATCCACGTGAGATGCTTATACCGAAAGTTTTTCTAACAATTGAGTTTAAGCGACATGTTTTGTTAATTGTCACTAACGGTGGTATAAGCACGTATGAAACATCACCATTTTCAATACTCATATGAATGTAGAGATAAAAAAAACTATGGTGGAGAACACACTCAAGTTTGTTTGAAGTAAGCTTACAAGGAGTCGAAGCGGAAGATTGCTTATTCTTGTATGGGATAAGAATTTGCTACTCATTATAGTCAAGAAATGAGAAGGGCAAATAATGTTGGCAAAAATGAAAGACAAAAAAAGATGATAGAGAAGTTTGAAAATTTTAATTGAGAGAAGATTTGTTTAGAATTAATTCAAATTTCAAAGTGTGAAATTTCAATACGTGAAAAAAGGGGATGAATATTTTAACGTCTTTGAATTTGACCATTAAGACTTGAACATTCATCTTAGAAAAATGAATTACGAGTTTCTAAAACTCATTGGAATTATGAAATATTATCTCTTTTTGGATGAAGTCAAATAATCTATCCTAAAAATAATGAGACTAATAAAGAGGTGAAGAATTCTCAAATTTTAGTGATCAGAAAAATAGTTGTAGAATCTCCATTTTAGGTAATTACATTATGATTGAGATTTCCCCACTATGTTCTTGTGTGAGGAGAGTGTGGGTGAATATTTGTTGTTATGAGACGTGAGTGTCATTGTTTCTTGTAACTCTCATATGTGATATAATATTATAGAGTGATATACATATTGAGTTGAGTTATAAATTATTATAATTTTATTTGAGATAATAACTATAATTATTTTGAAATATTTTCGTGTATGTAAGCAAGATGTAACTTGTAAGACCCTGAGTTTTAATTTCTAATTTATGTATTTTTGGAGAATTTTGTGTTGAAATTCTGAGGCTTTTTAACCAAGTTTATTGGTATTTTGTGTGTTATATGTCAAAAATATCTTTTTGGGAGCCCCGATTAAAATTATTCGTTGATGAATAATTTTACTTATTTACGGTGAATCTTTTATCGAAAGAATTTTTTTTTGAGATGCAGTGTTTTTCAGAAAAATTCATCTGTCGATTGAATTGCGGCGAGAGAAGATATTTTTCTAAAAAAAAGTGGTTTGAGAAGTGATGTTAGGTGATGAGTGAAATAATGATTTTTCTAAAATATCTAAATTTTTATTTAGATATTTTTGTTATTTATTATATATATAGGTTTTTGGAAAGAAAGGTTAGAAACTTGTTTCCCTTTTCACGCCTACTCCATCTTTCTTCTTCTTTGTTGCTTTCTTGTTCTTCAAGAAAAAAAATCAAGTGTTGGAAGAAAAAAGAAATTAAAACATTTCTCCTACCTCGCGAGTTTCATCTTCTTCCTTCTCTGTTTCCAAAATCAAGCTTTGTTTGTTTTCTTTTGAAAACCGTCAAATACAAATCCTCACTTTCCTTCTAGATCTAAGCTCCCTTGCGAGAAGTGACAGAAGGAAAAGTTGCTCTTTGCCATGGTGCGGTGCTAGTGAGCTAGTTTTTGAAGCGACGACGTGAGCGAAAATTTTATTGGAATTAATCGCGATGTTGTAATCGGATGTTAAAGCTACCGTTAAGGTAAGGGTTCCTTCCAAACTTTTAGTTTGCATCTAGGACCTTATATGTGAATTTATGAAAAATAAGTTTTATGTGTTTGAGGTATATTTGTGGAAAAATGAATTGAATTTGATTTATGAGTGGATTAGTGGAATTTGAATTTGGTGTGTTTGAGGTGTGGTTTGTGGTGATTCATGTGTTCATAATTAATATTATGAATTTTTGGAGATGTGTTTTATGTGTTGATTTGTGAAAGATGAATTTAAGGTGATTTAAGTGTGGTTGAGGAAATTGTTTTGATGTGTTTGGGGGGTGATTTGTGGAAATTAATTTGGTGTAAAATTATGTTTGAAATTGTGGAAATTAATGGGTGAATGATGGTTGAAATATGTGAAGTTGTAATATGGGTGATTTGCGGATTAAACTTTGTGGGAATTGAGAAAATTGAAATTGATGGGTGAATTGTTGAATTAAATTTGAGGTGGTTAATGAGTGAATTTGTAGAGATTAATTTGGATGTGATTATGTGCTCATAATTAATATTATGAATGATTGTGGTGTGATTATGTGTGATGTTGCGGTGATTAAGTTTTGATGTGATTATGTGTTCAAAACTGCTATATGTATGTTTAAGGTGCGTTGATGTGCGATTAAGTGGTGACCGCGATGGGCCACGGTGTTTAAGTGGTGACCACGATGGGCCATGATGTTAAGTGGTGATCGCGATGGGCCATAGGATGGTTCCATGAGTTGAGTGGTTCATCTTATCCTTACAAAGATTTAACTGGTGTTTGTTCGTGAGAGACTACACCATAGTAAATTGTGTTTGTCCGTGAGAGACTGCACTGGTGCTTGTCCGTGAGAGACTATACCCTAGTAAATCGTGTTTGTCTGTGAGAGACTACACCATAGTAAATCATATTTGTCCGTGAGAGACTACACCTTAGTAAATCGTGTTTGTCCGTGAGAGACTGCACTGGTGTTTATCCGTGAGAGACTACACCACAGTAATCGTGTTTGTCCGTGAGAGACTGCACTGGTGTTTGTCCGTGAGAGACTATACCCTAGTAAATCGTGCTGGTATGTGAGAGACTACACTCTTGTTAATCATGTTGGTCTGTGAGAGACTACACTCTTGATAATCGTGTTGGTCTGTGAGAGACTGCACTCTTTTACATCATGGTGGTCTGTGAGAGACTGCACTCTTGTAAATCGTGTTGGTTTGTGAGAGACTGCACTCCTGTAAATCGCGATGGTATGTGAGAGACTGCACTCGTGTTTGTTCATGAGGAACTGTACGTTTAGGATTTACGCCCCTCGCGAAGGGTTTTTGTTTGGAATTGTAGTGTAAGACCTGTGATAGGCTACGCTTTAATAAATTGTGTGAGCCTGTGATAAGTGGCACCTTGGTAATTAGTACTGGTCTGTGAGAGACTGTACAATTACGATTTATGCCTCTCGAGGAGAGCTTTGGTTTGGAATTTCCGGAATCATGCATTTTGGCATATGCGCATTGCATTAGGGTGCTTGGCACGTGAGTCATGTTTGATATAATGTGATGATTGTACATACATACTCGATTGTTGTGATTTTGTGCCGTAATTGCTAAGTTTGATTGTTTGGATTTGTGTGTAAGTGTTGATTGATTGCGAAACATTTTCGAAACTGAAATCTGCATTATTTCGTAGTTGTATTCGAATACGAGGTGTTTGTATTCGAATACATTTAAGTGAGTTTTGCTACTGACTTAACACTTGTATTCGGCTACGCCATGTGGTAGTCGAATACAGTTGTGCCGGATTTTTCACTGATTTCACACTTGTATTCGGCTACAAGGATGCTGTAGTCGAATACAATTGTGCTGTTTTTGCTACTGACTTACCTTGTCTCGTATCCGACTACATCTTGTCTCGTATTCGATTACATTTGTGCTGATTTTGCTACTGACTTATGAATTAGTATTCGAATACAAGGATGCTGTATTCAAATACGACAGTGCAGTTTTGTTAAAAACTTCATTTTTCAACTTTGATTATGCATGTTTGGCATATGAAAACTCTTTCAAGGAGTATGCTAAGTTGAAAGGTTATTTTGTGCATTTGAAATTTAAATGCTATGTGATATTTGTTAATTTTGATTGGTGACCCTTTACAATTATTGTGGAAATCTGTACTTTGCCCTCATATGAGAATCAGGATCATCCTACCGGTTAGTACCCTGGAGATGGGAAGGTAGTTATACATACCTGACCAAAGCTGTGTCAGGAGGATTTTGCGGGGAGCGTGGAGATCACCCGAGTTGTACAGTTTTTGTAGCATGATCAGAATAAATGGTTGTATAGGGGCTATGTGTCTTTCTTTTGTTGATGTATTTATTTCAATTTGGAAAACTGCACATATACCTCATATTGTCAGCTTGACTTTTATTTTGATGGGTCCTTGTACCACTTTTTGATGCGACGTGGGAAAGTTAAAATTCTCGAGGCAGTGCTTTTGTACAGGTGTCTGCCGAGAATACTCCAGGGATATGAGCTATGTCTTATAGGTTTCATAGCCCCGGTGTATTTTGCTGTTTAGATACTTTGGATTTTTGTTTCAAAAACTATTTCCGCTACTTGTAAATATTGTTGACTTTTGTCTTTGTGTTGCGACTTAAATATTTTATCTAAAAGTATTTTATGAATTTGTTTTTTTAAAAAAAAGATACACTTGTGCTGTTAAAAATTAAGGTGTTACATAACTGAACCACGTAAATTTTTATGTATTATGTATTAATTTTTTTTTTTTTTATCGTTTGCTACGTTTATTCTTCAAAGATTCATAGACGTGTATGTGTTAATAGTTGGAACATGTGATTCTGAATTGTTCCTTCAAGCTTCTTTCTTTTTTTCCCTTAAATTGGTTCTTATGTTATATTTAATTTGCACTAATATCTTTTAAATAATATTAAATTATGTACACAGTCCTTTAAATCTAACAATTTTATCAAATTATTGTAATAAAATATTAAATTTTTTCTCAAAAATATGTTACTTTTTCAATCTTAATATAATCATCGTAGTTGATCATTCACACGATTAAGAAAATATAATTAATAAATAAAAGAAAATATTAACAATGTCTCAAATAGGTATTCATTAAACATCTAAATATATAAATACTATATTGTAAAGTGCATTAGAAATAGTACATTTAACTTTTAAAAGATCAAAATTTCTTATTTTCAATGCAAATTTTATAATTTTGTATCCTTAACAACTATCTTTAGGGCACTTGTTAGCATGACTCATAAATACATTGATTTTACCAAACTACCCATATCAACTATTGATTTATTTTTATTTTCATAAACACAAATGATTATAACTTGAAAGTGATATATACAATATTAATTAGAGAGTACAATTGAAATAAAATAATTAAAATTGTATTAATAATCGAAAGTAACAATTAGTTTGGAACAAATATCTTTTGCAAAAATGATAATTATTTTAGGACGGAGAAAGTAATATTTAATACAAATAACTTAATGAGTTAACTTTTCAAGCGATATTACAAATGAAGAAAATTATTAATATTGCTTACGTGGATAAATCGATAATACCAAATTTTTAGAAAGTATACATGTATCTAATTAATAGTAAAGAAAATCATAAAATTTAGACTATTTATAAAATTTGATAATATCTTCTAAAAGATTACAATATTAGACATATTGTTGCAACATTTGGTAATTTTTAATGATGAAATATTTAACATTTATTGATATTGAAAGTGAGACAAATTATTAATGATGCACACATAAGCTAAATTAAATGATGAATCTAGAGAAAAAAAACATAGAAGCTAAATAAAATGATGAATGTAGCAAAAAAAAACTTAAAATAACAATCCAATAAACGAGTCAAATTTTAAATACAACATATATATTTTTGACACTTTTTTATGTTGTCCCTATAATTGAGTTTTGTGGGTTCACTAGCTTTTCTGAATAAATCTTGTGTTTCTTTATATTTGAAAAAAAAAGTTACTCCGTTTTATAATGATGCCATTTTACAATCCAATTATTATTATATTAATTATTTTAAGATATTAATTTTTACTTAATATAAAAATAGTTATATAAAGAATAATTTTGTATATGTTATGTAATAACGAATTCCTTGAAAAATGATGTCATTGAGAGTAATACACGTGCGATAAAAGGAAAAGAAAAATGAAAAGAAGCTATTTCCAAAGTCACCGACCAATACTCGAGTAGTCTACGATATCATAAATATTCATATTTGAGAAAACGTTGAAAACAGAAAGAAAGAATGGGAAATACACGATAAATAAATTGGCATCGTCATCACACTTTACAAAAGGAGGTTCAACACAACACACTTTCTCTATTCTTTAAATACTTCAAAATAAAAAATCAGAGCTCACATAGTTCCTGTCGCAACCAAAACAGAAAAGAGAAATGGCAGGCGTTGATCATTTGGATTTCGAGAGGAACAAAGCGCAATTCGATGTGGCAGACATGAAGATCGTTTGGGCTGGTTCTCGTCAAGAATTCGAGCTTTCCGATCGAATTTCTCGCCTCGTTGCTAGCGATCCGGTTTATTTTCTCTCTCATACTTCTCCAAATTTTTCTTCACTTTATACTTTTATATATATATATATGCCTGCAATTATGGTTTCTTCAAAATTTAACCGTTTTTATTTATTTATGAAAAGATAAATAAATTTGGACTGTTTTTAACTATAAGTTTCAACTTATTTTCTTCCGTCACTTTCGTATATATGTCAGCAATGCTACTTTTACTTTACTTTCAATGTTATTCTAGAATATTAATTTTAAAGACAAATAAATTGATAGATTTTACAATTCGAAGCGATAATTTTGTGATTCGTTATTATTTTTTGTGATTCATTTCATCATATATTAAAAAATTTCCGTCGTGAAATTGATGTTGTTACTTGTAATCTATTAAAAGTTTATTATATGGACTTATCTATTGACAAAATCACTTTACAAGGTGTCTTATATGGATTAATAATTTAAATAAGTTATTATATCATTAACACTTATTATATAAGTGTTTATATATTAGTATAAGCTATTATTATATAATGAAAATCAAACTCTTTTAATGGAGAGCTTATGAAAATAAGCTCAAATTCTAAAATGGATTATAGACATGTCATATGCTGTTATTATAAGCTCTCTCAAATAGTCTCGCAACTGTTTATACCAATAAATAAATTTAAATAAGGCAATTCAAATAGGTCTTAGTAGTTTGATAGAACTTGTGAAAACAACTTATGGCATATCTATCAATAAGGCGTTTTTGGCTATTTCGATAAGCTATGTATGATAGCTTATTTTATAGCTTATATATAAGAGGTTATCTTGATCCTATAAGAACTCAATCAAGTTGTTTATCCTTGTGATTTGTTAATGTTTCTCAAGTCACCATTCAACTTTAACATGTAGTGTAACTAGCTTATGTTTATGGCACCTCACTTTTTAGTTTGGTGATAATGATGACCGTGGCTTTTTTAATAATTTCAAACCTTGCTTGGTTGTTTGTCATTTCTAGGAATTCCGAAAGGATAACAGAACCAGTCTTGACAGGAAGGAGTTATTTAAAAACACGTTGAGAAAAACAGCTCATGCATGGAAAAGGATCAACGAGCTTGGTCTTAATGGTGAGTCTTCTGGAATTAGTGTAGTTTGTATTTGGTTTATTGTTGTTTTCTTCTATGGCACCCAATTAGCTACCTAATACATTTGATATTTTTCACTCTTTATAATCTTGTGCGTTGTATTCTTACAGAACAGGAAGCTACTAAGTTTAGATCTTTTGTGGATGAGCCTGCTTTTACTGATCTTCATTGGGTATGATTCAAATTTTTGTCATGTTTCCTACATAATAAATATATTGTAACAAGAGACAAACAAACAAATAAATATGTGGATGAATGGGACTATATTTTTGGTGTGCAATACTAATCTAAGGATTCATATTGTTTTGCAGGGAATGTTTGTGCCTGCTATCAAAGGTCAAGGCACTGATGAGCAACAAGAAAAGTGGTTGCCTCTAGCTTATAAGATGCAAATTATTGGTTGCTATGCCCAAACTGAACTTGGTCATGGATCCAATGTTCAAGGGCTAGAAACAACTGCAACATTTGATCCCAAAACAGATGAGTTCATTATTCACAGTCCCACATTGACTTCCAGCAAAGTGAGTGAAATGCCCTTTCTACAATATTTTTTTGTTTGAGATTCTAGAATCTTACGATGTTATTAAGTGTATTAGCAAGTACAATCAGGGAAAACAGTTGTGCATCTCTAATGAATTCGCCGAGCATAGTTTTCTGTATTTGGATATATCATGACTCCTTATTGTTGATTTAAACAGTGGTGGCCTGGTGGGTTGGGTAAAATATCGACACATGCTGTTGTTTATGCACGTCTTATTACTGACGGTCAATACCATGGAGTGCATGGTAATTACTGAAGTTAATCATCTAAATTTCTTGTGTTAGACACAGACATAAATTTATTAACTAATATGTTCAATTTGAAGGTTTCATTGTCCAGCTGCGGAGCTTGAACGATCACTTGCCTCTTCCAGGCATAACTGTTGGAGATATTGGAATGAAATTCGGAAATGCAGCATATAACAGCATGGATAATGGAGTTCTAAGGTTTGACAACGTACGAATTCCAAGGAATCAAATGTTAATGAGGTAATTCAATTGTCCCTTATTTTCCAATCATTTTCAATATCAGCCTGCTTTTCAGTTTTGTCAACAGATTATTGTAACGATCTCTTTGTTTATTTTTTTTAATCTACCAGGGTTTCACAGGTCACAAGAGAAGGAAAATTTGTACAATCCAATGTTCCAAGACAATTAGTTTACGGTACTATGGTATTTGTGAGACAGGCAATTGTAGCTGATGCATCAACTGCTTTGTCACGAGCAGTTTGCATTGCTACAAGATATAGCGCTGTTCGAAGACAGTTTGGATCTCATAATGGAGGTCTGGAAACACAGGTAAGCTTTGAAAAAACCTTCTACTGGTACAAGTAAATTTGGGGAAAGTGGCAAAAAAAAGGTTCAATCTAATATTACAAATTCCAAATAAAATATAAGGCAATTCATTTTGTAGCAAGTAGGTTGATTGGATTCTTCCTCATCTTTGCATTATTTATTTTAATATTGACCGGCCCCAATAAAATTCAATGGTTAGGGTTGTCTTTTTAAGTTTGATGCGTGTCTTACTCTCTTCTATCTGTTTTGATCTAGGTGATTGATTACAAAACACAACAGGCTAGACTCTTTCCATTGCTAGCTTCTGCTTATGCTTTTAGATTTGTTGGTGAATGGCTGAAATGGCTTTACACGGATGTAACTCAAAGATTACAAGCCAATGATTTTTCAACATTGCCCGAGGCCCATGCATGCACTGCAGGGTTGAAATCCTTGACTACTTCCGCAACTGCTGTATGTTACTACTTGATAGTACTTTTGTTCAATTCTATGCTGGTTGGACTTAGCTGTTCAATTTTTTTTTATCTTCTTTAGATAGCATTTAAAACATTGTTCTGCTACCGATTCATATATGTGGGATTTTCTTTTTCGTTTTTGCTGTGTTATCCTTTAGTGAGATTCGACAAATGTTAACGAAAGGTCTCCTCCCTTAATCTATCTCTATATGTTGAAGCTCATTTCCAGTGCCACCTTATGCAGTTCATTTTGTTATTTGAAACATGTGCACTGCCTGCAGGTTTATAGATGTGATTATACAAGCATATAATCCCATATTCTTCTTGTTGTCAGTTTGAAATTAATAGTAAAAACCAACCCTACAGATCATAGCATGGTGTGAGTTGTATATTTTGTAAGTTATAAACCGTATTTATTTTACTAGTCTGGATTTCCATCTTGAAAAGCTTACTTGTAAGTTATAAACCCTGTAATTGTACCGTGTCATATATGTGGTCATCACTTTGTAACTGTAAACTTTTTTTATGTCGAAATAAAACTAATTAACTTTCAAACTAATTAACTTTCATTTGTAGGATGGCATTGAAGAATGCCGTAAGCTATGCGGCGGTCATGGTTATCTTTGTAGCAGTGGTCTTCCCGAGTTATTTGCAGTTTATGTTCCTGCCTGCACATATGAAGGAGACAACACTGTGATGCTTTTACAGGTTTTTTAATTTTTAATATCTTTTACATCACTCCTTTTCCGTTATTTAATCTTCTTTTGACCAAGTCTTGCCTCATCTCTAATTAGGATATGTACTTGGTGGTGAAAGCTAGCCCATTTTATAGCGGTCTGATTTCGGATGTTTTATAGGAATTATATGGGGATGTTTTTAACAACTAGAAAATCTCATGTAGGTGGCAAGGTTTCTTATGAAGACTATTTCTCAGTTGGCATCTGGAAATAAACCTGTTGGTACCACAGCTTATTTGGGTCGAGTGGAACAATTGATACAATATCGCTCTGATGTTAAAACAGGTATTGTAATCTTTTGATATCCTAGCCAAATATGGTTTTGTTTAATATCACTAATTGTTCATGTGTCCTTTGATTACTGATTTTATATATTATTTTTTATTCCTTTCAGCTGAGGATTGGTTGAAGCCTAATGTAGTGATTGGAGCATTTGAAGCTAGGGCTGCCAGGATGTCTGTTGCTGTTGCTCAAAATCTTAGCAAGTTTGCTAATCCTGAAGAGGGTAAATGGTTTATATTTTGTTTGAATCGCAAGCTATATTAACCTGTCTGTGTAGTTGATATGTCTTGACTGAAGTGTTATTGGAGACCAGTGTTCAAACTTTGTGAAAATTACTAACAACTAACATTTGCTTATTTTTTAAAAATTACTGAAATTTGTGAAACATGACCGGATATTATTGTTATTTGCTAATTGTTTTTCTGGCTGTAGGATTTCAAGAACTCTCAGCTGATTTAGTTGAGGCAGCAGCTGCTCATTGTCAGTTAATCGTTGTTTCCAAGTAAGTTCCTACTGTATTTACATGTCAGTTGTTTGTAATTATTGTGTTGGTAATTGTCATCTTTGTGAGCTTCATTATTGCATCTCTCGATTTACCATAATACTGAATTGTCTCCTAGAAAGAGCGAGTAGTCAAATTTCCTCAATTACTTTTCATGCAGAGCCAAAATTTGATTTTATGGTTTGGTGGTAAATTTGAAAGATACTTGAATATTATACATTTAAGTTGATCAAAACCTTGTGCTTTTCAGATTTATAGAGAAGTTGCAGCAAGATATACCTGGAAAGGGAGTGAAACAGCAGTTAGAAGTTCTTTGCAGCATTTATGCTTTATATCTTCTTCATAAGCATCTGGGAGATTTTCTTTCCACTGGCTGTATCAATCAAAAACAAGGATCACTCGCGAATGACCTATTGAGGTCCTTGTATTCTCAGGTTTGTCCTAAACAATATAGTAATAAGCATTTTCTGCTCTATATAACTGTATTGTAATTAAGGTTCGTGATTTTTGGTGTGGTTAATTAGGTTCGTCCTAATGCGATTGCGCTTGTTGATGCATTTAATTACACCGATCACTTGCTTGGTTCGGTTCTCGGGCGCTATGATGGAAATGTTTATCCTAAGTTGTATGAAGAAGCTTGGAAAGATCCTTTGAACGATTCAGTTGTTCCTGATGGCTTTAAAGAGTATGTTCAACCAATTCTCAGGCAACAAATACGTAATGCTAGACTCTAGAGTAGTATTTT
Organism: Cicer arietinum; assembly: GCF_000331145.2. NCBI lineage: Eukaryota > Viridiplantae > Streptophyta > Magnoliopsida > Fabales > Fabaceae > Cicer > Cicer arietinum. Next base: position 2,523,005 of record NC_021167.2, on the reverse strand, counting down.
ATAATTCGGCTGGTAGTACTATTTTTATTGAAAATTGTCAATAAAGTTGCATGGATGGATAAATAAATGTAGATGAATACATACGAGAGGAATTTTGATCATAAGTTTATTTTCATGGTTAATAGCATTCATGAGAATAAGTAACAATTCGGTGTATCTGGCATGGAACTAGAAAAAAATCATTATTTATTTATTGATACTTGATTCCTTATGTTTCATTGATATTGTTTCTTGTGGCATTTACATTAAGCCTAACATCACAGGCTTTTATGCTCACACCTACACTTATTTCCAACATGTTATTTTGAAGTTGTTATTATTATTGTTATTTGTTAAATGTATAATATTCAAGTATTTCTCAAATTGCTTGCAATAATCAAAAAAATAATTCAGAAAAAAGAGAATAATTTGATTTTATTTATGATTTAGCGGTAATTATTAGCCTTGCAATAATGAAGAAAAAAAACTATCCAAATTCTCAAATAAAACAAAGAAAATATGCAATTATATGTCTCTTATAGTAGATAAGTCAAGTTTTTCATTAAAAAAAAGTAGATAAGTCAAGTTTTTCATTAAAAAAAGTAGATAAGTCAGTTTCCTTCTAATACGTGTATGGTTCCTTGCCAAACTTCACTTCTGGTTATAAAAGAGACATTTATGATATTTTTTAGGATAAAATTAGTTTCAAGTATGATATGATAGCATTGAATAATTATAATGAAGATTTATTACCACTATGCTATGTTAGGGGTGGGAATATGGCATTCTAAAAAATTATCTGTCTTTTATGTTTATTACATCGAGTTATTTAAATAAATATAAATAATACTTTTTATTGTTATTATAAGTATTATATTAAATTTTAATTTGTTAGATATTAAAATTTAATAATTTATACATATTAACCTTATTTTATTTTTAACATATTTAAATATATTATTATAAAATAGAAATGAGTAGGATGTCATATAAAGTTAAATTCTTTAAAACGTATGTTAAATATTAAATTATAATTTAATTTTATCAATATATTAATTCTTTAATCTATTTAAAAATATATGTGATCAAATAAATAAACTTTTAAATAAATTAATAAATCATATTAAATTGACTTCCATCAATATTTTTTTGACACACTCATGTCTTACAAAATCTAAGAATCTAGTCTATTTCTACTCTAGTGGTTAATATATATACTCTCTCTAAAATAAAATATATAAAAAATATATATGAAAGATTAATGGAAACTCTTGTATGAAGTGAAGGTGTGTTTATGTAAATCTTGTTAAATTCTTCTTAACCTTACATGAGGGTGTGTTTGCCTTAATCTAGTTTTTTTTAATAAAAAATAATATACATCTTTAATTATTTTGAAATTGAAAAAAAATGTGATTGATTGTATATGACTTACTGACCTCGTTTGTGCGTGAATAATTTAAAGGATTCTATGTTTAATTATTGTTAATAACATTCTTTTCACCATAAGTCTTATATTCGAATTTTTTTAATTTTTTAATTCATATCTAATATTTTATTTCTCTCTCTTCCTATTACATCATTAGTTATATATATAGTGAATGCAAATTCTTTTAATCGTTTACTCTAAAAAAAATATATCAACAAATTTTTTATTATTTATTTCTCAGTCAATTGATTTGCATACATGACGTTTTCCTTTTGATTATGTGTCGACCCAATACTAATTTCCTTATTTGTTATACACAACACACCTTTGTAGCTCACAATCACATAATAGCTGAAGCTGCTACTATTTGAACCTCCACCATACCCACCACACTTTTCATTCACTCCCTCTATCCACTATACTATTCTAATCACTCTCAATTTCCCTCTTGTCTCATATCCAAAGACATGGAACAGATTGTTGTCCCCTTTGACAACGAAATTGCACTAACCACTTCAATCTCTTCCTCCAAATCCAAAGGGGAAGAAGTGTTGCATGATAATAATAATAATAATAATAGTAATAGTAATAATAACAAGGTGAAAAACATGAAGAAATCATGTAATGATGGGAATATTCATCCATTGTATCGTGGCGTACGCATGCGTCAATGGGGAAAATGGGTTTCGGAAATTAGAGAGCCCAAAAAAAAGTCCAGAATTTGGCTCGGTACTTTTCCAACTCCAGAAATGGCAGCTCGAGCTCATGACGTTGCAGCCCAAGCCATCAAAGGTAGTTCGGCTTACCTCAATTTCCCCGAATTAGCCGATCACCTTCCGCGCCCAGCCACCACTTCTCCTAAGGACATTCAAGCCGCCGCCGCCAAGGCAGCTACAATGGGCTATCTTCATGAAACTCAAAATTACTACCAAGCCCAAGCCCACGACAACAAAAAAACGTCAAATTCATGTTTACGTGACGAGGATGACACATTCTTCGACCTCCCTGATCTCTTAGTCGACTTAAATAACAGTTCACGTGAATTTAATAACGCCTCTACCTCCATGCCGTGGGTCGTCGCCGGAGCTGAACATCCTGACTCAGGTTTTGGTCTTAATGAGACTTTCCCGGGGGAACCTTACTAATTTGTTAAAGGTTAAATTATTATTATTTCTTATGATTAAGGTTTAAATTATTTATTATTACAACTTCACTATTTCCCAAAAAAATATCCCCTAAAAAAATTCATTATATTTATTAATAAATAAAAATTCAAGTTTCTTATAAAAATCTATTCTCCATTACAGCAATTGAGTGGGTTTCATATTATGTTATATTATATTTATTAATTTTTAAGTTTAATTATGATTCAATAAATGTAACATAAATGGCGCTACATTCCAACAAGAGAGATTTGTCATGGCAATGATAAATTTGGTGGTAGATGCAACTCTAAGCAAAATAATCCATCAAATTTAACGTTTGGTTAGAAACGTCATATTTGAATTTGATGGCTAACAAGCTAATGGTTATTGATAAAGTATTCATATTTATTATTTAAATTGTGTTAGTTTCTAGGATTGAAAATGAAACATTATATTTTAAATTTCATGTACGTCGTTTAATTTGTCAATTGAGTTAACTTTACAAGACAAACAATATTCTATTATTGAATATCGTAAGATTATTTAATTAAATAATAATTTTGAAATAAATATTATCATATTTAACTCACATAATTGTGAAATTTCATGTTCGAACAAAAATATTACATCCAATTTTTATCAAATAGGATTTAGATTTTCTACTTTTGCTACAAACAAATAATAATGTTTATGTCTCTTGCTACAAACAAATAATAATGTTTATGTCTCGACAATATTATATATCTCTTATGCTAGTCTCAGTGACTTTCATTTGGCATTAGATTGAATTTTGAATTTTATTGACATTGATGAGTTAATTTGGTTTGATAAAAAAAAAACAGTTTAATTATTTTTGTTAATAAATAACAATTCTTAGATGTATTAAAAAAAAATATTTACGTCAAAAAATAACAATTCTTAGAAAATGAAAATGTAAAAACTATTGAAAACATTTAAATCATATGATAAATTACTTACAATTTTAATGAAACTACCCAAAAAAAATCAGTTTTATCAATTTTTTTTTAAAAGGTCAATGTTATTTTTAATTTCTTTCTAGTTGTAATTAATGAAAACCTCCCCATTGGTCACAAGCTTCAAACTAGTGATTTGACCAATTCCTCTCCATGTTTGTTACCATTGGTGACTGTGAGTTTCATGATGTGCACGGTAGAAATTTCATGGAATATGGACGGATTGAATTGTTTTTTTATAGAAGAATATTATTGGTTAATTTGTTAATGGCGAGGAAAAAATATTAGCAGTAAGGATGAAATTATTTATCTAATTCCCAATACTCATTTGATATCCATTGGAGGAATCGATGATCTTTATGTGCATGATAATATATTATTATGCGCTTTACTTTATTAGGAAAGATTACAATGACAGTTTAACGAGAAAAGTTGTGGGCACATCCCAAATTTGGCTCCATACCGTTATATTATTTACGAAGATGAATAATGAGTCTGAGTCTGACTCCGATGGCTCAAATTAAATGACTCTTTTATTTATTGACATTGGCATTACGTGCACAAGCTAAGCGCCACGTGATTTGTGTCCTCCCTTCGTCATCTCAGATTTGGCAACTTTAGGAGAAAAGTAAGTCCCACCCATATCATTCATTTTTGTCCTCTACCCAAATTGGTGCATAATAACGTCATGACTCAGTCACTGGTACGGACTCCTTTTTTAATAGACGAATATTAACTACGGCTACTTTGTTTAGGGAGAGGGAATTTTTAACCATAAACTTTTTTTAATACTCATTTAACATTCATCTATAGTTATATTTAAGAGAGTATATATTATAATATGATATTATATAGTATATCCCGTAAGTGATATGTTTGTAAATCTTAGATTATTGTCTGTCCTATTTATTATTCGTCAAAGAAATATAGTACGACAAAATAAGTAGTTATTCAGTAGGGTGAAAATGAGTTTCAAACGCTTTAAATATATTTCCTCCAACAATTGTTGACCTTTGGTTCTTTAAAAGTTTATTAATGATTACTGATGCTAGTTCGGAACTTACATGTACTCAAAGGATGATCAATAAAGCTTCTTATTCCTGGTACCTGGACAATTAAAAAAAGATTAAAATAAAAGTTGACTACTGCTCTGTTTTAGCACTAGTTCCCAAGTGAAGTTCTCATTTCGGTTTGACATCTATCACTATTAAGTTTTTCGGTTAACAATTATTTTCATAATTGTAATAAATTAAATATTTAATCACAAAACTACTTCATATTATACAACATGGAATTTTTAATCGATCTGTTTAATCCAAATTCCTGGCTTGCAATTCTAAACATAGATAAATTTTTGTCCTGAAAAAAGAACGTTACACTTGAACAGTTTTTTCCAAAATTATTCAATCTAATGACAGTTGCATATGCTAAAAAGAATCAGCCTATAGAAAAGACTGTCCATATGCCATTTTTAAAGCTTTTGCTTGACGCAGTATTCCTTGAGATTCTGCAAAGCTTGCCGAATTGTATCCTCATCTTGATTGGAATATTTCAGGCATAACAACCGTTGTGCAACATGATAAGCCCTCTGTATTGAGTGATTCTGCAAGCAGTTGACTTCCATCCTTTTCTTTTCCTAATGACAATAGAGTCCATATTACATGTTAGTGTTAGTGCTTAGTGTCAGTTTATGTTTTAACACTTGCTCTTTGTACTTACTCAGCATGTCAAAGGAAATAAAAGTCATACAAGAAGCACACAATTTTGTGCAATTTAAATGTATTCGTAGATGGCACAATCATAGGGATCACAGCTTAATGAAATAGAAAGAAAAAAAGAAGCCAATTACTCTGTTAAGACAACAGTTAGTATGAAACTAGTAGAAGTAGACATGCTACTTAAGAATGACTTTGCCAGTGTGCTTCACTACACATTTTACATGCATTCATGTGTGTGTTTTCATATAAAAATTTAAGCACTTGAGTATCTGCTCTTTGCACTGAAAATTCCAGTAAGTGTATTTATTATTTAAGGAATCAAGCTTGATTATCTTTTCTATTATGGAGAATTGAAGTGTGCCTCATTTAAATTAACATCCACTTTTTGCAAGCATTAATATAATCACCTTTTCCGAAATCCTTGCTGTGATCATTCTTGCAGTCTCAATAACCGAACTTGGTAATCCTGCCACTTCTGCTAAGAGAAGGCCATAATGGGGGATATGTTTTGGTCCTTCCTTAAGTTGAAACTAAGTAAAGCAAAATATTAGTTTGCAGATAGTTATCCAGCGAGAGAAAAAAATATATAGAGACACCACCTTAAACTCCAAATGATTGTTTTTTAAGTCGACATGAAAGTGAAGAATTTTCACGTTGGGATACATTGTTGCTAATTCTGATATGTTCTCCATATGAGTGGCAAATATGGTATACCTGAAGGAAGATTAAAAATATGACTCAGAAGACAGAAAGGTCAATCAAATAAATATGTTCCCTTGGTGGGGAATTTTTTTGCAGTCTCCAGTTGTCTTACAATAAGCAATTCAATACCAAAGCAGTAAATTTTAGCTCCAAGATTTTAAGGGTTTTAGCATTTGCAACTTTTTTTTAAAACTACAACGATGAAATATTTGTAGATCGAAAAGCTAACCAAGACCTTTGATTTATTAGTTATCAGAAATCAACGCCATTGGAGTTTACTAAAAATGCTTTATGACAGCAAAAAATAAGCAAAAGTTACGCTTTAAGTGACAAAAGATGCTCGCAGCAACTCCATGCAATTGCAAGTCCATCAGATGAAGAAGTAGCCCTACCAAGTTCATCCATAACAATCAAACTCCTGCATAAAACAAAATATTTAAAGCTGTCATGCATACCAAGATTGAAGAAAATCAAAAGGAAGTTGCTAGTTACCTGTGTGAAACATTCTGCATGATAAAAGCTGTCTCTTTCATCTCTGTCATGAACTACACATCCAGATAACTTCATATATAATTCTAAACATGTGACCAGGATCAAATAGCTTCAGAATGCAGGCATCTAGAAATTGTACCGTGCTTGAGTTTGATTCAAGATTATCAACTGCACCCATCCTTGTGAAAACACGATCAACTACCCTCAGAGTGGAGAAGCGGACAGGAACATAACACCCAACTTGAGCAAGAATAACTATGAGACACACTTGTTGAAGGTAAGTACTCTTTCCGCTCCTGGGAAAAAGGAATATATAAATAAATCTCAAGAATATATCCTTCACCTAAACAAAGTAAATATGGCATAGTGTAGTTCACATATAATTCAGATTTAAACTGTAAGAACACATAATAATGTTAAACATTGATGTCGGGTGTTTAAGGTATTGTTTGAAGGAAAATGCACCAGACATGCTTAACTAACTCTAATTTCAACACTTATTGTTTATTGGAATTTTAAAAGTGACAACCTCATATCTGAAAAAATTGTTTTATATCCTCCATACTTTGTTTTCTCATCACTAATAAGCCAGACATGCTTCCATATTCTTACTAACAGCATTTAGTCATGCCTCATGGATAGCCATTGTCTAGGTCAGTTAAAGCTCTTATGGAGTTTTACTGTCACCAATCCTCCTTTATATAACAGTCATCCTTGAATGTGAAACAGATATTTTCTTACATATTGGGGCCTGTCACAATCACCATGTTTGAGGCTTCAGACAGAAATAGGTTGTTGGCCTGAAATGCGAAAGATTAATTTACTCAATAAAAGAAGTGCAGAGATCCTTCAACATGAAAAAGTGTCAAAATGTTGGGGAAGTTACAACGGTTACTGGATATGCTCATTACGTACAACAAAATCATTGTGTATGCTCTCCAAGATTGGGTGTCTACCAGAATCAATTGCCATCGGCCCATTCTCTAGCAAATAAAATAAAATATCAACAAGAGTTTTGTCCATCGCAGTACAAAAATGTTACAGAAATTACCACTTTTCTTACCCGTAAATTCTGGTCTTGTATATTGATCCACGGGCTTAGTTGAAATCATATGAGCAAATGAGTTCACAATCATATCTAACAAGCACAAGATCTCAGCTAGCAGTGTCAACGCAGAGACATTCTCACGAATCGCATCCATCAGTTCTGTAATTATTTTCTATTACGATAAATACATTTATAACAGGGAAATACAATACCTGAAAATATGAGATATTGCAAACTCAAGGAAGTAATAATATAGGATCTGTATTACGATATCAATTTGTAATTATTAAATTTATGGCTTTAATATATATACAGTTTTAATATTTATTAAACACAATTCATTTGAGGGACAATATTTGGAAGCTAAACTAGATCGATTTAGCCTTGTAAGCTTGCATTAGGTACTGCCAATAAAAAATCACCATATCACATACTAAAAATATTTAATTAAGAGGGTGAAACACGAAAAAGGCAAGTAAAAGGGATGGAGGGAAGAAAAGAAAAATAATGGATTGTTTTTTACTATCTTCTCTTCCAAATGTTCTTTTATTGGAAGCACTGTCAGTTCACAACCAATATTCCTTTAAAATATGTCAATTCTCTTTTCAAAAACTTATAGCAATTGAGTGTAACCTTGTTGTCTGCATGTAGTAACTGAACTTTCCAACTCAAAATTATCTTTCAATAGTTTCCTTTCTTGGCATTTGCCAAAGTCGAGTCGACGCGAGTTGTGTAACTCATGCAAAAATGAACAGAAAAGCAAACATGCCCAAGCCCATGTAAGTTTGTTTTGACATGTGGCACGTGGCAGTACTAGTACCTTCCAGACAAACTTCGGTTCTTGTATAGCATTCTGCAGCTGCCGATTTATTCCTAGCATTCAACTGCAAGTTTCATTAATTTAAAAGAATATTGAAGTTTTCAAGAGCCCAAACATGCTTCTAAGGAAAGAAACATCTAATAGTGTGGTGACAAATCAAACAAATGCAGAGGCATTTTATGTGTCATTTTAAATCAGAGGCTTGGATTTTGCTTACCATTTTGTAAGTTAAAAAGTATTATTGGGTCAACAATTTACAAAACAAATATAATTTCACCACCGAAAAGCCTAAATGTTAATTAGTAATCAAATGTGAGACTTTTAATATATAAACGTCATTCTCAAATGGGCCATCAGTCCATCATACATTATAAAGAATCTCCGCTACTAGCAGGAGGTAGATGGAACAGAAGGTCAATTCCTTTTGTGGTATATATCCATTGAATGTCATTATTGGGAATAATGAAGTTAGCTTGACAAAGATCTTATTCAACTTCAATGCACTAAATTAAAGCCTTTACGTTAGTAGACTCTAACTAAATGTGTTGTCAAACAAGTATAATTAATGTATTTAAATAGGTCATATTTATCTGTATTGTTGCAAGTCAAATAGAAATCATATGTCTGTAAAATCCAAATGATCAACTTACTCACAGATGCTAGTTCCAAAGTTGAGCAATGAATGCTGTTCCCGTGTTTTACAACCTAGTACAAGCCAAAAGAAATACTAGGTTCAAGGAAAAGATAACTTTAAAAGGATATTCTTAAAAATATAGCAACAAAAATCAAATCTCTAACCTGAATGAACTTGCTTGGAAGCTTTCCTTGAATATTCTTCTGTGGTATAACAAAGTGGAATCCCTGCCTGTTTTTGAATGTAAGCTTTAAATTTGGCAACTTGAAATCCTCTCGATAATTGTTTGCAAGATTGTGGATAGCTGTGCAAGAAACACCAAATGCTTTAGGAAAGCCTCGTATTACACTGTTAACAGGAAAGAAAACTTAAACAATCATATTTATAAACCTTCACTGGTTTCACAAAATGATCTTCGTGAAATATCCAAAAGACCGTCAATTCCAGCCTTAACAGCAAAGCATTGCTGAGTGCATGCAACAAAAGGAACCCGCGCATGAAGCACATCTTCATCAATAATTTCCTCTATCCTGTAACACAATTCCCAAAGACGTGATCTGGTTGGTCCTATTACTATTAAACAGTTTAAAGATTTTTTTTATCATAATTCCCAAATAGTTTACATTGCAGTGGAATGTGACCATCTATACTATGAAGCTTTCTATCAATTGGTACTTGGTAGGAAAATAATTTTTTTGATCCTATGGATAAGGTTTAACCTATTGTGCGCTGTGTGAATACAGTGAACTAGGATGGAGCCATTCGTATTAATCAAGAACTACATCACATATATTAACTTTGCCATGCACTTGTGATATGGCAACCAGAGATTTGTTGATTATTGATTAAGAAATATTTGGCTCCGAATATTCTAGTCAGTTTTTCCCTCATTATAGCTTCAAAACTTTACTAACTCAAGTAATAATGTTTTCATTATCTTATACATGTAACAGTTGCATGTACCCATTGGCGCAAGAAAACTTTAGCATACCTTTTCTTAATAAGATCATATTTTTCATTTTCACAAACAGACTTGTAGATATTTGAAAGAAGTGAGCTTTTTGCATCCTTAAGCGCCTGTTATGTTTATCAGAAGAAATGATCTGTAACAAATTTTCAATATCTGATAACTCAGGAATACCTGACTCTAATGACGGTGGGTGGGTGGGTGAGAAAGAGAGACAGAGAGGTACCTTAGACAGTAATGGAAGGGCATCTAAAGCAGTTTTAAGGAGGATTACACTTGATACTAGCACTTGACTCTTTTTAGCACGATCAGCCGACAAGGCCTCAATCTTAACTTTCTTTGACTTAAAGCAGAAGTGGCATAATACTCTATCTGAAACCATACAGTCTGTATGTATTACTACCAAAGGTGTATAAACTTCTTACAGACTAATGTCAGTTCAATTACTGCTCTTAGTTACCAGTCTCTTTTGGAAATTTACGCAAAACCTGACACAGGGCAAAAAATAGCTGTTCATTGTTCGTCAGTTCATCCTATAATGAAATATTAGAGGACATGTCATGATAAATAAAGGAATAAAGTAAAACCTCTGTCAGGAAGTCAAACGAGCTTAAAAAATTCAAACCACAATTATGAGTGGAGTTTCAGACCAGAGCTCTAAAGTTTATAGAGTACACCAGGACTAAACTCGATAATAAGAGTAGACTTGTAAAAAAAGGTGGAAATAGTAAAATTGAAAGGTTGCAAAACAAAGAAAATAAAGTCAAACTTGAGTATATGTGAATGACACTGACTAGGCAATCAAGACGAGCATTGATTGTTTCAATGTCTTTTAGAGGCTGCAATAAATTGGCACGAAGGAGCCTAGTCCTGGAGGAAACAAATAAAATGTCAATCAACTAATGCTGCGTCTGGAAACTCATGTGAATCATCACATACCCTCCAATAGTTTTAGTTGTCTTGAGCATGTGAAACAGACTTCTCTTTTTGTTGCTTGTTCCCAGTAGGGCAGAATGAAATGGCTCAATAATTTCCAAATTTTGGACGCTGCATTTAAAATTGAACATCGAAATCCATTATCTAGACTAAACAGATGGTACATGAAATGTAAAATGAACTTAGTATCCAAATTTTATTACTAAGAATGTACCACAATAGTAAGGTTAGGGAATCAGGAGAGATTAAATCGGTAAAAGGTTAGAGAATGTGTCACCCGTAAAGAACGGCTTTCAGCTCAAAAAACCAAGAAAGCTTACCTGGTTGCATCAATATTCATGTGATCAAATGATCCATTAAAGGTGACCTGAAATAAAGTAATGCACCGCAAAAATGAGGAATTCAATCTTACGTACACTAAGTGCAGATTGAACTTCATATAAGAATAGACATGAGAGATGTAGTGAAGCAATGTCCAATATAAGACTTAAAAGTACACAGAGTCTGGGCATTGTCCAAGGACCACTATCCTAACTCCTAAAGAACATTAATAACCCAGTGAATGGTAAATATCTGGAGGGAATACTTCAAGTTTACTTGCACAAAACAATATATTTGAAGTTTTGTACTGAAAAATTTGAAAGATATGGCAACGGGATGGGAGAGTATACTGCATATGGACATTGTTTGTAAACTACTAAGCAGTAAGCACCCTAAAGCTTATTTTGATTTGCATAATGAATCGTGCAAAAAGTAAATTTTTAACTCCCTTCTTCAACTTCAAATTGTTTGCACATTCGAAAAAGATATAGTGCATCTTGGGTTTTTTCTTGTTAACAATGATAATCTTACATAAACATAGGAGAGGAAGAAGAGAGAGAGAGAGAGAGAAAAGAAGGAACCATTGGTTAGGGTTTCATAAACAAATGAACAAAGCTTGTGTTTGTAGTGTTACAAAGGTATATATACTAGAGAATAGAAAATTCTAAAATACTCTTACTACTAACATATAATAACAATGCTATCTATTTCTAATATAGCATCACAGTATGTTTGTGTCATAAGTAATCCCCAATACCCAAGAAAGAGATTATTTCATTTACTATTTTAAAATTTGCATTTGTATCCATGGAAATGTGTGGAGGTATGCATGACGCTCCTGCATACAATCCTATAATGCTACTTGCATGATTCTTACAGTCATAAGATAGCACAACTTCACAAAAGCTTTCCACACTTAAAGCTAAAATGGAGCCACATATATGTTGTGCAGAGTTGTAAATACAGAAGTTGTGAAAGGTTTCTTGTATATACAACCTTATTTTCATTAAGATACGTGGGATGCTGACAAGATAAGCAATATTGACTTAAAATTACAGCTAGCTAATATAACTTCAAAAAAAATCAACGAAGGAACAATTATGCAGCACATACCGACAATGAGTGATTGGTAACAACAACCCCTTTTTCTGCTTCTGTCCTGGCAAGCACAGTCAAAAATTAATTTTAGGGAATAGAATTGTAAGAAAATGAGTATCAAAATCACCATGTTTTGATGCAATAGAACAGTATAAACAATTCAACTGCCCATCTTTTGAAATTACTAGTGTATTCAATTTGTGATTTCCAATAAAAACTTTCTAAATATTTATATCCTTAACCAGTACTTTTAGGGAATTGACTGGCAAGACCCTTATTAATAAGATACCTTAAGGTATCTTTGGATGGAAGAAAGGCCTCATAATGGAATTGAATGAAATAGAACATGCCATTCGACTGTTTGGTTACTTAATGAGGAAGGTCATGTCATTTGGAGCAGATCCTAATATATAAAATACAAATACAAACACAAACACACATGGAAAAGACAACATTGCAGTTAAATGAAGAGATATCTATTTATTAGTTTCGGATGTAATTGGTATAATCAGAGAGATATAATCCACTATTAACTGCATCAGATACTGTAATGGAATAAATCAAAGTTAAACACTCAAGATATTCTTGACATGTAATTGGGCATTAGAAATGCTTTCTCCATCTCATTTTATCTGACCTATTTGGAATATTGATGTGTCAAAAATTATTTTTCATTCTAAAATATCAATAGAGTATTAACTACTTGTTTTCAATAATATCCTTATTTATTGGTAACTCAATCTATGTTGTACTATTAGTTAGTCCTTCTACCAATCTAATTGTAATTAATGATTTTCTTAAGATATGTGCATTACCTTAAAGGACAAATAAATTGAGACGGAGGTAGTACCACTTTAAAGCAGCAGCAGCAGCAGCCAAGCACAGATAATACTGCTTGTAGTAAGTGTCCAAACCAAGCGCTGAAGGATCCTTAGCAGCTAGGTTTTTTATTAAGATAGCACCCTAAAGCACCAAACTTCAGTGCACTTTTGAGGAAAAAAATTGTTATAGCATCATAGACCTTGAAATCAATTGAAAGACAAAGAACATGTGATAAAACCTTTGTGTCATCAAAACAACCGCGGGCCAACACTGCCTGCGTATAAAAGGACTCCACATGAAATGTACTTCATTAACAGACATCGTGCACAAGAGTTTTGCACTCAAAAACACAACCATGAGAAGGGATGTAAAGACAAAGAGACATGGTGACTTTACCTTCTTGACCGATCCATAAAATCTATCAACCAATTCTGCAACTGTACTTGTAGAATTGGAGGCTGACTTGTTTGGAGGAACAATTATCACAATAGGATCATAGAAATGAAGCAATGTCTTTGTGTTTTGATATGAACTGCTGGTTTCAATATATTGTGAAAGATGTAGTGAAGCAGACCTCAAATCAAAAGCAGCTAATCCAACCTGTCAGATGATTGATTGATTTGATCTAGTTAGAGACTATAAATTTCATTTATCTAACTTGAACCAGTTCCTTAATACGTTAGAAGTCATAAAAATTGTTTTCAAACTCTACAAATTTTACTGACCCATTCTTTTTCAAGTTACAAATATAAATAACATGGGAATTTCAACTGATGTCCAAATTCTTTTAATACTCCTTTGAACATGTACGAGGTTTCTCGGCACTCCACTGAAATCCTTACCAGCAAAAAAGTCCCTTTGTAATGTTCTTAAATTAGTGGAAGACATGTTTTCACTGTTTAGGTTGGGTTTACCATCTGACATGTTTGTAGTTAGGATCATAATAGTAATAAAGGATGCATTAGATTCCAGTTCAAATTTCTTCATGACTATTAGAAGAGTATAAGGGATACAAGGCAAGAACTAACTTTACAGAATTATTAGTTGATTGGTAGATTACTACAAAAGCTATGCTGAAGTTTGTGATATTGCAATTTTGAAATCAAATCTAGGTTTCCCCATTTCTAACTCTTATTGAAATTCCGAGGACATATCGATCATTAAGAACAATTAAAACCACAGTTTAATTCTGGAAGTTGTGTGAATTTCGTTTCGATCATTCAACTACACGAATCATATAGATTTGAAAAAGCAAACAATTAACTACTATGAAAAAGGACTTGATAATTTGCTTGATCGAATTGAAAACTTGAAGCAAAATTAGTATGATAAATAACTGAAGAGAGAAAAAAGATAACGTGAAGATAAAGATTCCTTTATTGCATGGAAGAATGTTTGTGAAAGAATCAAAGATCGAAACCTCTTTCGCTCTATTTTCGATGATGCTGACTATGAAGCTCGAACCCTCTCCACCGTCATTTTCCATTGTTGCGTCGTGTGGTTACAATTTTCAGCAGATTTTGATTTTCGCGCCACTTTGAGTGATACTTATAATAAGAGCTTCTGTAATTTATATCGCGCGCGAGGTTGCACTTTTGAGCAAGTGATTGAGGATGGTTAAACTTAAGAATATATACTCCTACTCCAAAGCAAACCATTTGGTTATTTCGTGAACCAACTATTCCAAAAGCAAAGTTATTTGGTGAATGAAGACCGGATTCCAGTAAATAATTTCAAATTTGTAAAATAATAATGAATGATGCTAATAAGTATTTTAAGGCACTTAATTTTCAAATATTTTTCTTTTTTTTTTACAAGTACTCTGAAAGCACTTGTTACTATTTTTCAATAATAATTTATAAAAAGAGAAAAAGAACCACAATCAGATTAATATAGATTATTGATTTTATTACCTCATGATTGTAATTTTAATCCATCAATAACTATATGCTTAATTATCAATATTATATATTATTGTAAAAAGTCGTTATACTGTGATTAAACCCTTTTTAGAAAACTTTACGACATTTTTCAATGAAAAATATGAAAATTGATGTGGCATATATTTTGAAAATGTTATTGAGTATTTTTCTTCGGCTAAATTATACTTTTAGTCATTTAAATTATTTTTAAATTTCACTTTGATATCTTAAGTCTGTTTGTTTCATTTTAAGTCCTTTAAGTTACAAACATTAGACAATTTAGTAACTTAAGTAGTTTGTGTTTCATTTTAGTCTCATAAGTTATAAACATTAAAGATTTTAGTCCCTAAAATTATAAAAATTAGACACCTGAATTTTTAAGCTATAATGTTATATACTATTATATATTACCAAAGTACATAACGTATGTAATTTAAGAGACCAAAATATTTTATTTTTGTAACTTAAAAAATTAAAATAGATATAATATTTGTAATTTAAGGAATTAAAATTAAACAAATAAAATTCAAGAGACTAAAAGGAAACATAAAATTAACTTAAGAGACTAAAAGCTTAAGTTAATTTTTTTTAGGGTATTGACAACATTTCATTAATTCAAGAGACTAAAAGGAAACATAAATCTTTCTTTTTTTAGGGTATTGACAACATTTCATTAATTTTATTTCATGGATACTATCTTCAAAATAAAATATAAACAAAAATGATATAAAAATAGCTGATGTGTCTAATTAAAAATTAAGATTAATAAATCAAAATTTTAAATACTCTTTTTATTTATATTTTATTCTATAATAATATTTTTCATCGTTACAAAATATTTTGGTTGAAGAACTAAACTAGTTTATCTTTTTCAACTAAAGAAACTAAAATTTTACTTCATAAATCCAAAATGACTAAATTGTCTCAAACTTGACATTGTAAATATTATTTACTTAACTATATATATTATTTGCCACTTTATAACAGAACAAAACAGCTAAGTGGTTGATAGATCATTTGGAAAATAAGTTCATACTGTTATTTTTATAATAAAACCTTTACTTTGCCGTGGATGTTTAACTTTTACAAATTTTAGTGGATTAGATTCGACACTCGTTAAATTCGTTTACTAAAACATAGAAACTGTTAGGTTATTCTTGAAGGTCTGTGGCAGAAAGATGTTATAGCACAAATATTGGACAATGTGAGGTATTCCTCAATTAAAAGCTGTAACAGTAGTAGTACTCCACCGTAGTTGGTATTGGACTTGTTACAGTGCGGGTTCCATTTCAATATATATGTAGCTTAACAGTTGACCCCTAAGCATACATTTTGTACACTCGTTACGCTTCTAGGTTGGAACTTGATTGGCATAGACAATTCACTCGGCAGATTAATCTCAACAACAAAGAAAAATTAGAGCATGTAGTCAAATTCGAGAAAAATTAGAGCATGTAGTCAAATTTGAGTAACAGCAGCAATAAGATGAATAAAGTATTAAATCATCCTAATTCATAAAACCATCAAAATCCCTTGGCAGATAGTTAAGAGGGGCAAAAATCTCAAAACTCATACAAAAAACTTCAAATTGAAACACACAACTCTATGAATATTGCAACTCAGTTAGCTTTCACATGTTGCAGAACAACATTATAGGCTTCGTGTTCCTCCCCAAAATCCTGCAGAGGTGCACATACTTAGTTAATTATACATATAGGATGAAACAAGACTCCAAAAACATTTGCATTTCAAATGTAATACATACCTTCACAACAACACAAGAACAGCCAGTTACCTTCCTAGCTTTTCCTTCTGAATCAATTTTGCATAACTGCATCAAAACAACTTCCAAAAATCAATAAAATAAAATGATGCAACAAGAATGTGCCAGCATGAATAAAGAACAATAAGCAAATCAAAATTCAAATCTAAAATTGGGAATTGGGAGCAAATGGACGCACTAAAAGGGTCAAGGGCACTTACACCAGCCCACTCTCCAAGGGTCTTTGCACTTGGAACTGTCAACAGGCTAACATTGTGTTCAGCACAGAGAGCTTTCACCAGTTTTACATAATCCGGTTGGTCGCAATCTTCAGCTAGAACACAGAGCTGGGCAGCATGCTTCTCAATCACTTTTGCACCTTCATGGAGACCTCGTGCAAGACCTCCATAAGCACGTGACTTCCTAAGCACAAGCTGTACAGCAGTCATGATGTCCATTGGTTCACCTGGAATTACAGCAGCAGCGGCAGCAACAGGCTCAACTGCAACAACCTCTTCTTCGCTGCAGAACAAAGAGTTTTCTATAGTGAGCAACTTATCAAAGATTCTTAAACTTGTGAAGGAAACTCTATTCATGAGACACACAAGGACAAAAGCTTAGAACTCGAATAATGTATGGAGACTTTTTATCAGCAGCTTAAACCTTAAGAAGAATCATTTTCATGCTAAAATGTACTAATACATAAGTTTGGTTCAATTGTTTTCTTAATTACATCTAGTTATTACTAATGCGAGGCTATCAGATCCAATTATCAAAACAATCAAGTTAAATTGATTAACCCTATTTTCAAAAGCACTGCTTAAGAGATAAAGTTTATTTTGCTTTCACTCTTGGAGTAGCAAAATTGATTCTAAAGATCTATAATTGATTTTGACATGTTTAAGTAGAATTGATTTTGCCTCCACAACAACTCTAACACTTCTAGAATTTAAAGTTTTTGCCTCTATAATTGATTTCTAACCTCAAATTTATCATTCAATTCATATTTTCCTAAAACATAAATTACTTTACATTCAACACAATTTAAGACCGTCAGAATAAAATTTACAAAACGAATTCGTTTAAAATCAATTTTAAGCACGACGATAAATGCAAGAGAAGGAAAAAAATTACATGGATGGGTTATTTAACATTATCCTGAACTGTAATAGAATATCGTACTACCTTAGATACTCAACATACTTTAATAATTAAGGAATCTTGCTAATATTGAATCGTGAAACAATTTGTGTGTGTAAGTAGTGAGTTAAGGAACGAAAGGAAAAATTAGCATACCCTGACATTTTTCGTCGTTGATTTGAAGCACGGGATCTGAAAAACAGAAAGAGAAACGAAAGAGTGAGAGAGGATGAAAGAGAGGTAGGTTATAAATATGTTGAGAAGAGAGGTCCGGAATATACCAGCTAAATGCGATTTGCAGGCGGACGGAGAGGCAGTGCTGCACAAGGTTTCGAATGGAAAATTAAACCCTACTTTTCCTATTAATACTATGTAGTAATATACTGCAGTCTGTAATTTTTTAAAAAATAAATAATATTGGTTAAATGCTTTTATATTTTTCACTCATTTTTTTATGTCATTTTAAATATTTTTACTCATTTTTTATTAAATAAATAAATAAATAAAAAATACTCAGTTTATTTTAGTTGCTCAAAGACCAATTATATTGGTATGGAAATAGTTCAAGGTTGGGTCTTATCTTAAAATACTATATATTTGTGTATTGTGTAATTAAATATAGTTATAGTGAAAATTTATGTTTTTTAAAAGACAAATATATATATAATTAAAATATATATATATATATATATAATTAATTTTGCTTGGGGTGTGGGTTGAAGGGAACTAACAATGTCACATGTGTAAAATGTAATGTAAAATAGAGACTTATAGTGTTACACTATTTCTGATCTTATTTGTGATAAGTTTATTTATAATAGAGTGATGTTTATCAAGTTCATAATTTTTTTTATGTTTTTCTAGGATTTCGACTTTTATCCCTTTTTTTCTTTTTGTCCTTTTATAACAATAATAATAATAATAATAATAATAATAATAATAATAATAATAATAATAATAATAATAATAATAATAATAGTTTTGAATTGTTGTAAAAGATTATTTTTACTGTTGGGATTAGAGCTATCAAAATGGGCTAGCCCGAATGGGTCATCCCGTCCAGCTCGCTAAAACACAGGGTTTAGGTCTAATAATTTCAATCCAAATTTTTTTAGAGCTTTTGATTCCAGTCCGAATAAACTCGTTACCCATTATGGTTAGTCCGTATGAGTATCGGATAACTCGCATAATAATAATTATTATTTTTAAATAAGGATTACACCATGCACCCCCACAACTAAACCTATCGCCCCTCAAGACACCTGAAAACACATTTTCACATTTTTAACCATTTATAATAAGTTTCAAAAATGATAGTTTCGGAAGTTTAAAATTTTTGAAATAAGGATTACATTTCAAAAATTTGGAAAGTTTCGAAAAATTTCAAAACTGCAAAGTTTCGAATGTTTTCAAATCTGGAAACTTTTGAAATTTTCCAAATTTGGAAATTTTCGAAACAAGAATTACATTTCGAAAATTTGTAAAGTTTCGAAATTTTCCTATTTCGAAAGTTTTTAATTGTTTGAAAGTTTTGAAAATTATGGAAATTGTCATTTCGAAACTTTAGAAACTTTTGAATATTTTGAAAAGAAGGGTGAAAAAATGAGAAGTTAAAAAAATTGAAGGTTTATAAAGGATAAAATTGTCTTTTCACGTTTATTGAGAGGTGACAAATTTAGACTTGGAGGTGCAGTGTAGAATCCTAAAAAAATAGTAAAATTGGTCTTAAAAAAAGGTTCGATCAAACAAAAATTAACTTGATCCAGTTTTTATTTTTTTTTAAAGAATTCACAAAGACATAACAAACCCTAGTTTGAAAAGAAATGTGACGGCACTCTCACATATAGACTCACGGTCTCACTCATCTGACTCTATGGGCACAGCATATGACATGAAGAAATTCTGAACTAATTTATTTTTAAATGGGCATGAAGAAAATTTTTAAATTAAAAGAGTTGCAAAAAAATTAAAAATATAATTAAATAAAAAATAAAAAATATGTGAGCTACCCCGCCAAACCCACAGCCTGTCTAGACCCGAACTCGGATATTATTTTAACATCTTATATTAAAACAGGACTTTTTTATCCGGTCCAAAAAAGTCTGCAACCCGTAAGACCGATAGTAAATAGGTTGAGTAGTCCGTTTTGACATGTCTAGTTGGGATGCTATAAGATGTCCTTCTAATATAACTTGCTTTAAAAAATAACATTTATTAAACAAAAATATTAAAAGATATTTAAAATTTATATATCATTCTAATACAATATAACTTGATTGAATATATATATATAAATTAAAAGTTCTTTTACTAAAAAAATTAAAAGTTTAATGCATATAGATGGATTTATTTTACACACACAGTGTAAATGTTCATATACAATCAAGCCAGGGATCATATTGTTACAAAAACAGTTAATTATAATTATTAGATAATTAAAAACATTTGTTAACATTAACCATAATTACTATTAAAATTAAAAATACTAGTTGTGAGATGGGATGACTAAAGTACACATTGGTGCTGCTATTGTATTTTTCGTGATAGTAATGCAACAACTTTGAGTTTGTTTTGTATTGTATTTTTCGTGATGGCAATGCAACAACTTTGACTTTGTTTTTCTCTTCATATTGGTATGACTAATGCTTTTTATGCATAAATTATAGGTGCTATTATTGCAACTGAAATCACCTATAAAAACTATTAAGTTTTGTATTTGGCTGCAGTGTAATTCTTGTTTGGTTATTATAGATTTTTTTAATGTGAAACTCATTCTTCGAAAATTCCATAATAAATAGTTGAATTATGTTTTCTTTACATGTCGAATGCACTTTTATTGTTCTCAGATTTAGTGGGAGGATAAAGCATGTGCTAATCAGCTTGTCAATTATATTACTCTTAATGTTGGATTTATGTGATGAAATACTAAATAATTTTAAAGATTAGAATAAAAAAAAACTAATTTGAATCTAATCTATTTTTTATATTTAACAATAAAAAGTAAAAAAAAAGATATATTTTTTGAAATATAATAATTTAACTAATACACAATTGATTCATTGAGAAAAAATGTTTAAACAGTGCAAATACACTACAACATAAGTTTTTTATAATCTAATTAAAATTAACTAAACTCTTTTTTTAATTTAATTTGTTTTAAATTAATTGACTAATAAATTACAACTATCGCAGATTTAATATTTTTACTATTTTATCAAAAATCGTATACTTGTTAATTATTATATTAAATATTTGAAATTTTTTTAAACAAAACTGTTTTAATAATTAAAAAGCAAATGAGATTTTAAAAGGAAAAAAATAAATAAATTGAACTAAATCCCATTATTATTCCAAAACACTTGTATCTATTATAATAGAAGGTTAACGTGAAATGTGAAATGCATGTAAAATATTCGGTTGAAAAAAACATACAATAAACTTTACAATAATTACAAAGAATGCTGACATGTTTTCCGCCTCTTTTTTTAGTATTGATTGTTTGGAGTACAAATGAAAAGCAAAATATATTTCGAATTGTTTTGATTTTTTTATTTTAAAAAGAGTAAAATAAAAAATAATTTCTAAAAACAGTTTTCGAGTAAAAACATTATTCGTAGTTGATTTGAAGCACGGGATATACCAGCTAGCTAAATGCAATTTGCAAGAGCGCACGGAGAGGCAGCGCTGCACAAGGCTTTTGAATGGAATTTTAAATATTTCTACTCGTTTTTTATCAAATAAATAAATAAAAATACTCGTTTATTTTAGTTGCTCAAAGACCAATTATGTTGGTATGGAAATAGTTTAGGGTTGGGTTGTATCTTAAAACACTATATATTTGTGTAATTAAATATAGTTATAGTGAAAATTTATGTTTTTTAAAAGACAAATATCGTTAAAATATATATATATATATATAATTAATTTTGTTTTGGGTGTGGGTCGAAGGGAGCTAACAATGTCACATTTGGGTCGAAGAGACTTATAATGTTACACTATTTCTGATATTATTTGTGATAAGTTTATTTATAATAGAGTGACGTTTATCAAGTTCATAATTTTTTTATGTTTTTCTAGGATTTTGACTTTTATCCCTTTTTTCTTTTTGTCATTTTATAACAATAATAATTTTGAATTGTTGTAAATGATCATTTTTACTGTTGGGATTAGAGCTCTCAAAATGAGCTAGCCCGAATGGATCCGCCCGTCCAGCTCGCTAAAACACAGGGTTTGAGTCTAGTAATTTCAATCCAAATTTTTTTAGAGCTTTTGAGTCCGGTCTGAATAAACCCGTTACCCATTATGGTTAGTCCGTATGAGTATCGGATAACTCGCATAATAATAATTATTATTTTTAAATAACATCCTATATTAAAACATGACTTTTTTATCCGGTCCAAAAAAGTCTGCAACTCGTAAGACCGACAGTAAATAGGTTGAGTAGTCCGTTTTGACATGTCTAGTTGGGATGTTATAAGATGTCCTTCTAATATAACTTGTTTTAAAAAATAACATTTATTAAACAAAAATATTAAAAGATATTTAAAATTTATATATCATTCTAATACAATATAACTTGATTGAATATATATATATAAATTAAAAGTTCTTTTACTAAAAAAATTAAAAGTTTAATGCATATAGATGGATTTATTTTACACACACAGTGTAAATGTTCATATACAATCAAGCCAGGGATCATATTGTTACAAAAACAGTTAATTATAATTATTAGATAATTAAAAACATTTGTTAACTTTAACCATAATTACTATTAAAATTAAAAATACTAGTTGTGAGATGGGATCACTAAAGTACACATTGTTGCTGCTATTGTATTTTTAGTGATAGTAATGCAACAACTTTGAGTTTGTTTTCTATTGTATTTTTCGTGACGGTAATGCAACAACTTTTGACTTTGTTTTTCTCTTCATATTGGTATGACTAATGCTTTTTATGCATAAATTATAGGTGCTATTATTGCAACTGAAATCACCTATAAAAACTATTAAGTTTTGTATTTGGCTGCAGTGTAATTCTTGTTTGGTTATTATAGATTTTTTTAATGTGAAACTCATTCTTCGAAAATTCCATAATAAATAGTTGAATTATGTTTTCTTTACATGTCGAATGCACTTTTATTGTTCTCAGATTTAGTGGGAGGATAAAGCATGTGCTAATCAGCTTGTCAATTATATTACTCTTAATGTTGGATTTATGTGATGAAATACTATTTATGAGTTTATTGCTTTTGATTTCTTTAAAATTAGATCAAGTTTTCCTAATTACAAAATTTGTTAGATTTTACGTTTTGGTATTGTTTAGTTAGATAAATTAAGATGTCAACTTTATGTGTGAAATTTTTACACATTAGACAAAACTTAAAATGAATCTAAAGATTAAAAAACATACTAATTTATCTCCAAAAAAGAAAAAAAATACTACTCCAGTAATTTACAGGTACTTGAGATTTGCAATTGAAGAGAGCGCCGAAGCGTAGCAGGTATAGTATACGTTTCAGACCATCGCAACGCAAGCAATTGAGCGTTGTCCTCTTACTCTGCAAATTGTGAAAATGAAACCAAGGGTTTCGCACAGGTTTCTTATACTCCGTTACCAAATTCGTTTCCTAACCCACACTAAACCCTTCACTTCCTTCGCCAAAAAGTTTCTAGCCCCTCAAGCTCGTCCTTCTATCAATGGCGGTAACGGAAACTCTCAAGGTTAGTTATTTTAACTTCACTGCTTCTCCACTCAACACTCCCTTAATCCCATTCAATGCTAAACAATTAATTATCAACCAATCTTCTACTCTACAAATTCAACTCGATTTTCAAAATACTACTACTAAACCTGATTGGAATATATAATTTGTGATTCTTATATTTTATGTGCGTGTTTCGATTCACAGTGAGTTTGAGTTTGACAAAATTAGGGTGACGATGATATCTTGTGGAAGTTACATACTATGATTCTGCCAAACTCACCTTAGTTCAAACATGCAATATATATGTATGTATTATCGATTTTGAGAAGCTTTGAGCTTATTGATGTGAGTGTGTGCAGGGGATTCTTCTTTTCTTTTACCTGGTGCAACAGTTGCTACGATACTTATGCTTCTATTATTGCAACTGAAATCACCTATAAAAACTATTAAGTTTTGTATTTGGCTGCAGTGTAATTCTTGTTTGGTTATTATAGATTTTTTTAATGTGAAACTCATTCTTCGAAAATTCCATAATAAATAGTTGAATTATGTTTTCTTTACATGTCGAATGCACTTTTATTGTTCTCAGATTTAGTGGGAGGATAAAGCATGTGCTAATCAGCTTGTCAATTATATTACTCTTAATGTTGGATTTATGTGATGAAATACTATTTATGAGTTTATTGCTTTTGATTTCTTTAAAATTAGATCAAGTTTTCCTAATTACAAAATTTGTTAGATTTTACGTTTTGGTATTGTTTAGTTAGATAAATTAAGATGTCAACTTTATGTGTGAAATTTTTACACATTAGACAAAACTTAAAATGAATCTAAAGATTAAAAAACATACTAATTTATCTCCAAAAAAGAAAAAAAATACTACTCCAGTAATTTACAGGTACTTGAGATTTGCAATTGAAGAGAGCGCCGAAGCGTAGCAGGTATAGTATACGTTTCAGACCATCGCAACGCAAGCAATTGAGCGTTGTCCTCTTACTCTGCAAATTGTGAAAATGAAACCAAGGGTTTCGCACAGGTTTCTTATACTCCGTTACCAAATTCGTTTCCTAACCCACACTAAACCCTTCACTTCCTTCGCCAAAAAGTTTCTAGCCCCTCAAGCTCGTCCTTCTATCAATGGCGGTAACGGAAACTCTCAAGGTTAGTTATTTTAACTTCACTGCTTCTCCACTCAACACTCCCTTAATCCCATTCAATGCTAAACAATTAATTATCAACCAATCTTCTACTCTACAAATTCAACTCGATTTTCAAAATACTACTACTAAACCTGATTGGAATATATAATTTGTGATTCTTATATTTTATGTGCGTGTTTCGATTCACAGTGAGTTTGAGTTTGACAAAATTAGGGTGACGATGATATCTTGTGGAAGTTACATACTATGATTCTGCCAAACTCACCTTAGTTCAAACATGCAATATATATGTATGTATTATCGATTTTGAGAAGCTTTGAGCTTATTGATGTGAGTGTGTGCAGGGGATTCTTCTTTTCTTTTACCTGGTGCAACAGTTGCTACGATACTTATGCTTGGTGCTCTCCATGCCAGACGAATGTATGATGATAAGAAGGTGCAGCTTCTACAAAATATCTATTTTTATGCTTAAATTAAACAAGTCTCACATGCTACTTGAGGTTTATTTTATTTGCTGGTTTATCGATTTGTAGTCTTCTATGACGGTGATTAATCATTGCCATTAGGTCATTCCTTTTTCTTATACATAGATTGTTCTAGGACGCTATAACATTAGAGCATATATTAAGAAAAACAAAAATGCTATGTGCTAGGCCTTCTTTTTGTGCTACACATTGAACTGTGTTTTCAATCATGATTCTGGAATTTTTTAGGGTGTTTAGCTTCACTTATTGGATTTCCTTCTCATGTTATCTCTTGCTTGATTGCCGCTTTATATTTTAATATTTGATAATCTCTATAAGAAAACTTGTTTATCCTTTGTGGCAGACTGAAGATATGCGGGAAAAAGGAATTGAGTTGGAGTTCCAACCTGATGTGAAGGTATGATTTTTACTCGCCCCAAAATTATTTCTCCTCCCTAAAGTGTTTATCTTTAAACTTATTCAGACCTTTGTGTTATGTCCTTGTCAAAACTAGGCTTCATTTTTTAGATTACTGCCGCTACGATCAATTTCTAGATGCTGGGGACATTTGACTAGCATGGTAAGAAGTCAACTCAGTCTTTGAATACCCTTCTTTAACACATATCCATTAAGCTGTTTTATTTTTTGTTTGCAATTGTGTTCCCCGTGTATTGCTCAGAGAAACAATATTGGAAATAATGTAGCTATAAGAAACCTAATGAAGAAATACAAATAAACATTTAATGTATGAAAAAAAGTACTATTAGAAGGAAAGGAAAGAAAGTACATGATAAAGGAGGAAAAGCAGGGCAGAGCTCCAAAAACGAAAGTACGAAGAGATAAAAAGTAATATATCAAAATTTTTAAGACTTAAAGTATATTTATATTATGTATATTCTTTTTCTATCTCCTTTTATCAATACAAGTATGACTCTATTAAACTTGAAAATAATTTACAGTTTCCATTGTCGATAGATAGTCTTATATTTCCTACACATTATATTATTTATTTATATACGATTTTACATAAATTTTCAGGAAATACCAGTGTGGTTAAGGCCACATGTATACAGAGCTTGGGCTCGGGCATTCCATTCAAGTATTGTAGTTATGCCTTTCTTTTTAATGTTAACATTTCTTCATTTCACAGTAATAAGCTTGTATAGTCACCATGCAATTAAACTGGAAAAAATTGTTAGCGATAAACTATGCTTTCAAATATGTGTCAACACGATCCTAATTCCTAATCACATCTCAGATTTAGAAGAAGCTGCTTTACCCCTGGACAAGTATACATCTCTAAGGGAATTTTTTGCTCGTGCTTTGAAAGAAGGTTCCAGGCCTATCGATGCTGATCCACAATGTCTGGTAACTGGTAACATCTATTTGGCAAGCTCAAACATCTTTATTTGTACTATTTGTTGTTGATAGTTGATACATAACTTGCTTGACCATTTTTTTTCCTGCAGGTCAGTCCTGTGGACGGTACAATCTTAAGATTTGGAGAGTTGAAAGGAGCAGGGGCAATGATTGAACAAGTTAAAGGGTTTTCATATCCTGTTTTTTCCCTTCTTGGTGCAAGCTCTTTCCTTCCAACAGCTGATAGCAATGTGCAAGAGGAGCACAGCGAATCAATAACAATTACTGAAAAGAGCAAGAAATCATGGTGGAGAGTTTCATTAGCTTCTCCAAAAGTTTGGGACCCAACATCATCGTGGTAATTTGTTGATGTAGTTATGATTTTCTTCTGCTGCCAATGTCTTAATTCATTTGGTTTGTGAGCATTTGTATTTCAATAGAATGGTTATTAAAGAAAACCGTAAATTCTAATCATGCATCTACTGTTATATTTTTCATGACACATTTGATAGAAATTTTTGTATGTTTTAAAATTCATGTAGGTTTTAAACTTATGAACTATGATTTTGCAAGCTTGCTTCCTATCTGTGATAGAAACCAGGATTGATTTGACTAAACAGGATAAGAGGCCTGAAGGTGACATAAAAGCTTTATAATGAGAAATTTTTCTTTTTCTTTTACAATTTTAAAGTTCTTTCCCGTCATCTTTCAAGAAGCCCGACTTCTCTTTCTGTATTGTTCTTCTCACTATTATTTTACAATTTATAAAGCAAACTTAATAGTAGTTCAAAGTTCAAACTACACAAGAAAATTTGTTTTCAGCACTTTTATTGCTTGACATGGTTCAGAGGTGTGCATTTCATTTTGGTATTCTTTATATCTATTACCATAAATGTTACATTTTTACCCCAAACGCATATTATTATTTTGCATTGAGATGTCTTATAAAACCCATATTTCTGCTGAATATTTATTACCACATAAACTAAATGAAATGTGTGACAGTCATTTTCCATTGCAGCCCAAAGAAAGGCCTATTTTACTGTGTGATTTACTTAAAGCCTGGAGATTACCATCGGATACATTCCCCTACTGACTGGAATATTCTTGTACGCAGACATTTTTCTGGTAAATCATCTCATGCAAATCTTTAACAGTCCAGCAAATTAAGATTTACACCTCGTGTTAATCTGTTTCAAGTTTAAGTTCTTAGGCGAAGATACAATGACACATGAATGGTTTTGTATTATACCTCTAGTATGTTCTTTCACGCAAGACCCTCTTGGGCTGATTTGTGAATAATGCACAAGCCCATCTACTTTATACTGAAATTGAACTTTGTATTTATTTGAATAATGAGGATTCAGGACAGTTAAGATTGAACTCTAAATTATTTGGTTATAAAGGCTCTAATGCCATTTCATAACTGACTATTCCAAAAGCTTAAGCTGTTTCGTAAAGACACACAAGGTTTTTTATTTTATTATATCTCTAAGTCTTAACACCATGCTTAGTGGATGCCTAAAGTGGCTATAGTTAACATTGACTTTCAAAAGGGTATGCAATGTCATGTCCTGTGTTTTGCAAAGAAATAGGTTCATTGTGGTACTTAAGCCATGCACTTTTCCATCGAATTGACTAGTTTTTCAGAGTAGGCTTTCACGGACTTGAGTTATATCATAAACTCGTTCTAGAAGGAATGTTGGCAAAAATTTCCTTCCCATATTAATTCTTCATATACGATTTGAAGAGAATTCAATTCTTTACATAGTTGTGAACTCTTCTGTGTAATGAGATTGCCAAGTAATTTCTACCAGCAATCATTAGGAACATACCTCCCAAAGAAACAACAAAAGCTTCATCACAACTTGCTTATGTGGCTTCTTCATTTCTAACTGTTTTTCCTTTTTCTCCCCACGACACCTTTGATGTTTAATTACTGATGGGTACAATTGGAGGATTTGGGTTGAAGGTGGATAAGTGCTTTATTCATTTCTGCAAATGAGAACTGCCTTTTCACTCTGTATATTATGAAAATAATTATTGGAACCAGAAGGTGAAAATGATGTAATAGAACTGTAGATTTTCAAGTTTAGCATATATTGATTTTCATGCAGCATACTAGTTGATTTTTATATAGTTTATTATATTCTTATTATCTGTTTGATTTACTGTTTTTGTTGCAGGCAATCTTTATCCTGTGAACGAACGTGCTACAAGAACAATCAGAAACCTCTATATTGAGAACGAGAGGGTAATTTATATCTTGTTTCCATGGTCAATGAGAGAGTATTGTGTCTATCTTCTATTTGCATTCCTGTCAAGGCCTCATGTTTCTATTTATCTATTTTTGCGGTTTGAATAAAAGTTGAACTTGAGACTTCTACCTTAATTCCTTCCACTTTCTTTGCTTGAGTTATGCCGCAAGGGCACATTGATCTACAATTTTACCAAGAAATCTTTTTTCCCCTTAAAGAAAATAATCTGTTAGCTGAAAAATAAAATAAATCAATTCCCTTGTATTAGTAGTACAAGCGACTCTATCGCCTAGTTTCCCTATTTTTTTCATTTGAAATAATTTATTACAAGTTTTAGTTCTAGGTAGGAACAGAATTCTGTATAGATTACTGAGTACTACATATAAACTCCTTGAAGTTTTCCTTTTTTGTTATGCACTTGTCTTGCTTTTATTTTGGGAGAATTACCATCGAATACCAGGGGATGAACTTATTTATTAAGAATAACCTATTAACCTAGAGGTGAATCCTGTCATAAAATGGTCAATCATTCACCACTTTATAATAGGATAAACAGTTCAATAGTTAGTAAGTCCTTTATAAATAAATTCATCACACAGAACCTTTACCTTTATTTTGCCCTGAATGTTATTTACTTTTACAATTTTTGATCAGTTTGATTCAGCTCTAATTAAATTCTTTCGCCAAAAAATGTTCAGGTTATTCTTGAAGGTGTATGGCAAGAAGGGTTTATGGCGCTTGCTGCCGTTGGCGCCACAAATATTGGGTCAATTGAGGTTTGTCAACAGTTCCTCTATGATGTAATAGTAGTACTCTAACGGACTTGGTATAAACAAAAGCAACTTCCACTATACCTATTTTTTTAACAAGCTAAAAATTTGTTAAGAAAAAAGCAAAAACAATTGCTAAATGACTAAAATAGTTATTAGTATTGCGAATCCTACTGAAAAATAAATGCCAGCGGACCCAATATTCAAAGATAACCCATTGGCTGGGATGACTTGTATGTACCTAGATTTACTAATATCCTGTCATTACTGGCTTTTTCATTGATGACTTCAGTTTAAACTCTATCGTTTTCATGGCAGCTTTTCATCGAACCCGAACTTCAGACAAACAAGCCAAGGAAGAAGTCACTACATTCAGAACCTCCTGAAGAACGTGTCTATGATTGTGAAGGTGTTGGTAGAGCACTCAAGAAAGGAGATGAGGTTAGAAATGTGATCTAATTTGTCTTTTAGAAGTTCTGTGCTTGATTCACTGTTATATAGTTTGTGGAGGTGCTGTTGAATTTCGTTTTCTATTTATGGTACTCAAACTACTAGTGTTCCTAAAATACTGTTTTTTTATAGGATTGTGTTCAACTTTTACTTTTCATTTTCTAAGACACTTGGTAGATTAATTATGGATATATTTGGAAAAAATAAAATAGTAAATGTATCTAGAAATTTGAAATGCAACTTATATTTTGGGATTTTTTTTTTATAAAAAAATGTGTTTATAATAAGGGACAAAAGGTAGTAGATTTGGCATAATGTAATTCATTTTTTTTTCTTGATCCCCAGTTAGGTGCCTTCAACATGGGATCAACGGTTGTGCTTGTTTTTGAAGCTCCAATCTCAAAACTGCTTCATGAGGGAAATTCATCACAAGAGTTCAATTTCTCTGTCAAATGTGGGGATAGAATACGAGTTGGTGAGGCTCTAGGAAGGCGGCATAGTTCGTGACCATGTTAATTTTGTCTGCCGTTCATTACATTTGAGAATGTACTCTTCCCTAGGTTTACATTTCCAACTTATTGTCGACATTCTAACTTAAGTATTATATTCGAAAACTTGGCACAATATTAATAGTTATAGTATAATGTTATTTATCATTAAAAAAACGTGATACTACAGATGCAGCGTGTTTTTTACGTTGATAAATATTTGTGGATGTCAGTTCCCACCATTAACATTTATTCATATTTCTTGGGTCGATGGAAAATAAACTCTTCTTATAATTGCATCTATCTTTGGTTTGCAGACTCGGTCCGGGGATATATTTAGAAAAATCACTAATTTTGTATTGTCTGAAAGTGCAATTTTGAAAACATGAGAGTTTAAGTGGCAAATGGAGGAAATGTAGCACCCAAGTTGACCAGATGAATCCTTTATTATAATAGAAAGAATATATAATAGTCACGACCAAAAAAAGTTGGGGACACTTAAAAGCATTTCAATTTTATGTATCAAATAAATGCATTTTTGTTATAGACATGATATAATTACCATCAGACACTTACATACAATTGCAAGGTTTCGGATTTGAATCCAATTCAATTTAACAATTTCATAATTTGTCAGTTGAGTTAAGATTTAAAAACAAAAGAATAATTGTAAATGTTTCTATAACATTATATTTTATTGAGAATTAGAAGTATTTTAATTATTGTTTTGTCTCGTATTGTATAATTCATAATTTTATCGTCAAAAGAAACTATTGTTTTGTTTTTAAGATAACAAATATTTTTCAATAATTATCTAATATTATTTTTGTTAATCTAAATGATTTGACTTAAATAATTAACAAGTTTCACTTAAAAACGAGTTATTCCGAATAATTAGAGTTCAAATTAAGTTAGGAACAATATTCGAATGAAATCGTACTTTTCGAATGAAATCTAAATTACTATAAGAGGTTTCTCTTAGAAATTGGACGATTAAAACCAAAAATAAATATTGTCTTCGTTAAATAATATCAAATATAATTACTTGGAAAATACTGTACTGCAGCCTACAGTAGTAGGCAGGAGCATCTAACATGATTTATGGAACTTATAAAGTCATTTGTGGACTTGAAGTTGACCAAAAAGGATAAAAAAAATAAAAAAAATGAAAGGCTAGTGGAGTATACGCTTTAAACATGAAATTTGTGGTCAGATGCGAATATCTGTTAGGTAGGAAGGAAATTTCAAGGTATCTTAGGTTAAAGATGCATATCTTACACCCATCCAATTAAATTGTGTTTGAGACATTGTCACATGAATATGTGATCCTAACTCGCACGATAGAACCTCTCCATCCCAACATCGACACATTCTAATTCAACAAATGGTTCGACAACAACATTTCAAATGGCCCCACTGAATTCCAATGCCTGTTGTTGTCACGATAACTGTTCATTAATAGTGACCTTTGCATAATTTTGTTCTGTAAAGGGGGAAAATCAAAAGAAATTAAGTTTGAAGTAATACTTAACTTTCAGGAAGTTTTTTTAAAGTCTTTTTACACCGCATGATTTATCGGATTTTTTTTCGTATCTAAAATCCACTTTAATTTTTTTTTCAAAATATTATACTTTTAAAACTAATTTACTAAAAATTCTATTTATTAAAATTATTATTTTTTATTTGAAGTTACTCTAAACCACATCTTTTTATTAAAAAAAATTAATTAGAAGTTTTTGATTCTAGTCTATACTCTTTGAATTATAAATAGTTATACACTATGGTCTTTTAATGTATTTTTTAGTTATTATATTATTATCTAATTTTCCTTTTTCTTGAAAAGAAAAAGAATTTGAGTATATCTTGAACTAAAGAAAAGTACATGATATAATATTTTAACAATAATCTTATTTTGTAATCTATTTACTTGTTAACTACTATGTGGCATTACAAATAAATTAAGAGTTTTCTCCTATTTTATGTCAACTCTCTCTTATATTGTGATTAATTTTATTTATTAAAATATAAATTAGTATGTATATAATTGATTAAACTAACACGTTTTTTTCCTCTTTGATATACTCAAATTTTGTTTCTTTTTAAACCAAAAAAAGATATATTTATTTATATTATAAATAAAATAAACATTAGGAATAAAATATGACACTATATCAATTAATCGATCTTAATAAAAAATATTGTCTGAATATTAATGACAACTCTATTAAATTTCTATAACTTTTTTTACTAATTTTAATTAATTTTATATTATTATTAATTAATAATTAATATTTTTATTATTATTTATGTATTTTATCAATTAATATTAAAAATAAGAGAGAGTAAAATATGTAGAAAGATGTCGCATTCCTAAAAAGTGACATCCGAACTATTCAAAAGAAGTGACATCCTAATATTTAATGTAGTCGCATTTATAAGAAGTGACATCCTAATATTCTAAAAATAAAAAATAAAAAAAATATTTTGATATATTATTTTAAAATAATATATTTTTTTTAAAGTGAGATGTATAAATAAAAATCCTGATCTAACATTGTGTGAATTAACATTTACATTTATGATGGTACAAAGTACCTCTTGGACAAGACTAAGAGCATCTTTTATCAAAAAAACAAAAGACTGAGAACATCAAAATACAATCGAAAATTTGATAGAATTTAGGCAAGAACTATTAAAAGCCATTATTCGTAAATAATAATAATAAGATGCATGCATAATTTTTACTATTATTTTCTTAATATCTCAGTTTATGTTTATTACTCTATTATAAACTTCACCCTTATTTGGCTGGTATTCTTACTAAATTAAGAGCTAACAACTTAAATTATTTGGTTGTTGTCTATGAACTCCTCTCTTGTCTCATATGCCTTTTTGAGCAGATGTCTTATGAGTATCTTTTGTTAGAAGTTAGATTAGTCTTCTCTTTTCATTTTTCTTATCATGTAGCGAAAAAAAAATATATTATAAAGTTTAAACCCCTTAATTAATATAGATGTAGAATTGTTGGACTATTTCAAGTTGTTTCCACAAATCAGACCATTAATTTAAATTTTATCTTAAATCAGATACTTAAAATGTATTCATTTAAAAAAAAAAACTATATTAAAGAAATACACATTTCAACAAAAATTTGTTACCACAAAAATATATAACTTTTTTATGACGCTAAAAGTAAATAAAATTTTCACATTTTAACTTTAAATCTTGGAGAAATAAATTTATGTAAATATTAACTAGTACTCTAAAAACCTTTGTTAAGAAATCAAATTTAGAAGAAATATTATTTTAAAAATTGTATATAAAATCTAATATTATTTATTTTCAGTTACACATATTTTGAAATTCTTCTTTTTAAATCAAAATTTTGAGTCTCCGAATATCACATTTAATAAAATTTTAATTTAAAATTAAATTTTTGATCCAAAAATGACGATACATGATTTTAAATGACATGATATTAAATATGTTGACGTGTCAAAATACATATAAATTTATATTTATCCACCTAGTAAGATATTAAAATGACACATTTAAAAATAACAAAAACATGATTAGAAATTAAAAATAAATTACAAAATAAATATTTTATTTTTGCAAATTCATTACTTTTTTTTTGTCATTTATTTTTAATTATAGAAAATGTTTTTATTATTTTTAAATATGCTATTTTGATACTGGATGATGTGGATATATATAATTTTTCCTATATTTTTCATTATCATCAGGTTTAATAATAGAATCATTTAAAAATTTGTCATATCACTGTTTTTTATGCAAAAAATATAGATTGACATCAAAATTACAACAAATATGAACTAAAATTTTAATTCTAAAAAGAATAAATATTTTTGGAAATGTGATAAAATAAATAGATAAAAATATAATTAAATTTGTAAAAAAAAAAGTAACTAAATATGCATTAATAAAAATCATCGGCTGATTTTTCTTGATGTAATAATTTTTTTGAATTCTTCGAATTATTGAAAATAAGTAACCGTACAGCAAAATTAAGCTTCTTACTTATCAGTAAGTCAATTTATTCCTTTACATTATGCCAAAAATCAAAAAGTCAAATAACTTTTCGGTTTAGTAAAGGCATTAGTTGTACAAAGGATTTCACCATCAACATCTTATTTAAACACAATTACAACAAGTATATAGAAAGAAAAAAAAAAAACAATTTAATTGTACCAAAAAATTTATTATTAAGATCTACTTAGTTATTATATCAGACTTTGCATTTATATACCGGTTGAATTTATTATAGATTATTTAAAATCTTTACTCACAAAAATCATAGTTAAGATAAAAAAGACCAACAAAAAATAAGTTTAGTGAAATATATTAATCTTTCACAACTTAGTGAAATATATTAATCTTTCACAACTTAGTGAAATCAATATTTAAATTTTTACTGAGAGAGTTGTTCGTATTCAGAGTAGAGAATTTATAGAAAAATAAACAAAAAATTATTATTTTTGGATACATAATAAACAAAAAATTACATTCATACTATTTTATAGTATATATAGATATATTACTTCACATGAAAGGTTGTATTTTTTATTTATTTAAAAACTATGTGAAAAATAAGAGTTGTAAATATTCTATGTGTTGTGATAGTATGTATAGTACATAAAAAAGTTAATAAAATATTTCTTCTTGACTCTTGGGATATTGCATATGCAGTTGGAAATTAACTTAATTAGCGCAATACATTTAAACTAAGTTTATGGGCTGAACAAAACTTCTTTCAATAAGTATGGCTTCAAAAATGTGTAACTTCAATCGAGTTTTATAAAGTCTAATTCTAATATATAACATATATGGAATTTTTTTTAAGTATAACATGACCTTTTTGAAACTAGAAAGTATGACATATATGATAATCTATTTTTCAACAAGAACTTTAAATAGGTCATATAGATATCTCTAAAATAATTTATAGGCTGAACTCTTTACGTAGCCTCATATGATTAAATCATTAAAAAAGGCCAACAAATATATGATTTTGAGTCAAAATACAAAATATAATAATTAAAAAATGTTACCTATATTTAATTAAATAAGCATAATTAGTAGGCTTAAAAACTTGATCGTATGACATAAAATATGATGTTTTTAATTCTAATGTATTGCAAATTTCACGTAAATTAATTAAATTATACACAATATGAACGCGACTTATACTCTCGTTTTAATGAGAGCATGTGTAAGAAAATGCTTTTTCTCCTACACTCAATTTAACGATAGCAACAAATCGAAGCAAATGAAATAAATGTTGGCTTTTTTTGTTATTTTCTTTCCACATCTGAAAAAAGCAGAGTTGTTTCTATTCAAATTATATATTGGACTAGTGTGCAAACGTATCAAAATTGCTAACATTAATTAGTTTGGTCACACTCACACTATAAGGCACTTACATTAAATTAGTTATCTGTATTAGCATTTCTTGTCTCTCCTTTTATTAGTACACTTCCAAATATCTAATAAGTATTCAATGGATTGGAATCTTATCCCTTTCGATAGTTCAAATTTGTGATCATCATCCCTTTGAGAAAGGGAGATAGTACCTCGTTCGTTGCCAAATAAATTTGCTCATTTTGGTTTGCATGATTTCCAAATCCAAAATGCCAAGTACCAAACACGTGGCAAAAACCATTGTAAATTTGTAAGGTCTTTTTTTTCTTTCTTCTCTTAGCTACTAATTTGTTTGATTTTAAAAATGAAATTAAAAATCAATATTTTTTTAAACGTAAAAAAAAAAAAAAGAGGTGAATGGGGCCAGTGTCCATTGGATACATCGATTGCTTACAATGAAATAGTACTACTACGTACGAAAACGCGGTAAAGCAATATTCTAATTCTATTAAAAAGAACACAACCCATAACCTCTTATTCAGGATTATGTTTTTCTTTTATTCATTTATTATTATTATTGTAAATTAATAATTAAATTACTCTCTTATATCTCACAATACTCAACTCATAAACAAATCTTCTCTTCAAAATCCAATTTTCACTCTCTCTAACTAAACCAGGTTATTTTCTCCCTTACTTATATTTTAGCGCTTCAAATTTATTGTCATCGTTAATAAAAGATTTTCCTCAACACTTCTTTTCAATTGTCAAATTTTCTAAATCAGATTCTGTTTTTTTTTTTTTTTTTTGGTTTTGTTTTTTCGGTACTGGGTTTTGTGTTTGTAATATTGTCATCGTTAATAAAAGATTTTCCTCAACACTTCTTTTCAATTGTCAAATTTTCTAAATCAGATTCTGTTTTTTTTTTTTTTTTTTGGTTATGATTTTTCGGTACTGGGTTATGTGTTTGTAACATAGCAATTTGAATTTTTTGAAGTGATACAAGTATTCATTAGAAATTGATGGAACCTAAAGATGGAGAAAGGGAAATGTTTACACATTGGAGAAATGGATCATGGCAATGGGATGGTTTAGTGTTAGAGGATATGGAAGAAAATGAGCAATTTAAATTAATGTTATCATTGCCAGAAATACCTGAGCCACCGACACCTCTTGAGCCTATGGAGTTTTTATCTAGATCATGGAGTCTCTCTGCTTCTGAGATTTCAAAGGCATTTTCAGAGAAACAAAAACAAACTTTGATTCATAAGAGTTCAGATACATTGTCAGCGGAAACTATTTCTGCACCTCAATTAACTGTAAGCTATATCTTAATCATTCCATTTTGTGTATCAAATCAACCATTCATTTAATCGATTTTTGATTGAAGGTGTGTCTGGTGTCTGACTGAAACATGTGGTTATATTCAATTACTTCTATTTTCTTAATTATTGTTAGTGTTGGTGTGTCGGTGTTAATGTTATGTCTGGTGTTTGTATATCTGTGAATGCTTAATTTTGTGTGTTTTTGCAAGCTTCATGTTCTGTTCTACTCTTTTGCAGCCAGGAAAGATCATACCTTCTGCTCATTGTAGAATGGGAACCATTGGAAAATGGTTACATCAAAAGCAACATGGGAATGCAAACGTGAATGTTAAGAAGAAAGATCGGGTGCGTGTCGAAAATGCGCGTGTGCATTCAGCTGTTTCGATTGCTGCACTTGCCTCCGCGTTGGCTTCTGTGTCTGCTAGTGGTGGAAATCACTCTAAATTGGACGTTGCTATGGCTTCAGCAACACAACTCTTAGCATCTTACTGTGTTGAAATGGCAGAGTTAGCAGGTGCTGATTATAACCGTGTTGCTTCTACTGTTAAATCTGCAGTCGATATTCAAACACCGGGTGATCTAATGACTCTTACTGCTGCTGCTGCAACAGGTACTTGATTTATCTTTCTATGTTTGTAATTTATTGTCGTGCCGGTATCCGTGTCTGTGTCAGTGCTTCAGAGGTATTGAATGATGGTTTGGTCTGATGAATTATGTTTTGCTTGCATTGTAAGCTTTGAGAGGAGAAGCAACTTTGAGAGCAAGATTTCCAAAAGAAGCAAAGAAGAATGCATCAATAAGTCCCTATGATAGAGGAATAGCAGAAACACATTGGCCTCCTGCTTCTGAGGGTCAGATTTGGGAAAACCATTCTCCATGTGTGGGAGATTTATTGCAGCTTACAGAAAAAGGTAATAGGGAAAATCACAACATTGTATTTGATTTGGTTATATCATTAATTTTAGTTTTTAAATGGTTGATGTACTTGATTTCAGGTGCATTGAGATGGAAACATGTGTCTGTTTATATCAACAAGAAATATCAGGTACTCTATAATTTATACCTAAAATTCAAATATCGAAGAGGTGGATTTTGGAAATAAGAAATTGTATTTATCTTAATCTTCAGGTCAAAATTAAGATCAAAAGCAAGCACATTGGAGGAACTTTCTCCAAAAAGCATAAATGTAAGCATTTTTAAACATTATTAAAATCTTGTGACTGTAACAATCATATGCACTTATCTATGATATATTGCTAAAACTATCTATTGTGAATTTGTCATTGTAAAAATCATTTCCTTCAGAAATTTTTCACATTGTCCTTTCTTTTGACACTAGATTGATTCCATCAATTAGGCACATTGATTCTAATTACATGTAAAACAAATATTGTAGGTGTGGTTTATGGAGTGTGTAATGAAGACTCCGCATGGCCATATAGAAAAGAAAGAGAAGCTTCTGAAGAACTCTATTTTGGCCTCAAAACTGCACAAGGTCTTCTAGAATTTACGTGTGAGAACAAACTCCACAAGCAAAAATGGGTTGATGGGATAGAATTTCTACTTGGTCGAGTCAACTCTGCTGAAGCAACAGAAAGATCTATGAATTTGTTAAATATTAGTAACAGCACTTGATTTGTTTGGATTGTATATGCCTCACTAGAGTATAGGAGATATAAAATTTTGCCAAACAAAGAAACTCATAAGAATGTTATATTAAACCTACAAAATGAAGACACACAAATGAAGCAATAATGTTCACTAGAAAAGCTGCTTATGGCCATGTTTGTTAAATATTTAATAGTAAAACTTAATTTATTTACACATAAAAAGTTTACACTATCAATCAATTATAATTATTAAATAATTAATAACTATTTTTGTCATAATCACTTCTAAAGTCACACACATAATTGGTTGACATTGCAAAACTTTTTACAATGACAGTGTATG
Source organism: Cicer arietinum (assembly GCF_000331145.2). Classification (NCBI taxonomy): domain Eukaryota; kingdom Viridiplantae; phylum Streptophyta; class Magnoliopsida; order Fabales; family Fabaceae; genus Cicer; species Cicer arietinum. The sequence continues at coordinate 2,483,783 of NC_021167.2, read as the reverse complement.
AAAATTAAACTCAATTATAACTTCAAAGCGACTCTAACTGAGACAACATCAATGTCATTTGAACGCAATTTTATGTAACATAAAAATCGTAACGCAACAACTATCTCCCAATCACAATTTAAAACCTTTAGCAACAATTTATTTCTTTGTCATAACATTTTTTTATAAAAAAAAAAAAAAAGCTTCAAATCCCTAACTACACAACCAAACTCTTGAAAGTGAAATTAGACACTAGACAAGAAGAAACATGTGATGGGAAATCATATGTCTTACTTGACAGAAAATATTTTAAAATTAAGTGATAAAGTGTAGCCTCTCCTCCACAGACCACTAACCCAAAAATTGGAACTCCACACCGACATTTTTTAATAATAGTGAATCAAGACATCTCTAAAGGTCTTAATCACTAAAGTGGAATATGATGTGAGTTTGTCCAACTACACATTTTGGTACATTACATATTATATGTATAGTTGATGTTTATTCTCAAAATACAACTGTATTCTTTTCTTCATATGGTAATACTCGAAGCTCGCAATAAGATCTTATAGCCATTGACAGACATTGTTTCTCAAGGTTCTCTGATTTCTGCACAAAGCTCTGCAAATCATCTCTATGAGAAACTCTTTCAACCTGCAATTGAGATTCAACCATTAAATCTTAGAAAAGAAAAGGTGTCAAGCACAATTTATGAATGAAGCAACTTATTGACCAAATGACATAGAACTATAACCAATTTATACTAAATTAAACATCATTATTTGTGAACCAATTGAAAAAAATGAGTGTTAAAAATTTTATTCACCATTTGTTCAATAATTGGTCCAGCATCAAGTCCTTCAGTCACAAAATGACTTGTTGCACCAATTAATTTCACCCCTGCATCAAAGGCCTGCCAATATAATCTATCATGTTAAACACATTTAATTACACAATGAGGAAGGAAGTGCAATAAGCACACAAGAAATCACAATTTTTAAAAGGGACAATAGTCTAACAGTTCTAAATCGCGGTCCGCAATTATAATTTCAACCGCAATATAAAAGTTTTAAAAGTCTCCTCTACATCATGACAATTGTAATTGCAACAGAGCTGTTTTTGCATTTTGTTGCAATATCAAGGTTTGCAGCGTAAGTACAACTGCGGCCATAAGTGCAATTTCAAACCATAGCCTTAATATATGAAATTTAATGAAGATTACCTGTTTAGATGGATTTCCACCCTTAAATGATGGCAATAGGCAATGGTGAATGTTAATTATATCCTTCCCATAACTCCTTAAAAATTCACTGGATAATATCTACACAAATAAATCAATTACCACAATACCTTACTCTTACAAAAATATTGGAATAGTACTCATAAACATTCAGAGATCATGAATTCCAACAATTTATTTACCTGCATATACCTTGCAAGTACTAAAAAATCAGTATTCTGAACCAGCTTTAAAATCTCCCCTTCTCTTTTGTTTTCTGCTGTTGTTTTTAAATAATGATAAGGAACACCGTGCCTTTCAAGAAAACGAATCACTTCACTTTCTGGACCTCTATCATGGTTACTATAAAATTTATCATGGAAAACAATGAGTAAGATTGAAAAAAGTATATATTAAAAAAAAACATAAATCAATTTAGTTTAATAGTTTATGAAATTTCACCTAATTACACAAGTGATATCCACTGGAAGTCTTCCATCCTGCCATCCATGTAATGAATCAATCAAACAGTGATCCTGCAATGCAGCCAACATAGAGAAAACATTACTTTTAAGTTTTAACATACAAAGAAACATATTTAATATAAACTTTTCTCTATAATCACACCATCGTGATTAATAGATAAGTTCTCTCGTCCCAAACAAATTTTCTTTATACGTAGGAGTCAGAGATCAAACAACTGACCACTTACTTAAAGTGTCTGAGCCTTTTACCGCTCAAACTAGTATTTTTTAAAAGAAACTAAGGACTACATAAACATTACTATAGTTTTAAATGTATAAAGGTCTAATTATGTTATGAGTTTGAGACATATGTTTCAATGTTAGCATTTATACATTTAAATTATAGCAACAAAGTTCTCTAATTATTTTGAAAAATAGAGAGATCTATATTCATGTACTAGTAAATTAAACATTAATATTGTGTACCTACCTGATTTGATGCAAGAACAGCAATCCTATATTTAGGATCAATAGCAGGCACCCTTAAAATAGATCTAACAGCATTAAATGTTTTAGAGATCTTTAAGAAATCCTCTTCCATTTGCAATCGAGGCCATTTAACATGATCAAAAACAAAATCACTGTAACAATGAGAAAAATAAAATAAAATGAATTGCATATAAAAGAGAAATAATGATGAATAAGAGTAATAATGAATTAGTACAGACGTTCTAGAGTAGAAAAGTCGTTTATTTTGAGGTACAAAAACATCAGCAGCAAGAATGTTACCACCCTTAGAAGCAATACAATCTGATAATTTGGCTAAGATTCCAATTGCATCCTATAAAAAAAAATAAATAAATAAAAAAGTCCACTTAGCATTGGATGAGTAATAATAATTAAAAAGTATGGAGAATATTATGAATGTAACTTACAGGGCATTGAAACACGTGGATACCATGGATGAGAAAGGAACTGGAAACAGAGTTATTATTATTATTATTATTAATGGAGGAATAATTGTGAGTGTAATTTCTATATCCTAATCTGACAAATTGGGAGCTGAAACCAGAAGAAGACCAAAATCTTCGGATGTTGTTCATTTTTCATTTGGTTTGTCTCAAAATTAATGTGTTTAATTGGGTGGAGTTGTGAACTTGTGATCGTGTTCACATGTACTTGGTTTGATATTTGGATATATTAAAAAAGTCACATACATTATCCTAAAATAAATTATATGCGTGGTCTAAAGCATTCGAAAATTACTTCTATGTGGTCTTTCTAAAACAAAAGAAAAACAATTATACACATTTGTACCGATTTCTTTATAAGTAACTTCGAGGTACCAAGTGCTCTTATATTTTTACTTTTGAAAAAAATAAAAGACACGTTTTATATTTGAACATCTCTTACTCTACAACTCTTATTTAACATTATTATTTTCTCTCTAACTATATCCCTCTCAATAACATTTATTATATCATTTTATTTCTTTCATTCCTTCTCAAAGTCTAGAGAGATGTATAGGGTGTTTGGATATCATTTTTCGAGATGATAATTCTCATTATTGTATGATAAAAAAACTAGTGACCTTATTCTAGTTGTAGGACCGACCCAAGAGTAAATCATTTAAGTGATTAAATGCATCTTCAAAATATAAAAAATTTACTTAGTAAAAAAACTTTATATTTTATTATTTTGAAATTTAAAAATAATATTGTTTAAATAAAAATTAAATCAATTGAATTTATTATCAATTAAAAGTTCAAAATTAAACTTTTGATCAATAGTACCAAAGTTTGATCTTCAATAGAAAAAATTCTTGATAAAAACACGGTAGCTATTTGTTAGTTTGTAGTTGTGTTTGAGAAATGAGAATGTAACATTTTTTGAGATCAAAACAAAGGGACCTTCATACGGTTGACGCATCAAGTTTGATTTATAATTTACATATTTATTACAAGCAGTTGATAATAGATAATAAAAGTTACAATTTTCATATTTGAAAGAAAAAAAGGAAAGAGGTTCAAGACAGCAAGCAAGCAGTGAACAAAGTTTAAGCTTGAAAGAACCAACAACAACAACAATTATCCATTTTCAAGGGTATGTTTCACTTGCTGGGGCTGGGGCATAGGAACCAATGAAGATATCACCATAAATCAACCCAGCCAAACCTCCTCCTATCAATGGGCCAACCCAGTAGATCCAGTTATCAGCAAAGTTTCCACTAACCACAGCTGGTCCGAATGACCGAGCCGGGTTCATTGAACCGCCACTGAATGGACCGGCAACTAAGATGTTGGCACCAACTATGAACCCAATAGCAATAGGTGCGATGGTACCCAATGAGCCCTTTTTGGGGTCAGCTGCTGTGGCATAAACAGTGTAAACCAATCCAAAGGTAACAATAATCTCAAACACTAAACCTGCAATAGGGCTCAATCCAGCAGCCACTCCATGGGTTGGAACACTCTGCAAATATATATCAGACAGATTTTGAACCTTGTTCTTTTATGATTTATGAGTAAAATAATTATTTCAATATACCTTAGAGGTGACATAATTGAGGAGGAGACTTGCAACAATGGAGCCAAGCAATTGAGCAATCCAATAGAAGAGACCAGTTATGATTGTGATGTTGCCTCCAATGGCTAATCCAAAAGTCACAGCTGGATTCAAATGTCCACCTGAAATGTTGGCTGCAATTGACACTCCCACAAATAGTGCAAATGCATGAGCAATAGCTACTGCCACTAGACCAGCTGGATCCAAGGCTGCATCTGATGTAATATCATCTGCATAATACAAAACAACCCCATTTCATTGTTAAATCCTTCTACACTTGTACCTATACTGTTACCAACTGCTATATCTATTTTTGCCAATTTTTTATTTTTTGTTGTTAATAACTCCAACCTTATGAAACATTTTTCACTAATTTTATTAGCTATTTAATAATAATTGATAATTATGTATTAATCATGTGATGTGGTAATGTAGTGATTTTAATTTTTTGAGTTTCTAGAACAATTATAGTGTATAACTTTGGAGATTAATCATTTCGAGAATAAGAAAGACGTTAAAAAGTTTACTCTTCTAATGACAAGTTTGCATACAAGTATAAGTCAGAATCAAATTATATTTAGCTACTTATCACTCAAACAACGTCTTAGTTTATATAATAATGAATTCTCATTAAATAAAACAATATTTAATGACATATTATTTACATTTCTACTGAATTTTGAATTATCGAACCTTATTATTTAGGAGAACCAGAGCTGTTAAAATGTACTCATATGTATATAACTTGTTTACTATTTCATCAGTTGACTCGTAAGGTTGAGAAAAGTCAAATATTATATATATATGTTATTTAAAACATAGTTTTTTTGTGTCACTTATTAGTTATTTTTTGTAAATAAGAAAGTGAAAGCATTTCAAATTTCAATCCCAAGTTATTAACTAGTAACACTTAAGCACTACTTACTGTAAGCAATGGCTGATCCAACTCCTGCAAACACAAAAATCAGAGTGGCAATGAACTCTGATAGATAAGCCTTAAGAGAGGCAACACTAAAAGAGTCATCAAATGTACCAAAAGCTATCTTCACCATTTTTGAGAAAAAAAGGGCTAGCTAATTGTTGACTCAAGACTAAGGTGTTTTGAACCTATCTAATCAACTATTAGTGTTGTCTTGCATAAGAAATCTTTGCCATGGTATATATATATGAAGATTTTGTATAAATAAAATGGATGTGATTGTGAAAGGGAGGGGTATTCTATGTTGTCATGGCACCGTCCATGGACCATATGAGTTGTTAGATAATGCTTGATTAAAATGCTAAAACCTAACTAACCACCCTTACCCTTTTCTTTATTTCAAAAGTTTAAGGATTCTTATTATATTTTCTTAATTATTACGAGCATAATGACAACTAAGTTAATGATAATCAATTGAAAAAGAAACTTGGGAGGCTTTAAAAAATAATGTGTGGATAAGCATGTACTAAGCGAATATTTCATTGACTCCATGTTATTTTTTATGTTAGCAAAAGAAAAATGTTTTAAAATAAGTGTAGTTTTATATTTTCAATGAAATTTTTAAAATTAATATTATGTGTATTACATTCAGATAATTATATTTTACTATGTATTATTTATGACAAACGATTAACTCTTAGGTCAATCCAAAAATATTAACAAGAATAATTATATTTTAATTTGTGTAGAAATTTCAAAAATGCGGCGGCATATCTAGAAACCTAGATCAGGGAGTGCAGGTTATTTAACTTTGTGAATTTTTAGGATAAAAATATATTTAACTTAAATTTTAATATATATATATATATATATTAGATAAACGATCCAGCTAACGAGTATCATATGAATTTCGGTTAATAAATCTGTAAAAGAAATTTTTGTTTTAAAAATATAAATCAAACATTTATTAATATAATAAATACAACATTTTCTTATCCAAATTTTTTTCTTTAGATTGTTTAACTAATGATTTAAGATATTTGTTAACATTTTCCCAAAATCAATTACAAATATACTTTTAAGATTAAGAGTGTCAAAACAAATTTAACCTCTGTCAATCCATTTGTTTAGATATAATGTGTTGAAGTTTTAAAGTTTTAAGTTGGTCAACCTCTTTTAATCGATCAAGTCAATTTAAAAACAACTCTTCAGATTTTAACTACTTTTTACTAAGTTATTTTTATGTTTAGAAATTTATGACTATGTAATAATTTTTTAATTATATTAAATTTTAGTAGATAAATTATGATTTTTTTTATAAACTAACTTGCTAAATACTTATACATTTAATTTTTTTCTATTATTTACAGATCAACGGTTAACTTATCAACTAGTTGATGAGTGTTACGAGTCTAAATAAAAGTGATAGATCCATTCTACCGATTAAAATTACACTAAATATGATTAAAAATTTAAGTCTCTTAAAGTAAACACCATTAGCATTATAAAAAGTTTGCGTCGTCATTTTCCAAGTAACCCAAGAAACAAAATGAGGATTTAATTAAATGATGATGACAAGGGTGGCAAACAAATATAGTTATCAATCATTATATTTCATCGATGAACAGAGTTCCTTATCATCTTCATGGTTCATAAAGTCCAATGATTGTCCATCAACTATTACTCACACGTTGATAAATTGATTGATAATTAAGGCTATTTCTTTTACTTTTTCCTCCTATGATTAGAAGTGGTGAGGCCAACATTAAAATAGAATGTTTGTTAGATCAATGCTTTATTTAATTATCATTTTTGAATTGTTTAACTATGCCATCATTATTTAAACTTATCACCAGTGGTTGGACGGCTTAGTGGAATACCTTAAATTTGCTGTGGGCCTTAAACACGGTTGAAGTGTGCGACCGTCTAAGACCAAAATATTCGAAGGGGTGGCAAAAAATTTCAGTTAGGTAATATTAAAACAAAATCTTATCTTTTTCAAATTATATACAATAAAAAACCTAATAAATACATGTCACTTTAAATATGTTATTAGTTTCTATAAAATAAAAATATAATTTTAAAATTAAATAATTTCTAATATATATAATTAAATAATATCAAGGTAAAATTTAATTTTAAACAGAATTATTAATTATTTTAAAAAACATGTTTTTTTTACTAATTTAATTATAAGTAATTTTTTTCAAAATAAAAATAATAATTTAAATATTAAAATTTATTAATTATTAATTTAATAAGGAAAATACGAATATCAAATTGTCTACTATCCATTTTAATAGCTATTGAACATCTATGGTTGACCATTATAAAGTTATTGGATTCCACCGTGGATTGCTGTGATGTTGTTGGAGCTTTGCCATCGAGCACCTTTCACCACCACTATTATTAAATTAATAATATTTAAATTATTAATATAATTTTGAAAAGAAGTTACTTAGTTCAAAAATAATAAAGAAATGGTAAATAAAATCATTTTTACAATTTATTTATTTTAACTAATATTAATAAATGATTTTTTTGCATCAGAAATTTTACAATTGATTGCACAATTAACTTAAAAAACATCAATTTATTGGATAAAATTATATAACAAAACTAGTTGTGTGTTTCTTATCCGATTTTTGGAAACGATTTTAAAATCCAATCCATTTTGTAGTTATTATTATATGGATACGGTTTGGATACTTAAAAAATCCAAACTTTAAACACCCCTACCATTTTGTAGTTATCACTGTACTTGTAGGGAATGTTAAATACATGATGTATAAAATAAAAGTCTAAACATCTTTTCAACACCCAAGTATAAGAATGGATTATCACTCCATTTGGAAAGATTGTAATAGAAAAACTTTGATAAACATTAAATTCTTCGAGAGAAATTGCATTGTTTTTTATTTTTAAATAGATTAGATGTAAGATACAAACCATATAAAATTAAGTCTTTTCTATATTATTTTATCACAAAGAACTATACATTTGAATTGAAGAGCATAAATCACACAATTATTTGAAAGAGGGAATAATCGTCCAACCATGTTAAAATGTTCATCCACACTGGACCATATATAAAACAAGTAAAACAACAAATGTTGAGAAGTTCTAGCTATCTTGCAATAGGGGTTAGCATCGAAGGTACTATTAACTAAATTGAAGTTGGAATGATAACTTGCAATGTCATATATAAAAATCAATATTTTTGAAAGAAAACAAAAAACATTATAACCAAATTGAGCTAAATAATGAGTGTATTCATATGTTTCTCTTGAAAATCAATCAAGGAAGTAGATCTAATTTGTTTGATACAATATATAAATAATTTATTTAAAAGAGAATAAACAATAGAATAAAATAATTATATATTGAAGAGGGTGACTAGAGAGTAGATAATAAACTATTTTTATCACGATTCATTAAAACATCAAGATTTAAATTTTACAAAATAAAAAACTAATATGAAAGATATTAGAACTATAATCGTTTAGTTAGATCAATAATTAAATGTTAAGAATCCAATTTGGATCAAACAGACTTGAATAATTGCCTCAAAAGTGAGAAATAGAGAGTTTAGGGAATTCTTGCAATTTAATTTAAAAAAGATTATAATGTGCATTAGTATAAGATAGGTAGAGTGTTTAAAAGGGGAAAAAAGTGGGTAAACATAATTTAACACAATAATGGCGGGGAATTTTATCGATCAATCAAACCATAAATTCACGCAAACCAATATTACTACTTTCGTTTCAAAATTCAACTGCCTTGTCGTAACGGATCTGTGGCTCTGTGTGTGTGCGTGAGTGAGAGAGAGAGAGAGAGAGAGAGAGAGAGAGAGAGATTGGTGTTAAGTACGTGAATTAAATGGCAACATTGAATGCATTCAACTACTCATTGCTCTTCGAATTCAATTTTCACCATTGCAGCAGCATCTACTTTCTCTGAGTACCGCAGTCTTAGGGTAACAACCACTATTTATTTCATTTCACTCTCTACTTTTTCCTCATCTCGCTAAAAACAAAACCGTTTCCAATTTTCATTTTCTATTTTTTTCTTTATTTTCCAATTAGTAATTAATTTCGATTCTTCAAGTCAGAGTTTCTTCAGGTTGTTTAATTACTTGAAATGAAACCAAATAATAAATAGATTTCTCTATTTAATTTTGTTGTTGTCATTTATGTAAACTTCAAAATAGTATAGTATGATTGATAATAGTCTTAATAGAAGAAGAAGAATGTGATGTTGTTTTATATAATAGTTTAGAGAATTAATGATGGGTGAGTTTCGTCATGCATTTGAAAATCTCAGTGATGCTGAAGCAAATGCTGAATATGTTGGTGACACTGCAAAGTATGGACATAGACGATCTAACAGGTTTTGTTTTTAACTTCAGTCTGTTCAAATTGTTGTAAATCTATTCATTATCGTGTTTTTGTAGACGAATTGGACCTGTTTGGACTTCTTATTTGAGCTTATTTAGTAGCATAAGCACTTGTAAGATAAGTACTTATGAGATTGTTTGAGAAAAAACTTATGAAAACAGCTTATGACATGTCCATAAGCTGTTTTTAGCTTATTTCTACCAATTTTCTATGATAGCTCATGAAAAACAACTTATAACTTATATGAAAACAGTTTGACTTTATTTTATTGTTTGTTATAGAAATAACATATACATAAATACTTGTATGATAAGCGCATATGATTAAGCACTTAATTATCCAATGTGTGCATTTTTCAGTGCTTCTGATAGGAACTTGAAATTCTCAAGAGGTGGTGGAGTTTTGCATCCTATAGGGA
>NC_021167.2:2433023-2473781 GCF_000331145.2 Cicer arietinum | reverse complement strand
AAGACCATGATGAATTTCTGGTGAGTTGTTTTTACATTTTAGATTGTAATTTTTAACTTTGATCTTTAAGATCGTGAAAAACAATGATTGTGCATTGTGTTGGTCTTGAAGTTTTGAAGATGAGTTGAAATAACTAACTGGCTTTGCCATGACTTGAACAGGCATCGCCACCTTCAGTGAGGACTTCTAGGTTACAAACTCCATTGCACGACAGCCTCAATTGTATAAACAAAAAAGCTTTTTCAAATCGTAGACCATCATTGGAACAAGATGTAAGCTATATATAATAGGGATTTAATGGCTCTTACCTGATATCCCTCATTATGGTTTTGTGTACCAATGGAACTTATCTCTGGATTTCTAGATTCTTAACTGCATTTCCTCTGAACAATTCTATTAAACATTCCATTGACAGAGATAACTCAAACCGAGTTTATTTTTGCTTCTTGCTACTTTCATTTTCACCTCCAACAAAATTGGCTATGAAAATCAACTTCATTTTTTATTTTTAAGATTTTAAGGCATAACATAAGTTCAATTTACAAGGGATGAAAGCCAACAGTGGGTCTTGCTGAAAGAGTCAGCCTCCCACAACTTGACGAATCATGGTTTGAATTCCCACTGAGATTGGCATGTATTTAGTGGCCACCAACTTCTGGAACATGATTGATTTCTGTAGGAAGAGGCACATGGGTCGACCAAAAAAAAAGGAGAACGCTAAAAGGAACCTATAAGAGACCTTAAGAAGGGAAAGAAATTGATTATATCTACTTGTAACTTCTCTCTTGATATCATGTGTTTCACTAAAGCAACCTAGCCTACTTACAAAATGTACTTTATTGTGGGATCGGAGAGGCAATTCCTGAAACAACCTTCATCAATAATGCAAACTTTTAGAAGCATCTTAAGTGAAATCACAACGGAAATAGTAGAAAATAGTTATACATGAAAAAGAAAAACAAATGGGTTTGGAAACCATATTCTTTGCCTTTTTGGGAGATGCATCTTCTGTATTTTATCTTTTCTATGTGAACACATGGGACAAAGCATGCTTGGCTTTAACTTCTGAAAAGATAACTTTAGATGGTGCAGGATCTTATTTTCCTGTACCATGGTCGTGGCACAGTATTTTACTTATTCCCAGAGTCATATATTATTGATATACAGGTTGAGCAGCTACAGTTACGCCTACAGCAGGAGAAATCCATGCGTATCCTGCTCGAGAAAGCAATGGGCCGAGCCTCAAGTACTTTATCACCTGGACACAGACACTTTGCTTCTCAGGTAATTTGACTATTGTTGTTCAGGTAATGGTCAATGGGCCTGTGCTCTGTTCACATTTGAAGCTGTTAAGATAGGAGAGTAGGTTTGGTTGAGATATGAACCATTCTTGTGCACTCACCAAAAAGCATAAGCTTTCAGTAATTCAGTTTAATTTTGTTCTTCATTGATAAACTGAATAAAACATTCACAACTAAGTTGCGAGGACCAAGTGAGCTAATTGCCTAATTCTAATGTAAAGGATGGTAGTTTGATGATAACTGATAAGCATAAAGTGACTTGTTACTTGGATATTAGATTTTGATTGGCATACGTATGCACAGCGTAATGTTTCTCATGAAAGCTTTGGCTCCTATAAGTTTTTGTTGTGTGGAAATTAATTATTTCTATTTTTTCTCCCTTCTTAGACCAAAGACTTAATTGCTGAAATCGAGTTACTTGAAGAAGAGGTTACAAGCCGTGAGCAGCATGTGCTTGCTATGTACAGGAATATTTTTGAACAGTGTGTTAGCCAGCCACCTTCTGAACAAAATTCTGGTGTGGCTTCACCTGCCCATACAAAACACGAATCAAGGAAGCACCCGAGTATAATTTCAAGCGCTTTCTGTTCGTCAAAAAACTTCCCCTTGCGACCCCTGCAAGCTTTTATTTCAAACAACGATTTGAAGAATAGAATCTTTGGGTCAAGTCATGTTCCTTTATCAAGTGGAAAAGGCGAAGTTTATTTTGGAAGGACTTGTCCCGATTCCACCTCGAAGGTAGGATGTATGATGTATCCCAGCATTTGTAGTTGCTAGTTGCTCATTTCATTTCATGTGCATTTGCTCGGAATGGGAAAACGGTTCTATTCTAAATATAATATTATACTCATAAAGATGGAACCAGCATAGTAAATATGCTCTTCTGGTGTTTGTCCTATCCAACATTCTCACCTTTATCATATGTTAGGTTCACGAGAAGTTTTCTTCGACAGAGAAAACCCCTGTATTGCGAACTTTAAAAGATCATCTACACCAGTGCCCAAACAGGCTTTCTGAGGAGATGGTGAAGTGTATGGCAACTGTATATTGCTGGCTCCGTTGTGCTAAATCTGTCAATACTGAAAACGGTAGGTCACCCTTATTGTCAAGGTCATCCACCAATGCCATACAGCCTCGACATGGTATTGTAGAGGATCGAGATTGTTCTTGCAAATCTGCAGTGGAGATATCTTGGATAGCAACACGAAAACGTCATTCTTCTCATGCTTCTTACGCCATTGACAACTACAGGTTGGTTCTTTGCATATAATTTCTAAACAATGTTACACATATGGCTATGAGTGCTAAAATTGAATTATTTTTTCGATGCATCAACAAATAAGCTAAAGATAGAAGAGTGCCTTGAGATTAATTCTTTGTTTGAAAAATTATAACTTAACGACTAGTAGTTCCTTGGTAATATTGGCATGATTGACATACAAGTGACTTCTATTATACATTTATTGCAATCTGTATGATTCTTTTCTAGACTTCCTCCCTTTTGTCTGACAATTCTTTTCTGTACATCTTATTATATATAAAGACCTTTATTCTAGTTTGAAATAGTCAGACTACCAGGACACCTTCGTCAGATTATTAAGTCTTCAGAAATTCAATTGCAGTGTGTTAAAAAAACCACGTAAAAGTTATTGTCATTCTTCTTGGATTGTTGACTTAACTCGTTTATCTTGTTTCCTTCAGAGTTCTAGTCCAGCAGCTTGAAAGTGTGAATATCAGTCAAATGGAATGTGATGGAAAAATTGCATTCTGGATCAACGTTCATAATGCTCTTGTGATGCATGTAATGTTCACATCATATGATTTGCCATGGTTTTGATTTACCAATTTTCAGCACACACATAACTTCCTTTTGCTGTTGGCAGGCATATTTAGCATACGGAATTCCCCAGAGCTCTCTAAGGAGGTTGGCCTTGTTTCACAAGGTAGTATTTCTTTATTTGATCGTACATACTGTCATCAATCTGAAGCAAGTTCTTGAAAATTTTGATGAAGAGATTATATCTAACACATTGATGTTATTAAAACTTTTAGAAGGGTTAATTATATACTTTCTCCGTGCTTGTGACAAGCCAGTCACTGTTTTACCGTAATGAAAAGTCTATGATCATAACCAAATAAATGACTTGTTTATCTATCAGTCACATTGTAAAGTAACTTCTGCATTTACATGTAACAACAAGTAATCTATTAATTACTTGTATGACATTTAACCTTTGTTCTGATATTGCTTTGTACATTTATTCTTGATTAAATCCCTTTTTCTAAAAACAATTAAATCAATATACATCACACAGAAAATGAATTAACGAGTACAGTTGTGTAGTGCAGGCTGCTTACAACATTGGCGGTCATATTATAAGTGCAAATACCATAGAGCAAGTGATATTTTGCTTACGAACACCTCGCCTTGGACGGGTACTCACTTTTTTTTTATTAAAATTTGGCACTCATAAATACAAACACGCACACATAAAAATTTGGCACCCATAAACACACACACACACATGTAAAAACTTGGCACCCATAAATGCACACACACACATATTTGTCTGTTTTTGGATGCTAAGGTGTACAAATCAATGATACATCCCGTGATTTGCTTCTGCTGCTAGAAATACTATGTTGCTGCAGAAAGACATTATTAGTCTATAGTCATCTATGTTCTTGTAAACTGAATTATGTAGTTTGTTTCCCTGCTTGGATAATGGAATGAAAATACTTAACTGTTTTGTGTTTTTATCAAACACAGTGGCTTGAAAGCGTTGTGTCTGCTGCCCTCAGGAAGAAAAGTGGTAATGAAAGACAACTCATCAACTCAAAATTGGGTATTAGTGATTCCCAACCTCTTGTCTGCTTTGCTCTTTGCACTGGAGCATTGTTAGATCCTATGGTAATTTTTCTCTCATTTACTTCTTTGTTATTTGAATATCACCGGGAAATGTAAATGCTAAATATGTAGGGTTTTATTCTTATTGAGTTTATATCTAGCTCAGCATTGATGCGTTGATGAAGAACAGATATGAAATAAATAAGAAAAATTCTTTAAAAATAGGGAATGATTTTTACAATTTCATCGATAATACTTCCTGCTCGCTGATAAGCAGAAATTAAAGAGTTGATAAATAATCTTGTTGGTACAATGCTGCAGCTAAAAGTTTACTCAGCTTCAAATCTTAAAGAAGAGCTGAATGCTGCCAAGAGAGAGTTTCTACAGGCAAATGTAGTTGTGAAGAAGTCTAGTAAAGTTTTTCTTCCTAAATTGGTGGAAAGATTCTCCAGAGAAGCATCAATCAGCATTGATAATATTCTTGGATGGGTCATGGAAAGTGTTGACAAGAAACTGCATGATTCAATACACAAGTGCCTTGATCGTAAGGCCAACAAAAAGTCGTCTCAGATCATAGAATGGCGGCCTTACAGTTCTAGATTCAGGTACATGTTTTCCAAGGATCTAATAGACAAACCATGGTGGGTATGATGACATGCTACAGCTCTGAAGTGGTTCTTATTGGCCCTGGAGCATAGCTTATTTGAGCAAGCAAGGAAGTTAAATATAGGTGCTTAAAGAAATTTCTTGTACATTATAGCATAATATGATATTTGCTTTCCTTAGATAACATACTCTAACTATGTAATATCATTCCTATATATTTTGAATAATGTAGTACACCTAATTAACATGAACGAATAAATTCTATTTTAACTTTGAGGTTGTAATTAAGAAGAGTCATGCATTCTTAATTGGTATGACTGATAACTTAATTAACTTCTGATCTTTTAGTGAAAAGTTCTTCATTTCTTGAATCACGCTCCTCAACCACATTATTATTGACCACTATGCTACTCTCAAATTTCGAATCCCATCGGTAACCACGCTTCTTGTAACATGTATCCACATGGTCACCAAATTTGCCATAGTTAGGACACTGTTTACCGTTGGAATATTGTTTCCCTTTGCTGGTGAAGTCTTCGGTTTTGAATAATTTGCCATTGAATTATTTTATCAGGTGGAGGCAATTCGAGTTGTCTTTCATGTTGAATCACAATCACCATGGAGAATACTCGATTTAGGCCTAGTAAAGGTTCATTAGGTGCTAATTTTTATTTATAAAAGTTTATCAATTAAAAAACAAAAATGGCTGATTTAGATTTACTACATCAACATCTAATAACCACATGTCCATTATTTATAGAAGTCAAACGAAAATCAAAATATAGCAAATTGTGCATGATTTGAGACTTTAAGGATTAATATGAGAAAAACCTTAAAATGCTAATCCGATAAATAAGTCAAAATTAAAGAACCAAATGTATAATCTTATCTAAACAAATATTTTAGACTAAAAAAAGCATCAACCAAAGCAAAAAAAAAAATGATAAGGATTAAACAAAACTTTAACAAAAAAAATAAAAAATTATATATTTGAAATACCAAAAGCATTTTAAAACTTAAGATAAAAAAAAAGTTATTTTACTACTCACTGCGCCTGCTTTTGAAACACATCAACTATGAAAGCTATATTAAATTTAATTGTTATGAATTAAATCCATAATTTTTTTTAAAACACTGATACTTTTATTAATTTTATAAAAAATAATTATTATTGAAAGTTAAAATTTTTTTTGAAAAATTAAAAGTTTAAATATAAATACTCATGTAAAAATAATATAATAATCATAAGTTGTTTTAAAAGTCATACTTTTGTATTTGTAAAATAAAAATATATAATATTTTTGTTCCAAAAAAAAATATAATGCATCATTGGAATTAGAATAATTTTATGTAACCAAAAAAAGAATTAGAAGAATTTAGCGTAAATTAAAATAAACAATAATTCTATAAAAAATTACCCTAATTTACATGAGCGTAAACCCACTGTCAGCCGTTGGATCACAGCATCTGCATATGAGGATACACGTATTTGACATATTTACCCTTCTATAGCGGTGACTAATCATCTGTGTAAAAGGTGACGCTGTTTTTCAACTATAGCGGTTTTCAGCTATAATAAGTTAATAACCCTAGATAGTTGATACTTTCTACAAGCAAATCGACACCATCCACGTGTCTTGATGTTGGCCTCCCAAACTTTCACGACCGTTCGATCTTCACCACTTAAGAACAAACCCACTTTTTTTTAAATATTTTTGATTCCGTCACTTCCATCTAATTTCCTTTCCTTCGAAAAAAAACAAAAATTTCGAGTGACTTTTTTTCTAAGCCAAAAAAGAAGAACAACAATTATAGAAAAGAAAAAAACAAATCCACTCGCGAAAATACCAGTTCCACTTTCACATCTTTTTCAGTTATCACTCTCGCCGGAACCCTAATTTAATTTGATTGAACTCGAATTCATTATCCACCGGTGAGATTCAATTGAACTTGTGAATTTTTCTGTTGTTTGTTTTTTTCTTTTTCTGAAACTAAAATTACACTCGAATTCTGTGTATGTTCCGGTGAGTAGATGAGTTTACGATTTGGGAATCAGTGAGATAAAAAAAAAGGGCTGGATTTCATCGCCGGATGGAGGGAGGTAGCGTCTCTAGCCTTACTTCTTCTGGTACTGTTCATGTCCGACTTTAGGTTCTTAATTTTGTTTGTTCTTAATTTTTTTGTATGATTAGGGCTAAAGATTTTTTTTCTTATTTGTCTTTCAAATTGTTAATTTTATTCGGCAATGATCACTTTCTTCCTCATTAGTAAATGTTAACTTTTAAATTTACGCAGAGAAGAATTGTTCAACGGCTGTTTTTAATTTGACAAATTGGTTGATCTCATTAGATTATTACTGTCGTTGTTATTACTCGGTTTTTTATTGAATTTTTGTTAAGGGGGTGATGGTTGTGTTGTTAATTGGTTAGATTTCTTACTTGAGTCGGCACACTTCACTTAGTTCCAGATTTTTTTTTTTAAGAATTGCTTGATCTAACAATGGTTTTTAAACCTGCCGGTTTTCGATGTGATAAGGGTAATGAAGAATCCACCAAATGTTACAATGGCGCTTCCTGAAAAAGCTTTCTCTCTAGGCGATGGCTCAGCATTAACCCATTTGAATGATTTATGAAATCAGAATAAATTAATAATTTGGATTTCTTTTTCCACTTATATATGTTTATTTTTTATAATATTCTCTAAACCATTTCGCAGATCATGAGACAGTCAACCAAAGGCATTGTTCTCTTCTGTTCCATCCTGCAAAGTGCATCAGTTGTAGATTAGAATATTTGATAGATATATTACCGTCGGGAAACCTTAATTGTTTTTTATATAATATCTGGTTTTTATTTTATTAAGCTTTGTTAGGTAATATGTACATATTTGTTTGCAGCGTGGAAAATTTGAGTTGTGGGGTAACTAGTAATTGCTCAAAAATACAAGCTTTTACCACCTCTGCTAAACCGAGGTTGTGTATTCCTGCTTAGTATTTGGGTCAAAATTTTTTGTCAGAGAGAAGACAATGATTTTTGAATTTGAATGATTTTCTATGTCTTTGTGCATCCTGTCTATGCATGTATATATGTACCACATATATGCTTATGTTTTGATGATGGATGCATATGTCAATGTGGTAGACCTTATGTGTGTTCTGGCTGCTTTTGTATTTGTTTCTCTGCATGTGTTCCTACTCTATGCATTGCATGCATACATTTATATCAAATTTTAGAAATATTCTTGTTGTTTATCTTTTTCTAATGAGCTTATTTGCTTTAGGGATTCACCCATGGATTATGATGACAGTGATTTTGAAAGCCAGAATCTCCATTTAGCCAGTGAAGGGAGCTCCAAATTTCCTCCAGTATTAAGACCATATGCTCTCCCTAAGTTTGATTTCGACGAAAGCCTTCAAGCAAATTTAAGATTCGATAGTTTGGTTGAAACAGAAGTTTTTCTTGGCATTGAAAGTAACGAAGATAACCAGTGGATTGACGCATTCTCTCGTGGAGGTAGTAACATAGAGTTCAGTTCAACTGCTGCTGGAGCTTGCTCTATATCAAGGCATGACAATGTGTGGTCCGAGGCCACTTCCTCAGAGTCTGTTGAAATGCTCTTAAAATCTGTTGGACAAGGGGAGTATAATCCTAGACAAACTGTTATTCAGGAATCAGATGCCTGTGATGAACTGGCCTGCTTAGCTAAGCAAATGGACTCCAATCCAAAACCTGATGATAGAAATGAATTCAAAGTTGATGATACAGATTTACAGCCACCTGGTGGTACAAATACAAGTTTTTATGGATTGAAGGAGAATGTAGGAATAGAGCAGTCTCAGGCTGGAGTTTCCCAAAGTCATGAAAATGATTTATCCATTGATGTAAGTTCAGGTATTCTTGAACCAAATGATGTGTGCCAAAATATTGACATCCCTATTTCTGAGGGTAGTCCAACTTTCTTTACCAATGATAAAGGTAACAATACTAAACAAGGAGAAGTTGAGATTGTGGCTGATGACTTGCATCATGGCGAAATGCATGATTCATCAGCACTTGCGGTGGAAACTGATATTACCGAATCATCTATGCACAATATGGTTAATGAGCAACAAGGTCCTCAACAAACACAAACTAATAATCAAAATTCGGAATCTTCTTTGACTAACCAAGAAGCTGTTGTAGACACACAGACTCTGGATGAAAGTGCAGTTGGTGCTGATACACATCATCCCGATAAATCTGTTTTTTCAATCCCCACACAAGAAACTTTGGAAGGAGGGAGTGTAGTTAAAGGATCTGAGACCGGGTTAAGTAGTTTAGAGGATTCCATGGGAATGGGAACTATTGCAGTTTCGGATTTGCAGAAAGAAGAAAGATGCAGTGAAGACATATGGTCCTGTGATCTGTCTCGGGCCAATGCTAGTAAAAACTTAGTCTTGCTTAAAGATGTGGCGATGGCTGATCAGTCTGCACCAGATACATGCACATTGCCAAAGGTTTCAATTAAAGATGATTCTGTCTTTGAGGGGCAGGTGGTTGAGGTTAGTAATTCTAGTTATGGGATTTGTCCTAATCTCCAGCAAACTGTCGATGTCATGGAGAAGAAAACTTACAGTGTAAGCAATGTTCCTAAGGAAAATGAGTCATTGAACACCAGTGGTGACCACATGGATACAGGGATTTTATCTAGCAAGTCAGAGGCATCTATGTTTCCTGCAGAGGAAAATAGCATTTCTGTTGTTAGTGAAGGAAATAATGATAACATGTTAGGTGGTTTTTCTGTTTCAACAAACTCTTCCATTGTGGGTGAGTCGACTCAAACATGCGTAAACAATGAACCTGATAGGCAAAGTGACCTAGAAAAGTTTGACCAAGATGATTTTGTCAATGATGAAGAGAAGACAAAGATTTGTTCTGATATGAGTCAAATGCATTCTGATGTTGCCCTATCCCATCTTGGTGATAAGGGAGTTGTTTCATCACTTCTTAGTGCATGTAGCATGCAATCTGAGTTGACAACTTCCTGTGTGTCAATCAACGTCAAGCCTGTCAATAATTCAGGTATATTATTGTATTGGATTTATCTTGTTACACCGAGTCTAAGTGGTACACTACTATGTGGAACCATATATGAAAAAATGTTAAGAACTTCACTTTAAAGGGAAAAACTGTAGTTACCATATTGATGCATCACTTGCTAACTTTCTTGTTTACTAATAATAAGGTATAAGTTCTACACTGATTGTGGATCAAATTTAATAATAATGATTGCTTCAGAAAATAAAGCTGGATCTTAGGATTATACGTAACAGCCCCTAACTTCAAAGTTTATTTTCATCTTATTTTCAGCTTCACAAGTTGTTTCAGAAAATATTAGTTTGACATCCTGTGAGATAATGAATGATACACCTCCTAGTGAAGTTGTTTCAACTCATGGAGCTACTGGTGACAACAATGTTCAAAGGGTAACTACTGTTGAGTTATCTTCTTCCGAGGGAAAAGAAGAAATTGATATGAAAATAGCAGAGGAAGCTGGTATACCGATTATTGCTAGGTCTTCTGAACAGGAAATTGCTCCTTGTCCTGTTAAGGAAACAGAAAAACTTCATACTTCTGGACATTTGATATGTGACATGGAAAGTGACAGTATGCTTGGTGTAGGGATGCATGATGCTGCAAAGATTGGTGAACCTCAAAAAACAATAGATGATAAGGCTACCCAAGAATGCACAAAAGAGATTAGTAAGCCTCCAGTTCTATGTGAATCGTCAGAGAAACAGGGTGATGGTGTCACAATTTCTGTTATTGAGGATGACAAGGAGACTTTACAGGAGATTCATGACAAGTCACCCTCGAAAGAGTTAGGTAATCAGCAATCCTGTCTTGTTCACTTCAAAAATTTGTTTTAAATTATGTATTTTGTTATGTGGTTGATGTGTTCTTGATCATAGAGAAAGCATACATAATACATGGTGCCAACTTGTCAAGTTTATCAAATTTTGTTTTGAATGATTTGATTATTAACTTTTGTGTCTGTACTCATTATCAAATTATTGCATGTCTGCTTACACCATACAACTAATTGGAACACTGATTTTATGTATTTATTCATTAAATGTCATGCTGAAGAGCATCTCATGATTTCCCCAAGTTACTTGTAGGTGACGATTTAGTTAGGAACAAAGATTGTGTATCTACTGCTCCTTTGTCGGACTCTTGTGTTAAGTTGCCTGAAACTGGTAGCTTTCCTGCCAATACTAATTGCAGTACCCCCAGTACATTCAGAAGCCCTTTTCAAACTGAAAAGGATGAGGATCGAGGTAAGGCTTATGCTAATCAGAACCCTCCAGCATCTGATTTGAAAAATTGTGGTACAAATAATACTTTGACTACCGCTCAAGTTCTAAAGGGGAATACTGCATCTAAAGATGACAGAAGCTCAACTCCTGAGGTAAATTATGTGGTTGATTTATCCATGAAGGACACTGTAGATGTAAATACAGAAGATGTTGGCAAGAGACATTCAGCTCCTGTTATCACAACCAGCAATGCATCAATAGTAAGTCTTGTTGCAGTTTATAATTCAAGCCCATAAATTGTTATCTGAAATTCTGGACGATATTTTATTTATTGCTCATATTTCCTGATTGAGTTTCTTCTGGGATTTACAAGGGGTTTTCTTGTAAGGTTCATTATGTGAAATGCTTGGATGATATATTTTGTTGTTTACGCTATGAATGACAAATGATCTTACAGACTTCTTTTTATACTTTTCTTCCTTTGCTTCATTATTGAAGGCTTTAGAGGAATCTCCTTCAACTTCTGTGCTAGGTCCTTCAAAAACCAAAACTGTAGCAAATATCTCCTGTGGAAGTCCACAAATATCAGATCGAGAGGCAACTTTAAGTGCTTCTAAAGCTACACCTGAGCGCAAAACTAGGCGATCATCTAATAAGGCAGCTGGAAAGGAATCTGCTAGAAGAGGTCGTGTGAAAGGCGCAACTCCCGCTAGACAGTCTGAAAGAGATGATAAATCAACAAAAGTTTCCCTTAGCTCATCTTCTGGTTTCAAGCTGATGCAATCAAATGAGGTACAACAGTATGGGCACATCGATTCCAGTAGTTCAAAGTCATTTGTTCATATAAATACTTCAACATCAAGCCTTCCAGATTTGAACACTTCTACTTCTTCACCTGTCTTGTTTCATCAGCCGTTCACAGATCTGCAACAAGTACAATTGCGTGCACAAATATTTGTCTATGGAGCATTGATGTGAGTTCAAATGTTGGTTTTGTAACATGCTATTTAATCTTAATAGATACTAATGTGATGTCTGCATGTACTTAACAATCATTTATCTTGCATTTCTTCACCTATTCCCCATAAGAGACCAGACCTAACATCCCCATTTCCCATAATTTGATGTGTGATTGAAAAGTTGAAAATTGAGAATCATCGGTTGTTGATCGTATTTTTTGACCTTTCTGTTATCATTGGCATGTTGGACTTTGAACGTGTTACTTGTTCAATCACAATCTTCTGGGAGCCAAGGTGCATGGAAGACATTTAGATCTGCATGATATAGCTATTATTTATGTTCTATATTGTCTAGCTTGATAGTCAACTGTCACAATAATTGCTTTTACTGATATTGTTGCAGTCAAGGCACAACACCAGATGAGGCACATATGATATCAGCTTTTGGGGGGACAGGTTAATCTTTTTGTGTATTGTGAATTACTTGCATGCCTCTTTTTTTTCTGCCTTTTTGTTCTTAAAACAAGAAACCTGAGTTCCTAGATAGTGTTTTTAGATGGTGGAAGGAGCATTTGGGAGAATGTCTGGCGTGTCTGCATAGAAAGGCAGCATAGTCAAAAATCTCATCCCATCAACCCAGAAACACCTCTACAATCACGATCTGGTATTTTTTGTGAATTTTTTATATGTAGCTTTTTTGCTAGTTTGATTAGTTAATGTGATTGTTTAACTCTTGCTAATTGAGATCTGCAGCTGCAAGAACATCTGATTCAACAGTTAAGCAAAGTGCGCTTCAAGGGAAAGGTATCTCTTCACCTCTTGGTAGAGGTTGCAGCAAGGCTACTCCAACTATTACTACTCCCCTAATACCTCTATCATCTCCTCTCTGGAGTCTGCCAACTCTCTCATGTGATTCACTGCAATCCAGTGCCCTTGCAAGAGGTTCTGTTGTGGATTATTCACAGGCACATACTCCTCTGCATCATTATCAATCTCCACCTCCGAGAAATTTTCTTGGACATAACACATCATGGATATCCCAAGCCCCCCTACGTGGACCATGGATTGGGTCTGCAACTCCCGCGCCTGACAATAGCACCCATCTTTCTGCATCACCTGCCTCAGATACAGTTAAGTTAGGTTCAGTCAAGGGATCTTCTTTGCCTCCTTCCTCAAGCATAAAAAATGTTACTCCTGGTCCTCCTGCCTCCAGCACAGGCTTACAAAGTATTCTTGTTGGGACTTCTCAGCTTGATGCCAACATTGTGACAGTACCACCTGCTCAGCATTCTTCAGATCCAAAGCCCAAAAAAAGGAAAAAGGCTGTGCCATATGAGGACCTTGGCCAGAAGCCTTTGCAGTCTCTGACTCCAGCTGTCGCTAGCCGTGCATCTACTTCTGTTGCTGTTGTGACCCCTGTTCACAATGTGCCAATATCTACTGTTGAGAAATCAGTTGTTTCTGTATCTCCTCTAGCTGATCAACCCAAAAATGATCAGAGTGTTGAGAATAGGATTCTGTCAGATGAGTCTCTTATGAAAGTTAAGGAGGCTAGGTTACATGCAGAGGAAGCTTCTGCTCATTCTGCTGCTGCAGTGAATCATAGCCTAGAGTTATGGAGTCAGTTGGATAAGCATAAAAGTTCTGGATTGATGCCAGATATTGAGGCCAAATTAGCCAATGCAGCAGTTGCGGTTGCAGCTGCTGCAGCAGTTGCAAAGGCAGCGGCTGCAGCTGCTAATGTTGCATCAAATGCTGCATTTCAAGCAAAATTGATGGCCGATGAAGCATTGATTTCATCTGGTTGCGAAAATTCCAGCCAAAGTAAAAATTTCCTTACCGAGGGTACTAGTAAAGTGGGACAAGCTACGCCTGCTTCCATTTTGAAGGGAACAAATGGAACCAATAGCCCCGGTTCAATCATTGTAGTTGCAAAGGAAGCTATTCGAAGGAGAGTGGAAGCAGCTTCAGCTGCCACCAAAAGAGCTGAGAATATGGATGCCATTTTAAAGGCTGCTGAGCTTGCAGCAGAAGCTGTATCTCAAGCAGGAAAGATTGTAACTATGGGTGATCCTTTGCCATTAATCGAATTGGTAGAAGCTGGCCCAGAAGGATGTTTGAAAGCAGCACCAGAGTCTTCTCGGGAAGTTGGATTATTGAAAGACATGACCAGAGATCTTGTGAACATTGACATTATCAGAGATATCCCCGAAACTTCTCATATAATACAAAACAGAGACATTTCATCTAGTGGAATGTCAGCTTCTATCATGATCAATGAAAAGAATTCAAGAGGACAAAAGGCACGCAATGTTTCTGATTTAGTCAAGCCTGTTGACATGGTTCTTGGATCTGAGCCTGAAATACAGGCTTCTTCTTTCACTGTTATTAATGGATCTGAAAATCTTGGCGAAAGTAGTTTCAAGGAGGGCTCACTTGTGGAGGTTGTTTTCATTGTCCTTTGTTTATTTCTTTATTTCTTTTTCATCTAGTATAGTTTTCAATCAAATTTACATGAATTCTTTACAATTTTGAAAATTAATGTGTTGCTTTTCAATTAGATTTTTGGCTGACCAACCTAGTGGGAAAAGGCTATGCTGATTCTTATTGCTTTTGAATTAGAATTTTCTTAGTAAACTGAAGCTATCATATATATCAGGTCTTCAAAGATGATGAAGGTTATAAAGCTGCATGGTTCATAGCAAATATTTTAAGCTTGAAAGATGGTAAAGCTTATGTATGCTACACTTCACTTGTAGCTGTTGAAGGTTAGTCAAGCTTATTAGTTGACAAGTTACAAAAATGGTTTGACTGTATTTCCATACTCTGACTGTTAATGGTAAAGCCAAAGGATTACGGATGCTGCTAATGTGTGTGTGCAATTAGGAGGATTATTCTAAAGGAGATCATCAGGGTGGAAATGTTACAAAACTATATAACTGACTTACTGGTTATTTATTTATTTGTTTGTCGTAAGTAATTATTTTACAATTGAGGCTTTGAAAATAGATTAATGGATTGTGGATAAATCATTATAAAGTAGGTGTTTATAAGGTGTCCATGTTGTCTCCCATGGCCTGGCTGTAAATTCTGTGATAGAGCTATATAACAACTGACTGACTGGTATTTTTCTGAATGTGCTTGTCAAAAGGGAAGAAATTTAGATAAAATTACAATTCCCTCCTTAGAGAGAAACTTACATTATACTCCCCTTCCATTCCCTCTAATGCTATAAAGATCTACATTCCATCTCCTGAGAAGTAAATATGCATTACGCTGTGATCTATTTTAATATTCAAACTTCTTATGCACAAATTTCTCATTATCTTTGACTCTCATTATCATTAACATATAGTTTCGAACTCCTGTCACAAATGGAACAATAAATAAAATAGGTTTTAAGGGATTTTCAAATCCCATAAAACAGATTTTTAGGAGTACATTCTATCTTCCAAAATCTTAAAAGCAATAAGAATGAAGTGTTCAGAATTAGTTATCGATGATATTGGAAATTCTAAAGAGAAAAATCCAACATCGTTCAGTCATTCCTCACCATTAAATTGTTCGTTTACCTTAAAACTATTTAAAGTGAATTACATATTCAGTTCTCAAAGGAGAGAAATGTAGATTTACATAAGAGAGGAGAGCATAATGTACTCATTAATTTATAAATAGGACTGAAAATTGATTTTGTACATAAGATGTTCATGTTATCTCCCATGGCCTGCAGTAAACACCTGGTTGCTATTGAATGTTGACTTGTCAGCCCATTTTTAACTGGGATCTTTTCAATTTCGTATTAGTGAGTAGTCATTCATTATGAATTGCTTGCAGAGCCTTTAAAGGAATGGGTTTCACTTGAATGTGAAGGAGACAAGCCACCGAGAATACGCACTGCTCGCCCTCTGACTAGTTTGCAACATGAAGGACCAAGAAAGAGACGCCGAACAGCTATGGGAGATTATGCATGGTCTATCGGGGATAAGGTTGACGCATGGATACAAGAAAGGTATCCTTTCTGCTCTTTTTCTTTTTCATTAGCTATTTATTAATGGCCGTTTCTACGATACACTATTACTTCATTATGTTTGTATATAGAATTTCATATCATCACTATGAAGTTTTCTAACATGGTAGTTTTGTTATCAGCTGGCGGGAAGGTGTAATCACGGAGAAGAATAAGAAAGATGAAACAACTTTAACCATCCACATTCCTGGTATGTATACTGTTTGATTTGATAAAACATTGTTTTTATGGTGCCTAGTTTCTTTTTAACAAATTATTGCACATTAGCACCTACATCTAGGAAATATACAAACTGACTGGTTTTTTGTAGCTAGTGGAGAAACATCAGTTCTTAGAGCTTGGCATCTCCGTCCATCCCTTATTTGGAAGGATGGGAAATGGCTTGAATTTTCCAAGGTGGGAGCAAATGACAGTTCTACGCACGAGGTACTCCTGTTTCAACTGCTCACGATGTCCCAACTGCATGTCTGTCTGTGCTAAATTTTACAATTTTGTATACAGGGTGATACACCACATGAAAAGCGACCAAAGCTGGGTAGTATGAGTAAAGTAGAGGTGAAAGGGAAAGACGAGGTGCCAAAAAGTATGGATGCTGTGGAGTCGGAAAACCCTGATCAGATGAACTTGCTTAATTTGACTGAAAATGAGAAAGTATTTAACATTGGTAAAAGCAGCAAGAATGAAAGCAAACAGGATGCACGTAGAATGGTGAGGACTGGTCTTCAAAAAGAAGGATCAAGAGTGATTTTTGGAATTCCTAAACCTGGGAAGAAAAGGAAGTTTATGGAAGTAAGCAAGCATTATGATGCACATGGGAGCAGCAAGGCTAATGATAAAAATGATTCGACTAAAATTGCCAATTCTTTGATCCCTCAAGGATCAGGACTCCGAGGATGGAGAAATAGTTCCAAAAATGATACTAAAGAGAAATCTGGATCTGGAGCTGACTCTAAGCCCAAGACTAAATATGGAAAACCACAGGGTGTTTTGGGTAGAGTGAACCCGCCAAGAAACACTTCTGTATCCAATGCATCTTCTCTTACCACTGATCTGACAAGTCATACAGATATGACGAAGGATTCTTCAAATCATTTCAAGAATGCTTCACAGAGTGAAATTCAGGTGGAGAAATCATCCTACACCACAACTGATGGAACAACACAAGTACCGATGGTATTTTCATCACAGGCAACTTCATCGGACACTCTTCCTTCTAAGAGGACATTCACATCAAGAGCAAGTAAGGGAAAACTTGCACCTGCGGGTGATAAGTTGCGCAAGGGTGGCGGTGGAAAGGTTTTAAATGACAAACCCACGCCATCAACATCTGACGTCGTTGAGCCCCGGAGATCCAATCGCAGGATCCAGCCAACTTCCAGAGTATGTTATGTTTGTATAACTGATAGTGGGTTGTTCCTAGTTGTTTTAGTCTTTTCCTAATTATGAACCCATTTTTACTCTTTGTAAAACCGTAGTATTAGTACACCTTGTGTTTTAATCGTATATTGTGTTTTGACTTGTGGCAGCTATTAGAAGGATTGCAGAGCTCTTTGATAGTCTCAAAGATTCCTTCGTTTTCACATAATCGTAATATTCCTAAGGGTGAGCATATTCAAATTCCCCGTGAATTTTTATTTCAAGTGTGTTTTTTGCTGCTGGTTGAGTTGGCTCTATTTTAGCATTCTAACCTGTGATAGCTTGTAAATTTAACAGGTAATAACAACCAGGGTTGAACTGAAGGAGCTTGCAACGACGCCGTACAGTTATTAGATGACCGACACACCCAGCATAGATTTGTATATTTATTTATAATAGGGAACCTGGGAATGGAAATTCTTGTTTCCTTTGTTTTAGGCAGAGACTATAGTTCAATAGATGGTTGGTCATATTGGTTTAGTATTATTCATATTTAAATGTGATTTGATCCTTTTGTCTTATGGCACTATAGGCTGTGCTGTATATGAAAATTCCTTGTTTGTAGATGTTGATCAAATTGATATGTGATGTGTCTCACCCTCTAACCGCCCCCGGTTCTAGTCCCTTTTCTTTCTAAACTTTGCTAGAGTCAGGATTAATCTCTATTTATATCGCTTTTTTTTTTCTTTCTGGCAAACACTTTTGAGTATTAATGAGGGTACATTTTCATCTAAGCACTTTTATTTGTACTTATTTCGGTTTGCCAAAAGGAAAAACAAGTTATGCCAATACTCTATTTTGATTTTGTCAATATTTTGAATTGAGAATAAAATGATAATCTATCAAGTCCAGCCAATACTTTAATACGATGCAGACTTCAATGTCTGTTGTCTAGGAAAGAAGCTAAGGGCTCACAATCGTTTTTAGAGATTTTATCAATCGCATCTTATATGACAAGCATGCAATGCATTACTTATGTGTGTGTAAGGATCTCTGTGGGGGTGATCGATAAGTATCTCTGTCAACGTTCTTTGAGGTTAGTCTTGATTTTGACGAGTTTTCAAAACCTAACTCAGCTGAACTTTTATTTAATCGGAAAAAAATAGTCAAGAATTGAGATAATTTACAATCTATGATTTGGATACATGGGACATATCTGGAAGTATAAAGTAATCATGTGTAAGGAGATTGAAATTGAGTCTATAGAAAGTTGGATCGATAAGAGTTTGAAAAATGCATGTTGTTTTGAAAGAGATAAATTTTTGTCCAAAGTCTAATACTTACGAAATCACAAATAATAGTAGCACCCTCATGGTTTGTGTATATGTTAGGAGAGAGAGACCGAATAATATATCATAACTTTTGTAAGATTATATAAGATATTATATTCATTTAATCTTTCACTTTTGTACATATGGACTTACTTTTTTATTATATATAATAGGATAGAAAAATTGAGTTCTACCTTATTTTTATTTGGTTAACTCTGTCAATTTAAATAACTTTTTACTTATTTACATTCTTTTCAATTCGGGTGGATGTCTTGAAATGCACTATCTCTTTTTATGTGTAATTTCTACCTTTACTTTCTCATTAGTCAAACAAACTTTTGATATTCAATTATTTAATTATTTCTCTAGTGTCTTCTCTTATTCTCTCCATATTCCTTTTTAATCATGAATTACTAAGAAATTCCAAGTGTGTAATTTGATGCCTTTTAGGATCAAAGATTCATAGCAAGGAATTGAACCTATAATTTTTTTCCTCAAGTTTTCACTTGATCGAAACCAATTGAGCTTGGTGAGACCACCTTGGTTGATTCTTAGGGGTGTGATAGTCAAAACTATATTTTGGAACATTGCTAATTGTTGAGTAAGCAGAACAAAAAAGTGAACATATGACTCAATATTTAGGATTAGACACGTTCTTTTTTTATAGACAAAAATGTTAAGTGGTTAGTTTGTTAAGAGAAGAGGAAATGTTAGTAACTCGGTCGAAATCCTACATATAACTCCTTTGGTGTTCTAACCCTTACTACTAGGCTATTCTTCGAAGACAGACATATGCTTCTTTAATGATATGGCACAAAGCTATCTATTTCTATCCAGCTAGAACCTGCTTCTTTCCTAACTCTATTCTTACTCATGAGACTCCTAATTACATTAACATCTTCCCATCTTCCAAAAGATGCATACATATTAGACAACATCACATAGACATAATCTTCATCCCTCTCCAATTCAATCACCTTAGCAGCTGCAGTCTCTGCTATTTGTAAATCTTCCTGAGTTCCACAAGCACCAAGCAAAGACCTCCAAACAACTCCACATGACTCAAAACCAAGTTCATGTATCATCTTTTGTGCTCTCCACAACTCTCCTTTTTGCCCCATGAGTCGTATCATCGAACAACAAAGCTCAATGGACGGTGCAATCCCATATTCATTCATCATGGCATCAAAGTAACGAATTGCAGTCTCAAATGGTATTTGGTTATGGGAACATGCTGATATGAGGTTAAGAAACGTGATACCGTCTGGTTCTATATCTCTTTCCATTTTTAGCGACTCGAAGAGGCTGCTAACTTGTGCAAAATCACCATTGCGAGCATATCCAGATAGCATTGCATTCCAGCTAATCAGATTTCTATTAGGCAGCACATTGAATATTGATTCAGCATTGTTCGCCCGCCCACATTTTGAGTACATGTCGATCAGGGCCGTCCCTACAACTACACATGAATCTACACCATACTTTACTGTGCAACAATGTATCGTCATCCCCCACGTTAAGGCCGACAGACTAGCAATACCATTTAAAATGATTGAAAATGTGAACTCATCCATCGGCAAGTTTCTCAAATGCATTTTACCGAACATATCCAAAGCTTCCTGAACTCGATTCCTATTCACAAATCCAGTAATTATGGAGTTCCAAGAAGATGAATTTGGACAGGGCATAGTTGACAAAATCCAAACAGCATCTTCTATCTTCCCAGCTTGAGCAATGCCATTTATCAACCCATTATAAGAAATACCATTAGGATTCGGCATGAGTTGCAAAAACTTGTACCCAAGTTCAATATTTCCATTGTTTGCACATGCTGCTATGACTGAATTCCAAGAAATAACATCATCCTTATCAGCGATATCAGAGAATATTCTAACAGCAGGTTCGACCGACCCACATTTCCCATACATATTAATCAAGCAGTTTGCAACAACAGTGTCATTAGCCATTCCCAATTTCACTGTCTTGGAATGAATTGAGCTTCCCAGTTTCAACAAGCTCAGTGGGGCACAGGCAGCCATAGCAGATGTGAAAGAAAACGTGTCAGCACAAATTTGAGACCTTTCTAGGTTTATAAAAAGCGACAATGCTTTTTGAAACTTGCCAGCTTGCACATACCCAGAAATCAAAGTGTTCCAAGAAACTACATTTGGTTGAGGAATTTCAACAAACAGATTGTGGGCATGAGTCAAAAAGTGGATTGTGACATAGAATTTGATGAGGGAAGTTGAGACATAGATATTTGAATAATGATAACCAGAACGTAGAGCATAACTGTGGAGCTGTTGTCCGAATTTGCGGCAGCTAAGTTCAGTGGCAGTACGAATGAGGTGAACAAGAGCGAATGCATTTGGTTTCATAAAAAATAAGGAAGGGTCAAGACTGATTTTTTGAGTTCCTAAACCTGAGAAGAAACAAACATTGAATTATATAGAATTCATTCAATTTTACTTTTTAATTCAAACAATAGAATACATACAAATTCAAGAGCTATACACAAGTTAATAGCAAAAACGTGTCTACAAATATGAGAACATTTAACTCAATTTACTATGTCAATTTCAACTATAAGAAACACCAAAATTGGAGAAAATGCCTCACAAAAAATCTAAAATCGTCGCACTTACAATTTGACGACAAATCACAAAAGGGTATTACGAAGAAAAAGAGAACTAATAGAATTCGTTCAATGAAGAAAATTAATTGTAATTAATAAATTTGTTGAAAAAAAAATATAACTAACATATAATACGCTTTATATAAAAATCATATGCACGTTAATATGAAACTTAAGTTGTAATTAATATTAACTTTTGTGTGTGTGAAGTAACTAACTATGTAACACTTTCGTATAAAAAACTATATGTAACACTGATCATTAAAATTATTGGGAAAAATAAATAAATCAAACTTAACTATATTTTTTTGTTTGTTTTTATTTTTTTCAACTCGCATAATTGATATATATTTCAAATTTTTTAATTATTAATGTGATTTGACGTGTAGCATAAATTATATTGTATTTAGATATATTAATTATTTATTTATATCTTATTTTTTACAAAAACAGTTTTTGAAAAGAGGTCTTTCAAATTTTTTTTTTATTTTTAAAAATCGAAAAGTAATTTTTTAAACTAAATCAAACTCTAAGAAACTCTTTTCTAGAGTTTTAATGTGGGTGCATTTTCATGTTAGTACCTTTCTTGCTGTACATAAGTGCTTAAGAAAAATAATGGGAATCGGGAAAATAGATAGTTATATTAAATTTATTAAAAATTAATATTAGTTTTATAAATTTATTTTTGAAGAAAGAGAATAATTAGTTTTGGTGGTAGAAAATTTAAAGAGAGTCTTATAAAAAAGAATAAAGAAAAATTTCAAGAAAGTCTTATGTAGAGAGAGATGAAGTTAGTAATATTTTTCTTATTAATCATTTGATTTTCATAGAAGTTGGATTTTAATCATCTAAAATTTGATTTTCATAGAAGTGGGATTTTAATAATCTAAAATTTAATTGCAATAAAGTCTAATTAATTATTATTTCTATTATAATTTGAATTCAAGTTCTTATGAATGATAATTTTCTTTTCAACTCTCATTTTGTGGGCCCTAAAATGTTACGTAAATTAAAGAATATTTTCCAATTTTTACTCCGAGAGTAGAATCCAACTTATGTTCTTATTAATTTTTAAAGGTTAAATAAGTTTTTAATCTCGATAACTATCATTATTTTACTTTTAGTCCTTATAAAAAAATTCATCAACTTTTAGTCTCTTCAAAGTTTTCCTTTTCATTTTTTGTTATTGGTTTGAAACAATTATTGTGTATCATTTGAATTTTTTAATGATTTTTTATAGTAATGTTTATATTTAACGACTTAAACTTATTTAATAAATGATGAATTAAATATAAATTTTTAAGTTCTTTGTGTTTAAAAATTCATATTTAATTAACCATTTCATAAAAATTCTAAATTTTGGTAAAGAAATTTCTTAAGATGTCCCAAATATTATTGCAAAAAATCATTAAAAATTCAAAATATACATAATAATTGATATAAAAATAAAAACAAACTTTTTAGAGATTAAAAGTTGATAAAAAAAAACTTAAAAACTAAAACCAAAATAATATAATTTTTTTGAGACTAACAACTTATTTTACTTACACAATAGTAAAACCCAACTTGTATCCAAGAACCATCTGTTGGAGATGATCTTACGTTCACTTATTTTTTAGATTTAGTCAATATTTGAATTGAAAATAAAATACATGTAATCTAATCAATTCCATTCTTAGATTCAATATATTATTAAGATCAGAGTTTTCAGATGAACTTTTAAATTCAGTACCTGGTGAAGAATCTGGAACTTTAAGATTCAATTACCAATCATTTATGCCATAAATTTAAGTCATTCAAATTTTTCATTTGGGAGAAGATCTTGTACCCTATCACAACCTGCAGCTATAAACTTGAATGCAATTTACACAAACCATATATTTATATTTATCTATTAACATTTGGCAAAGCGTTGATGTCTCTCTAAGTCCTAAACTGAGCCACCCATCTATCCTAAACCCTCCTGATGATTTACAATTACAAATGGAGTGTGAAAATGGTGGCATTGTTGTTGCATTTCATTTATCAATTGATTTTCTGCTGACAAAAAAAGGCACGTGAGGAATATTAACATTTTTTCCCCACACAATAACCTACCTGGTCCAAAGTTTCTAACTTTATCATGTGATTGTCCTTCTACTCACGTTCAACGTTGATTCAGCTTTTTCAGTCAGCCAGTTAGGTATCAATCTTTGTACCGAGTTCTTCGTCCGCATGTGGTCTCTCGCACACACAAGAGCTGGGAAATTCGTGAAAGTCACCTCGTCCAGGTCGCATCTCATCTGGCTCTCCCATGAATCCTCTTTGGCAATGCTTAACCTTTCTGGAGAAGGTATTCCAATCCATTTGATTCCTTCCCTCGAAAAGTGTGCTAAGCTTCTTTGAATTTGGTCTAATTGTTCTTTTGTGACCCATATATCTCCTATTATAAAAATAAAAAATAAAAAGAAATGTTTAACAGGAAGCTTTTTAACCAAGATTAAAAGATTGATGAAAAAAATGTAGACAGTAAAAGTAATTATGACCCACAGAAGCACATGTACATGACAACTTAAAAGACCCTGATATTTCGTATACTTTTGCATCAAGTTTGGAATTTTTTCTGTTTATCAAAAGGAGCCAATACATACACAAGCTTTGCAGAAACCCCCTGTAACAAGTTATACTGTTCACAGGACAATTTTTTGCTTTAGCCAAAGAAAACTCAAATCAACTCAGAATTCTATTTTATAAATGACAAAGTTGAAAAGGAAATGTAAATAAGGAAATTTATATATTCTCAACTATTGACTATTGGGAAAACAAATTTTGACTTAAGATTAGTAAGTTAATTAGGACTAGATTAAATTCTATAATTTAAATATTAGCAAAGTAGTTGCTTTGATGCCATGCAAGATTTGAATTGAATGCTATCTGACCTGCTCTACTACTATCCACAACCATATCAGATTTGATTTCTGAACAGGGTTTTGCTATTTTTATTAAGCGAGTAAGTGAAGGTGCTTACGGTCTAAACCACTTACTTTTGGAGAATGGTCATTACTATCTAGCAGAGGGCGTTGTGGACTAAAGCTAAAATGTACAAACTTAACTAACAAAAGTTATGGTCTGGGAAGTGGGAACTGCATATATTATACTAATAATACAAGTGTACAACCTCAACTTTCCTAGGAACTTTTCAAAATATGCCCTATAACTGGACTTCGCTAACTCCAAACAATATACAAAATATGGAATTGTTGTCCCTGGTACAAAACCAACCGCTCCCTAAAATTGTTCAAGTTGTGAGAGCTACCATCTTAGAAGGTGCGTAAATAATCAATAGAAGAAAAATGTGCGGAAGGAATAGGATCATACCTCATTTGAACATGTTACTTGAAAAATTGTTTAACGCTCAACAAAATTTTGTATCCTATACTCTCTATCTTTCAACAACTTTGATCTTATAATTAATTTATTTTTTTTACATAAGACTGTCAGTGAATAAATAAGTAGTAAATTTAAACAAGTTTTCCTAAAGTCAAGCAAAACGACAAAAAAGCTTCCCACCTATTCTTAATATAATTCAAGAGTAAATAATGCAATATAGCAGCCATATTTCATAACAGAATAATCATCACTGTGATTCTAGCTATTCCATTACTATATGTGGATAATCCTTTGTATATTCTTACCTTCGACCAGCTAGAATCTTGGCCATGTTGCCATTGTTGTTAGTGACAAATACATCGCTTTCATCACAAACAATGTAGTCTACAGCAGCAAGGCGAGATGAGAATGGAAGGAAAGGTTTCAGCTCTTCATCAGCAAGCATCTCCTTTGTATAGATGTTAGGGAAAAGATCTTTGAGAGGCTGCATAGTCTCGTCCCCTCCATATATTTCTCCCGATGCAACATAGAGGTATGTGTCATTTGTAAAACCAAGTGCACGCAACATCAAACCCACTTCATGAGGAGTAAGAGGACATTTCCCTCGCTTCCGTTCTCCATCTGGGCTCAAATCCTGTTTTATCACAAGGCAACTACTCATTCATTTCATGTCAACATAAGATAATTAATTAGCTTCAAATTTAAGTAGTATTACATAGTAAAATAATTTGTACTTAGAAAGCATATCAAGTTATGTCTCAAGAAATAGTGTAGGTTTCAACTTTCAACACATTCAGAAAGTCAGCACTGTTAAGGAAGGACAAAAATGCCACACTCTTGCTAGTTGAATGGTTGCAATTATATCATTAGAAGTCAATAGATTGTAGTCTTACAGGTAATGTTGTCCACCTTTTTCTGATTTCACCAAGCTCATGTCTTTCTTTCTCTCCCCCGCCAAAATAACAACCTGAAAAAGCTAGCATATCTGGTTCAAACCTGCAACAAATCAATCATGAGTGAGGTTATTAGTGGCAATTACTATTGATCCCCCCCATCCCAAACTCTTATGCCATCAACTCCATTTTGAACTTTGGAATGAAATAAGAAGTTGTTATTAGCGTATTGATTATTATTGAGTTGCATGAGAAAGTTAAATTAGAGGTCCCCTTCATTAGCATCACAAACCCAAAGTATAAGAAAACAAATACTCCAAAATATTTTGCATTTGTTCACACAATTAAATGACTTTCAATTTCAAAACATTGTAACGAAGTTGTGAAGAAAAGCAAAACATCATACAAACCTCAAATGGACTGCTATGAAACGGTGTGCCATCTTTTGCATTCTCGTTACAAGTTTTTGACCAAGTTCTTGTATAGGTTTGGTAAATCTCAAAGCATGGAAATTAACACGGCATCGTAGTTTTTGTAGTTCGTCGTCAAGGTGATTTGCAAGTCTGAAGTCAAACTTCGTCAATTGTACAACCTGCAACATCTCCTAAATGTTAGTCACTCAATTACCTTACCACAGCCAAATTCACAAAACACTGCATATTGACAAAAACAGATTACTTATGTTTCTTCAAGACAGTTATTTAATGAATAAAAACATCCAATAAAAAAATTCAAGCAAGTGGCCACACCTGTCGTCTCAAAAGTATTGGCAAAACTTGATCAAGATAATAATCGGGGTCTGATTTCCTTGGGACGCGCATTGTATATGGGGGTTTTTCCATTGACCTCATCATCTTATCAGGAACTCTTTTGACAATAGTAACATCTTTTGCGAGATAAGATATGAACCGATCAACATCGAAAATATTGATAAAGTCGCTGTATTCAAATTTCAAACAAAAGTGTCCTCAATAAATGAGCCAATGAACTTGATTCTTATATGGAATGCATAATAGAATCTGCAGATTACCTGTGATCCTTCCAATAAGAATGGTGATCCAACTCAGGTACAACTAACGTGGCATTAAGAATTCGTGCAACAACTACAGCATCTGTTATCTGGATGAAGAATCATAATTGTCATTTCCACGGAAAGAACTTACTCATTAATCTCTCTATCTAACAATGAATGCCGTTTAAGGTTTTTACACATATATTAAGAAATGATATAATTAGAAGAAAAAGAAAAGTCATATTACCAAATTACCCATCTTAATTATCGGTGGGGTTTTTCACCATTATCAATGCGAACTATAAAAATGTTTTGGAAGTTATGTAAATAGCAAACATTGAAGGGTAGTATAGGAAAAAATAATAATTAAAGTTGTATTAAAAATTGTGAATGACATTCATTTTGAGATAAATGTTTTTGGCTAAAGTGACACTCAATGTGAGACGGAGGGAGTACTATTTAAAAGAACTTCAATTATCTACATGACTAGGCAAGAGAACCTAAGCAAAATCCCCATATTCGCAGAAAACAACAGAATCAGAGCCAACTAGATAAAACAAAATTGTATAAAACTCTTATCTTCTTCTATTAATCTGTACACGAGATGAGCCACAAAGATGACAGATTCTAAACAAATTTATCATTTCATGGCAACGCATTTCAAGAACCTCATGTACTACTTACCCCAGTTCTTTGTTGGTTCAATCCTCCACTAGCTGCAATAAGCAAGTAGCCATTTGACATCTGCTCACGCACAGCAGCTATATTATCCAGTTGCAAAAATAAGAGAAAAAGTAAAAAATAGAAAAGTTAGTATATTACTCAACACAATCTTAAGGCTATAATCTGCTAACAAACAAATCAAAATATAAAAAGGAGCTCGTCAAAGGATTAACAAGTTCACTAATACAACACCCCACAAATAAAATGTTATAACCCAAATTTTCATTGCATCTTCACTGCACACAAACAGAACTTAGCACAAAAAAAGGACTTTCAAGGACAATACTAATTTCACTTCACCAGCACTGAACACATACATTTTTAGAATTAGAAGTAATGTGGTAGAATTATATATGAATGGTAAGAAGTACAATGGCACACATACCTAAAATTCATTTCAAAAACTAAGAAGATACAATCAATTCAACAAATTAATAGTGAAAAATACACATAATAGTAATTAAAATTCACAAAATAAATTGATACATTTGGATGCTATTTAAGGAAGAAATCCGCAAGGTCTAGCTCAACTGACAAATGCCAAAATTCTTAGGTTGGACATGTGTACTGAATTCAAACTCGGACCTCGCAGTTGGTTAGAGTTTATTTATCATTTCATCTACATAATCAAAAAAAAAAAAAAAAAAGGAAAAAACTCACGAGCATAATTGCGTCCCCTATCACTGCATCCATAGTAATATTTAGAAAATTTTGATTCCCAAATATCAATTGGCGCACGATAATGTCCATCCTACAAAAAAAAAAAAAAAACATTCATTAAAAACATTTTGTAAATCATTAATTAATTAGCAACATTCTAAAGAACCAATCAAAATCAAGCATTTATGATTAGCATTGAACACAAAATTAAGTTAAACTACGTAAAAAGAAAAATATGAATACCAATCTAGTGTAGAAAGTAGGGTGAACCAATCGATGTGAGTACCATTCGAGATCAGAAAGCATGTGACCTGTGAGAAGGGAAATTAAACCTAAAATAAAAAGCATCAAACCACAAATGAGTGACCAAGAAATCGTCATGGATTTCCTCTGCTGTGAAGAACAAACATGTTGTTGTTGTTGTTTTCTTTTGTTTTTTGGTAACAAAGCTAGGTTCGTCGATAACATTCCTAACCTCCAAGCCTTACCTACACTCACACCCATTTTTGTTCAATAAATTACAGGTTCGGAGTTAGGTTAGGGAGTTAGGATCATATACACAAACCTAAAATCCTCATCGTTTTGTTTTTAGTAATGTAAGTGAAAGGAAGTAATAGTTAGTAAAGGAAGTGATTAGTAGTTAGTAAATGTGGAAAAGGAAGAACCCTAATCACTGTGGATTTGAATTGGAATTGGAATTGGAATTGTTCTGTTGAGGATGAGGAGTGAAGAAGAAACAGTAGTGTTTCTTTGATTTGATTTGAGTATTGAAGAGGAAGCAGCAACACAATACAACAAACAATTGTCCTTTCTACAAAGGGAAATTTTATTTTTTGTGTTTTTATTCATTTATTTATATTATTATTATTATTGTGTTTTTTACAAAGAAAAAAAATATATATATATAAATCACCGTTTCCTCTCATTCTATATAAGAAAAAATAAATAAATAAATACAAAGAGTTGAAGATTAAGAGGTTTATTAAATGTTGGATTTTGAATTTTAAAAAAAAATTAATTTTAACATTAAATTTTTTCACATTCTACTAATATGAATATTAATTGTATTTTTAGTAAAAATAAAAGTTATGAAAAACATTTATATAATAAATACACTTTTAAATTTGTAACATTTTCTTATATTTAAAATCAAACAAATTATTATATATAATGGACCAGTGTTAATAAAAATTAATTATTAGTTATACTATTACCACATTATTGTTACTAACATTGAATGAGAATATTGGATCTGATCTAAGATTGAGTGATGAAAGAAACAAATATAAATTAATGTGTACTCTCTTCAACCTTATATATAGATCCAAAAAAAATATCTTACACCATTTAGAAAAATAATAAATCTCATTTAATATAGTCAAAATAATAAAAATATCAATTATTTTCTCTAAATTACTTTTTACGGAAATGTGTTATATGAAGAAAAAAATATTAAAAAATAAATATAAATGAATGAAAGGGTATTATTTAAATGATAGCATAACATGCTATAGTTAGTTAACTAGCGTTTATATTCAAAACCACAAAAAACAAACTTTTTTATTATTTATATTATATGGAGTAGTACTTGAGAGCTGAAAATAGAATCCAAAGAATGGAACAACTTGATGGGAATGGGAAGAATGTAGAAGTGGATGGAGGGATATATTACATGCAACTTTATTTATTCTTTTATATTTCTTCTCACGGTTCAGAGGTGCCGAGAATAATTGCCGTAAACTGGAATAAAGTACTGACTCTGTTAAAGAATACTATTCCTCCATCGTTTAAAATTTTTATACTCTATTAAAAAAAATTAAGAGTAAGACATGATTTATTTTAACAAATTATTTATTTTAATTATTGATAATTTTTTTATTAAGATTAATATAAAGTATAATAATATTTTATAAATTATATATATAATTATTATTAAAAAATAATAACAAAAATAAATAGTTAAAATTATATTAAAAATCGAGAACAAAGCTAAAAGCTAAAGATGTAGGGATTAGTTATATTATATACTAAATACTATAGAATAATAATTGTAGGTTTTCAAGGATGAAATTGGATCATGAAAAAAAACCAGAAATGTCACCCTAGGAATAGGACAACCGTTTTATAGGGAAACATAATTTACATGTGTAGCCGACTTCTAGGGTGTGCTTGCTTCCTACTGTATATGTATACTCATATAGTACTTGTGTAATTATTATTGAGGATATAAATTTAAAATAAAAGAAAAATAGCATTACAGTGGAACTATAGTCTATACCTGGTGATGTGGTAGTAGATTTTGATTGGTAATAGGATGTGATGCAGTGATGAGTAGAAAGAAAAAGGGAAAGCAAATTATGTGATGTAACTATTTCATTAAATATGTTTTGGCTTGTGTTATGTGCAGCAATTAACTTTAATACTGTCATTATTATGCCAAATGTGAAAAGGATATACCACTCCACAATCCACATTATGTGGTTGTTGTGTGGATGGGGTTCAAATTTATTTGATAGGTGGGGATATTGTTCTCTATATTTTTCAAAATAAAATAAAAACTTAATTACTAATATTTTAAGCGTATAAAATTTTATTGATACAACATAAATATTATAAATTCTAAAACATATATATTTATAGACAAAAAACTTTAGTAATTAAAAAAATAAAAAAGGTGAAAAATAGAGAGAAATCTATTTAATAAGAGAGTATTATAGAAAATATAAATATTTGTGAAACGAAGAAAGCACAATTTTTTTGTGAAACGAATTAGATGCATGCTATAGTGGAGAAAATCGCCCTGTCATTTATAATTCACTTTTATTTAGATTGATTATTGACCACTCCTTTTAATCTCTAAATATATATGCATAGTATTATAATAGTTTTTAAATATATCAAAACTTCATAATCATTCCTTAAGTAGTATGTCTTTGTAGTAGTTACATTGAACCAATGACTAAAAGATACATTTTATGAAATTGTATAATTTTGATATGTTAAAGACAATAATAAATATAAGAAAATAATATAATTCAAGAATTTAGTGTTAAATCTAAAGTATTTAATAATTTAAGTTACTATTTATTCCTAAAACGCATTGCTGCTACTACTTTTATCACTAAATATAATATTATTTTATAGATTAATTTGTCTATTTTTATAATATTATTTTAGAATTTTTAACTACATTAATTATTTTTTTATTAGTATATTTTTTTATTAACTTACATATTTTTATTTGTTAACTAAATTAACTATTAAAAAACAAATTGAGAACCAAAATTGACTAAAAGATGCATTTATGAAATTGTATAATTTTGATATATTAAAGACAATAATAAATATAAGAAAATAACATAATTCAAGAATTTAGTGTTAAATCTAAAGTATTTAATAATTTAAGTTACTATTTATTCCTATAAAGAATTGCTGCTACTACTTTTATCACTAAATATAATTTTCTTTTATAGATTAATTTGTCTATTTTTATAATATTATTTTAGAATTTTTAACTACATTAATTATTTATTTATTAGTATATTTGTTTATTAACTTAAATATTTTTATACAACCAACAATAAATATTAGAATATTAACATTAATTAATTTTTCTTCTTCAAGAATAAACATGACAAAACAATATACGTTGTCGAAAAACAATGCAATTAACAATTTTTTTTAATTTATGTGATTTTGTTTATGAGATCATATAGATAGTATTTTCTTGTTTAAATTACTAGTTATTTCATAATTAAAGATTTGTTTAATTTATATTTCGGTAAAATCAGTTTTTAAGAAACTAACCAACAAAACATTAATATAAAATAATTACTTTGTGTTTAGAAGTAACAATTTGGAAGTAAATTTAAATTTTTAATCCAATTATATTTATCTTTTACTAGCCCAAAGATATACATTGACATATCCGTCTATCCATTTGTTTATTGTGTTATATTACATACATATTTTATATCATGTAAATGAATAATATTGAACAACTTACATGTTAAAAATATTTATAAATTTTTAAATAAACTAACAAATTATAATATATTTTTAAAAATACCACATCAAACTTAAAGAATAATGGTATAATATATTAAATAATATGTCAAATTTAGATTTTAAATTTTTGTAGTATTTCAATTTTAAACAACTAAGAAGTAGAATAAAAATTTAATACGTGATTATAATATTTCACAGGTATTTGTTC
Source organism: Cicer arietinum (assembly GCF_000331145.2). Classification (NCBI taxonomy): domain Eukaryota; kingdom Viridiplantae; phylum Streptophyta; class Magnoliopsida; order Fabales; family Fabaceae; genus Cicer; species Cicer arietinum. The sequence goes on along the minus strand of NC_021167.2, from coordinate 2,441,547 downwards.
AAACTCGATATAAGATATCAAATTTAATAATATTGACATTTGTCAGTTGAGTTAATACTTAACGAATGTATTTTTAATTTAAACAAAATATGAAGCAGCATACTTGACTTTATTTTATTTTTTACTAGAGAGTGGCACAATTAGTCTACTTAGCTTTTAGTGTTAGTTTTAATTTCTTCCAACGCAGATTATCTTAACTTGGTTGTATCTGTATCACTCTGCTTGTCTTTGAATTAAATTGTTTCACTATCATAATAAAAAAGGCTCACTGAAATATTAATTGATTCTTTTTTTTCAAAAGTTACTAATTGATGAACAACTGCTCAAAACCAGAACAAAAACAAAACAGTAATAAGTGTGAAATGACAATGATCGCTCTATAGCTTATAACTTGTAGTTTAAAGCTAATAAATATTCAACAAATTGAATGTTTTATAAAATTAGTGATTCAATTAGTTTTAAAATGTAAAATGATGTTTTTAACTAAAAATATCAATTGATGTTTAAAATATTTAAAAAATATTAATTTAAAATTTTTCAATCTGATATATTTTTTATTTATTTATTTTAAATTAAAATGAATTAATAAATAATTTACTTTAAATATTAATTATTTTAAATTATAATAAATAAATTATAAAGAATAAAAGTAAATTTTAGTTACAACAATAAGAATAAAATTAAAAGATAAAATGATAAACTATAAAGTCATAAGTTATTTAAATTAACTTATCAAAAAACACTATAAATTATAAACTTATAAATGACCGTTAACAAATAGAATTTATATTTATAAGTTATAAACTATAAATTCATTTTTAAATTTAGATGAAATAATAAATAAATAAATAAAAATCTATATACAAATGTAAAGTCTTATATTCAAACCTGATATATGAAATTTAACTTAAGAAACATTTGATACTAAAATTAAACAGAGGTTTCTTTGCACAATCACGCTAAATCAAGCCTTGTGTTACTTTTTTTTTTTTTTTTTTTTTTTTTTTTTTTTTTTTTTTTGTAATAACCTCAAACTACATTAAAAGAGAACTGGACCCAAATGGGTCGTATCCGTTAAAAACAAGGAGAGAAAAAAAGTGGGACATCTTCTATCTACATCCTATTTAAACTATCGGTGGCAAACTTAGCAATACAGTAGGGGTCATTGACAGGAATTAAAATTTTGTCAAATAAATGAATGAATACGTATTTGTCATAAACCAAAAATGAGAGAAGTTAATGAAAGGTCAACATTTGGAGTACGAAAGAAAGCTATCCACAATAGTGGAGTCAGTCTAGCAGAGGAGATTTTGACATTTGATAAGGTTTTGATAAAGTAAAGGTTGACAAAAATGATTATTGAAATGTGTCATGGGTCTATAACCTGTGTCTAATTAAAAAAAAAGAATAATAATTATTATGAATGTGGCTTGCTGTTAAGGAGTCGACAAATATCAACAATAGTAGAAACATTAGAAGTCAAACGAATATAGTTTATGGAGAAGTAATTTTGATTATCGTGGTATGTCACATAATGATGGTTACTTAGTTTATTTTAACTATTTATATAAATTATTATTGAAGAAAAATGCTCTAATACTCAAAACTTCAAAAATCCTACTCATATTAAAGCTTTTTAAAAAATTTAGTATGTATAATGTATTACATGTCCTTATACTTCATTAAAAACTATGTATTGTCATTATGTCAAAAATTATAGTTCTATCGTTCACTGTGGTTTTTTAATTTCAATTTGCAAATTTGACCCAAATGGGTCGTATCCGTTAAAAACAAGGAGAGAAAAAAAGTGGGACATCTTCTATCTACATCCTATTTAAACTATCGGTGGCAAACTTAGCAATACAGTAGGGGTCATTGACAGGAATTAAAATTTTGTCAAATAAATGAATGAATACGTATTTGTCATAAACCAAAAATGAGAGAAGTTAATGAAAGGTCAACATTTGGAGTACGAAAGAAAGCTATCCACAATAGTGGAGTCAGTCTAGCAGAGGAGATTTTGACATTTGATAAGGTTTTGATAAAGTAAAGGTTGACAAAAATGATTATTGAAATGTGTCATGGGTCTATAACCTGTGTCTAATTAAAAAAAAAGAATAATAATTATTATGAATGTGGCTTGCTGTTAAGGAGTCGACAAATATCAACAATAGTAGAAACATTAGAAGTCAAACGAATATAGTTTATGGAGAAGTAATTTTGATTATCGTGGTATGTCACATAATGATGGTTACTTAGTTTATTTTAACTATTTATATAAATTATTATTGAAGAAAAATGCTCTAATACTCAAAACTTCAAAAATCCTACTCATATTAAAGCTTTTTAAAAAATTTAGTATGTATAATGTATTACATGTCCTTATACTTCATTAAAAACTATGTATTGTCATTATGTCAAAAATTATAGTTCTATCGTTCACTGTGGTTTTTTAATTTCAATTTGCAAATTTACCTTGGAAATTCTTATTTTCTATAATTTACTTATTCGTCATTTACCTTTCAAACATTTTAGTTCATGTCATTTATTTTATCGTTATTTACAATTCAAACAACTTTTCATTTCTAAGTTATATCTTTTGAAATTAATTTACCCAAAACATTTTCTAAGCCAATTCTAACCGTAAAACCAAATTTTATTTTAAAAGACGTTTACAAGATTACTCTTGTAAATCTATTTATTAACTTGTTTGAACTCCTACAATCGCACTTATTAAACATTTATACCTGTTTTGAATTTGGTTGACTTTTCTTTGACCCATAATCAATGTAAACAATATACTAAGTTATTGTCATTTCTATTATTACGACGAAAATAAACTTTGTTGAAATTACTTAATGAAACTCAACACTCTTCTAGCATTGAATGCACGTAACCCTAAAATATTTTGTCGTGTTCAATTTAAGCATGTTACCCTTATAGACCTAAAGCTTAAGGGGTTGTGACATGTCATAAGATTTTATAATCATCTCGGTCTTGCCCAATACGACTTGGTGAAACTATAAGCAGGGTAAAAGATCCATATGCCGAATAGACAAAGTTTTCTCTTAGGTATTCAAAATAAGTAAGCTTTCATAAGATTTAACCATGACACAATCAAACCATAATGAACATGTGCAGAATAAAGGGATATCTGCCTCCCCACATAAGTTATAATGAATATGTGCAGAATAATGGACAAAAGCTAAAAGTTCAATGTACAAAAAATCACTAAGCCATAGCTGACTCAAAAAACCTAAGTTATTGATTCTACTCGCCACACACCCCGTCTAAAGCATGGTTCTAGATCTACAAAAAATATACTTCAAAAACAAGAAGTAAGGAAAATACAAATGTAGTTCCAAATACGGTGGAAAAAGAAAAGTGAGAGTATCAAGATTTTATAAGTATGATTGTTGAATGAGTTATTTTCAAATAAAAAATATCACAAAATTCATTTTACAAAATAATAATATAAAATCTATATATTTTTTAATATTAAAAAATATTTTATAATTCGCAAAAATCTTAACCGAATACCACTAAATTCTACTGCACTCTTAAAATAATTTAATAATATTAATTAAATACCACCAAAATTATTCATGTTCTTTAAAAATCTTTATTTTTACGAGATTTGTTATCACGTAATCTTTTTTTGATTTTTTTTAAATCTTAATTCAATATATCCGTAAATTATTATTTCCTTTTAGAAATTAAAAGAATCTCCTCTTAGTATACGGGTATTGAGTGGGCTTTTGATAGAAATGGGGTATCGTGTGGGCTAAACTGACTAATTGAGATAGATATTGAGGAATAAAAAATTAACCAATGAGTGAATGAATGACGAGGACAGGTAACGAACATAAACCCCCTCTTTCTTAGAATAATGTTACGTAGAGACTCATACATCTCGTTGATACATTCAGTGAGGAAACAAAAATTGAATGTGATAGGTTGGTGATCTAATAAATAAAAAGATAGAGATGACGCAAAATAAAATGTTAAGTATCTGTATGGTATTTTAAACTGTTTAAATAGTTCAATCAAATACATAAAGTCCAAGAATTTTAATATAAAATATTTTAAAGTCTATAGTATAAAATTATTCGTAAAATTAATAAAATGGACATCATATCATATTCTTTCTTTCCATTGATAAGAAAATCATTTTATTTAACATTTATTGACATAAATATTAATTTTAGATAAGAATTTAGAAATTTTAATTTTAAAATAATAAAATATAAGACATTTTTATTAAGTAATTTTTTTAGACCATTAAGTGAAAACTTTGTTTTACATATAAATCTAAATACTCTTGTTTCTGGTGCCTTATTTTCAGTCCGGTCCTATGTCTAAATGCATTTGTGTCTGCGTGAACGTTGAATTGATTATGTTTTTTTTTTTTTTTTGACAAGTCATCCTTCCATCACTTTCTTGTAAGCTTCATCCATATTTGAACTTTTTTTTATTCATAAACGGATATTTGAATTTCAAACACGCACTACGAAATGGAAAATCCAATAGACAATTTCATTCGACCAAGTTGTAATTCAGATGATTGTGAATTGATACTAAAATCAAATATTTGTAGTGGTAAATAAATAAAAAGTTAAATCGACTACTTCAGACCATAGAAAAAAAATTGAATTAATTGAGGAAATAATGAAGCGGAGAAGGCATTATTTGTCACACAAAGCATATTTATCTCCAAAAAACAATATCCAATCTTTGTCGCGTTTTGACGAGTTTAAAACATTTTATCACCACCAAATTCGGTCAACAAACATTAGTCAATTTTTCAACTCAAACTAAACTTGAACTAACCGTATCTCACAATTTCATAGTTAAAAACCTATTTTCTATGCAATTTCCATTTGACAAATAGGTCACCACACTAACAACAACCCCATGATCAAAAAAAATTAAACGGCCAAACATAAAAATAAAAAATACATAGTTTAATTAGAAACAGATACATTAGTTTACCCACCATCACACTTCAAAAGTCAGGATCTCCCTTCAAAAGGGTCAGAATCTTCTTATCTTTATATCATCCTAATTAACTTCCCCTTGCCTTCGATCATACCAAAGTCTATCCCCATACGCATGTATATATATGATTCCAATTTCCAAACTTATACTTAATATGATACTACCATTTATTATATCATAAAGTTCCTTTCATTAATCAAGGTTCATAATTGAGCTACTAGCTCTTTATTGTTTCCCCTGAAAAAAACATAATTAATCGTTATGTTTCGGTTATTCAGTTATTACTTAAACTTTTGGTTCTTGTGTGTGGCCCTCTTTCTTTGGCGCCCATGTTTTCCCGCGAGGATAATACCAGAATCAGTAACCGTAATAACAACCACCGAAAAACACAACGCCACGTGGCACGATTTCTCAAAGTTTTTACACGCAGAAAGAGGAAGCCACGTCAGCGGCATGGCGGAGCTCAAGAAGTTTTTCAACCGTTTCGGTTACCTCTCCGCGCCGGAAACCACGCCGAATTTCACGGACAACTTCGATTCAAACTTTGAATCCGCCGTCTTGCTTTATCAGAAACAGCTCGGTTTACCGATCACCGGAAAACTCGATTCCGATACCATATCAACCATCGTATCTCCGAGATGCGGCGTTTCCGATAGCACTACGAAAAGAATACACGTCACGCGTCACTTCGCATACTTTAACGGTAAACCGCGGTGGCTTCGCGGTTCCCCGATGACTCTTACATATGGTTTCTCACCTTACAACATGATCGACACGATAAGCTTAACGGAAATCCGAACGGTTTTCGAGCGTTCGTTTACGCGATGGGCGTCGGTGATTCCGGTGAGTTTTCGTGAAACGGAGCGATACGAATCGGCGGACATTAAGATCGGGTTTTATATCGGCGATCACGGTGACGGAGAACCGTTCGATGGTGTTTTGGGGGTTTTAGCGCATGCTTTCTCCCCACAGAATGGAAGATTTCATTTAGATGCAGCTGAAAATTGGGCCGTTGATTTTGATCACGATGATTCGAGGGTAGCCATTGATTTGGAATCAGTGGCAACGCACGAGATAGGTCACGTGCTTGGGCTGGGCCATTCATCTGTAAAGGAAGCAGTGATGTACCCAAATTTGAGCCCAAGAAGGAAGAAAGTTGACTTGAAAATTGATGACGTGGAAGGTGTTCAATCACTCTATGGGTCAAACCCAAACTTTACTTTTAGTTCTTTGTTGCAGTCTGAGGATGCTTCCAATGTTGCCCTTGGATTCCAAACTGGTTTCTCTAAATGGACTTTCTCTTTGCCTCTTGTCTTGTTGATATTATTTTTTGGTTCTTGAATATTTACTTTTTTTTTTCATTATTCCTCTTTCATACATGTATTTTTATTCTTTGATCTATGTAAAAAGAAAAACAAACATTAAAGGATAGAAAGCAAAGTTGAATCACATGGGCTAAACCCTAATGATTCATATTTTATGATATAGCTCTTTTTTTTACATCTTACAATAGATAGATATTTTTTTAATGTGTCAATATTTTTAAGTCTTAATTACATGCAATTAACTTGTTGACATGAAAGTGAATTGTTTATGAAAATTCACTTAGAGAGTGACTTGCATTAGATTCTAATATAGATCAAATAAATTTCTCATTTGCAATATGTCATTAAAATTCAACCTTAAGATACATAGGTTGAAAAAGTATCACATGTTTTGAAAACTAAGATCAAAATATAGATTTATAAATGGGAGAACCAAAATCATAAACAAATAATAAAAATTCTGAAATTGTCTTTAAGTTTTTTTTTTTAAATAAAAAGATGTAACTTTTTATTTTTTTTTAAATTAAAAAATATATAAATTAAATGTAATTGCAATGTTATGACGAGGATCATATTGCTCTTCTATTTATTTTTTAAAATCACAAATAGTGGGAGGAAGTAACCAATGTATCTCTCTTTGTACTTGAGATATATTTAGTTATGTAGCTATCAAATAGTATAAATATCACACGCGGGATACTTTTCTCCAAAGTTGAACGGGGACAAATGAAATTGATTCGTTCTCTGAAGTGTGGTTCAAAGCTGCGTCATATTCACAATGGGCATTTTGGCATCAATCCTTGAGATAATAATGGGAAATGATGTAACATAAAAGAAAATACAAATAAGGAGAACATTCGCTGTAAAAATGTTATTTCTTCATTCACTCTTCCATGTTTTACATAAAATATGAGGATGATGATCTTTAATAAAATGACAAATTATTATTTTTATATTTCTTTAAAAAATTGTTCCGTATTGAGTGGCATCACTCGATAATAATTTATCAATAGGATACAAAATGAGATAATTGTTTGGTATTGAGTTACATTACTCAATAATTGTTTCGTATTGAGTGGCATTTACTCAATAATAATTTATCAAATAAAATATATAGGAAAAAAATATGCAATATACTCTGGCAAAATATTTTTTTGCATCACTTTTATAAATGGTTTAACATAAACCAATATTTAAAACCTATTTTCAGCGGGTGACGCTCCTTATTTTTAAATATAGAAATGTAATATAATTTATGTTTATTTAATATACAATATATATTTTTTATTTTATTTTAATCAAATTGTTATTATTTATAAAAATCAAAATGAATATTAACATATACTTTTTAAAATATGTATGTAATCGTTAGAGTTATAAATATTTTTTAAAATCATCTGAGTGCATATTAGAATTTCCATGTACTCCTTAATATTAATATGATGATTGGTTTAGCAAAATGTCACATAAATCGTAAACTAAGAGACTCTATTGTCTAATAAGAAGCTAACAGTTCACAAGCAACAACAGTATCCTTACCCAATGGTCATTACACCTTCTCTATATTTAAGATAAAAAATCTAGATTTAGGTAAAACAATAATTTCAACGCTATATATAGCAAAAATGAAGAATAAAACTTTTTTCAGAGAGAAAGATAGAGGTTGGTAGAGACACCGACATCGTGATGATTATCTGGGCTTCAACATGAAAATAAAAATTAGCTATAAGAGGCAAATGCAGGAGCATAGCTTCCATTTTATGAAATTAAATTCACAATTGATGGTATTTTGATATAAAGGTTGCATTGTTTATACAAGAAAATGCAAAAAGAGAGATAAAAAAAAAAAGCATTTTTTTCTCTTTTTTTGTGACAGGAAACAAGAGCCAATTTTGATATAATTTGTTTAATTTTTTGATTGGAAGCCAGCAAGAAAAAATGGGGTTGGTAGAAGATGTGACATTAATTGGAGGGTTGATAGGAGTTCAATTTATCTATGCAGGAAATGCTGAGCTAATGAGTTATTCAATGTCATTAGGCATTAGCCCTCTTACCATTGTTGTTTTCACTTCCATTGCTACATTCCTTATTCTCTTCCCCGCTGCATTTTGTTTTGAAAGGTCCTCTTTCTTTTTTTTTTTTTTTTTTTTGTTATGAATTTTGGATTTTTTTTCTCTATTTTCTATTGGGGTGGGAATTTT
>NC_021167.2:2397039-2432728 GCF_000331145.2 Cicer arietinum | reverse complement strand
TCTTTCTTTTTTTTTTTTTTTTTATTGTTATGAATATTGGATTTTTATTCTCTATATTCTATTGGGGTGGGAATTTTTTGAAGATTAATTTCATGATGTTATGTGTATGTTGCAGGAGAAACTGGCCCAAGAATTGCAGTTTAAAGTTTATAATGCAGATATGGTTTCTTTCATTTGGAGGGTAAGATAATCTTATAACTTATTCCTAATTTTCTGTTTTATTATAAGCCTGGTTAAGTATCTAGAAAATATAGTGAGAAAATTGGTGTGAAAGTTGGGTTCTGTTTTCAAAATCCCATTTTTTGGGTTCATGCTCTCAATTATTAAGTTGTGCTATTCTCTATCCATTTTGCCTTTTTTTTCGAAGTGGAAATTGGTAGCTTTCATTTAAAAGTTGAGTTTGTAGATTGGTGCTTAAAATTTATCTGAAACTTTAACATGGACGATACTCTTTGAATGTACGAGTTAAGATTATGTTATCTTTACGGTTGAGATGATAACAATTGATTGGTGTAAGTTTGACGACTTAAGTTTTTAGAGATACATTTGTTTTCTCTTTTTATATTGAATTGGCATCTCATTGTCTCAGCCATAAAGATTAGGAGAACACTAAACTTATACTTTCAAGAACAGTCTTCGATTGTCATTATAATCTCGCATGACTTTTAAGCATTGGTTTACAGTAGCATCCACCTAAACTTATCCAATTTGTAACATTAATAATCCTCTAAATATAGTATAGTAATTCTAATGTTTGTGGAGTTCTTTTCCCTCTAAATTTTGCCACCTATACCTACATTTTCCTATTTGTGTTTTGGTTCTCCAAATTTGTAAAATAATGTACAAGGTTATTGATTTAAAATTCTCTTGGCCATTGTCATGCAGATTAGCTTTCCAGTCTTTATTCCTCAAAGGAATCAGTTTAACTTCACCAGCAATGGGAACTGCTATGCCAAACCTTGCCCCAGGTCTTATCTTCATCATCGCATGGACTTTTGGGTAATTTTATTTCAATGGGTTTTGAAAATTTTCAGTAATGCTATAAACAACCAATAGCATGCATGTTGTGGTTCCAATTCAAAAGAAAATCAAATTAACTTTTGTTCAAATCAATCAAGAGAGATAAATTGGCTCAAAAGAGTCATTTTTAACTCTTAAACTAAAATCTAAACACACTATAAATAAGACAAATTTACTCTATTTTAACTAAGTGGTAAATGAGTTTACGAATCATTCGAGAGAATCTGAGTTCGATTCTTACTGAAGTAATCTTTGGTGAGACTTTACATACTTCCCGACCGAATTTCGGATTATGAGGACCCCTTTCCCTTGAGAGGGGTTAAGAGTAAAAGAGAAAAAAAAAAGCATTTTTTCTACGTAAATGTACCAGTAAAATGTTTGACATAAACTACATATTTTGTTAGAAAAATATAATGCTATAACTCTAACTAAGGCAAAAATAAGAAACATGTTTAATTCCTTGGGTAATGAATTGGTAATTCTTATATTCTGCAGGTTAGAGAGAGTTAACGTAAACAACAGGTATAGTAAAATTAAAATCTTAGGAACATTGCTATGTGTTTTGGGTGCTTTCACAATGAGCATAATGCAAAGCATTTCTGCTCCTCCTGCAACCAAAAAAGAGACTACAATCCAATCGTTGTCAACACCATCAGATTTTCTCTTTGACATACAAAAGATAATCGGTTGCCTCTATCTAATGGCTTCAGTTTTAATATTATCAAGCAATGTTGTTCTGCAGGTAACTATTAGTAATCAAATAAGTAGTAGGACACTGAAAAATGTACTCAAATTTCTTAATTAGCTCAACAAAAGTTGTTGCTTTTGTAGGCTTTTGCTCTTGGAGATTTTCCTGCACCAATGTCATTGAGTGCAATAACGTCCTTGTTTGGAGGATTTATGACTGCAGCTGTTCAATTATTTGAAGGCGAGGAACTTAAAACTGGGTTGCAACTTGTTAGTTTTGGAGACCTGGTTGGCTTTTCCCTTCTGGTATATTTTACTATTTCCTTATTTCACTCAAGTGCATTTCGATGTTTACGCGAACCACCACTCTTGAAATTAACAAAATTTCAAAATGAAGTTGTAGTATCCAACAATTTGGTTAATGAAATTAACAAAATTTCAAAATGATTGTCGAGATTGAAAATATTGGATCGCATTAATCTTTTTGAGTCAATCAATTTAATTCTACAATCAATGATTTTCAATTTCATTGATAGACCGTACCATTTCAGCACTAAATTCATGGTTTATTCTTTTGATCTTTTTAGTCTAGAATGTTGAAACAGTTATAACATGGGCTAGAAAATTGGGTAGAGTAGCAAATCATGGTATGTAGTGAAATGTTGGCATTGTGTGGGATAATAACTAAGAAGAATGCAATTTTTTGTGTTTCTCACTGTGATGATGATACTAAAAAGGCATAAAAATTGAAAATGCACAGGCTGGTGGAGTGAGTGGAATAAGCTTAAGCTTCAATGGATGGGCACTTAAGAAGAGAGGACCTGTATTTGTCTCCATGTTTAGCCCTATTGGAACAGTATGCTCAGTTATTTTCTCTGTCTTTACTCTAGGAGACACTGTTAACATTGGAAGGTATTAAGACTAATTCCTAGCTACTATTAAATTTTGCAAACTATATTCTAAAAATTGTAAAATCTTATTCATCAACATATTGATTAACACTGCATTGGTTGCAGCATTGGTGGTATGTTCCTCATGTTCAGTGGACTTTACTTAGTTCTTTGGGCCAAAGGGAAAGAAGGATATGCAGATGGTGGTGATTTATCAGAAAGTGAGTTTGATGCAGAAAAACCTCTCTTATGTTAATTTGTTTTTCAAGTGTCAAAAACTAATATGTACAATGTAATCGTATCCCTGCTTAAATATAATCAAAGTAATTATTATATATGTCATGATTAAACAAGTAATCATTTAAAAAAAAAAATTTGAAGGGCTCATATTCTAGAGAATAATATAGTTTAGAATGTAACATGTATAAAAACACCCACACATTTTTTAACTTTTTTGCAGAAGCTTGAAACAGATGCTACCTTGATGTATTCGTGACAAAGAGCAATCAGAAGAGTCAGAGGTGTGGATTTTAAGTCTCTTGAGTTTGAAGGAATGAAACGTTATTGCATTGTAGATTTTTATTTTCTTTTTGTAAATAATATTTTGAGGTCAGGTAGACATGATAGTTTAAGATGGAGATGAAGCAAAATATTAGGATTTTGAATGACCCCTATAGGTAGGTAGGAGTAAAATATCTTGTAAAGATGTTCAACTAGTTATTCTTAATTTTTGGAGAATAGTAAATCCAAATGAGAAATGCTGATTTCTACCACAAAGTACAGAACAAAAATACATCAAGGTTATCTGAATGGTAAATTTTTCATCTATACTCTCATGTTTTCCATCATAAATAAATTTCATTCTTTTATCGACCACTGACGATTTTTCTTTTAATTCTAGAAAATTAAATATTTGTAACTGGGAGGGTGAGAGGGAGAAGGCTAGTCATTCATGTGTTGGCGTCTTAATTGTCTTAAGAAAATATTAAAACATAAAAAGTTAAAATATAACTAATATATTAAAATGCTAAATAAAATATTTTAGCTAATAATTAACTATTTACTAAAAAAAAACTAATAATTAACAATATTAATCACTAGCATCACTCTCTCCAACAAGCATGTTATTGTTGTGTGAACATTATTACTTGGAAAATAGTTTGATATTTGGTTGAAGAAGTCTCTCACTACCTCACACACTTTCATAAAGATCTCAAGAGCATACAAATAATCCATATTTTAATAAATTATGATAAACTTTATTTATTTTAATTTAGTTTATAATAGTTGATGTCATAAGTGAAGATATTTTACTTTTTACATTTAATTTATTTTATAAAAAAATATGACGTAATCCGATACGAGCATAAGTGAAAATATTTTACTTTTTACATTTAATTTATTTTATAAAAAATATGAGGTAAGTCCGATACGAGCGTAGAGAACAATGTCATTTACAACTCATCTATAAATATAAATTTGTAACCTCATTTAAAAAAAGTTTGGAAATGAACTATAATTTCTCATTATGAGAATGGTAAATGAACTAAGTCGTTTTTGCATTAGAATTGTTTGAATCTTATCAATGACTTCCTTATCATGTGACGATTTCCGTTTGCTCATTGTTCTTCCAAAGTGATAATCTTTGTCATTAATTTCTATTTTAATGTTTTGTGTTATTGAGATATTTGAAATTTTAGTTTCATTTTGTTGCATTTTATTCAAAATCTTGTTCAACTCTTTTGAATTGTTTGTTGTTTATAAGTGTTACACTATGTGTAGGAAGATTTATTTGGGTGGTTACTTGTTGTTACTTTGGTGAAATTTCAGAGTCCTTAGTTGTTGTTTTCAGGAGAGGGAAATCTGAATTTAGTTTCATCATATTTTTTACTTGTAGTTGTTTGACCCAAAATTCACTAGCAAATTTATTATTGATGTTATTTCTTCCATACATATCTGATTATGGAAATTAAAAAGCCTAAATTGATTAGAAAAATTGGAGGAATTTAAATATACAGAGAAAAAACTAAAAAGGGAAGTTCTGAAAAAGTGATTCTACACATAAGCACTTATTGAAAAAATGCTTTTTTACAAACAAAAAAAATTTACAAAATCGGTCCACTTTGATACACCAATCATTATTGTCTTAATTAAGCATTACAACTTTTATCTTAGTACTTTACCTCCCACATATTTAGATCACTTAGTAATTTAGTTCAAATATTTCTTATTTATTTGATAATCTATTCGAGTGTGTCTTCATTTACTTAGTTTTTCTTGTTTGTCATTTTAATTTTTTTTAGTTTTGTCCAATAATTTTTCCTTCTCGAAACTCTTGTGTTAATAGCTTTGGTGGACTTGTTATATTGTGTTTGGGTTATTTTTAAGAACTTGAAAGATGATTTTAAGTGGAAAAAGACAATAACGCACATCATTGAAAAAAGTAATCATTAAGTGATACACATGAGTGATACATTTCTTGACTCTAAACACTTAGTGAGTGGTGAATGTCATGTTTTTATTTTCTTAACTTGTTCTTGTTATTTTTTATTATTATTGTGGTACTAATTGATTTGTTGTTGTTGAAATCATGAATGGAAGTGAAACATACTCCTTTCTCCTATAATTGTTTCTCTTATGGGTCATTTTTATAGAAATTTGAAATACTTAGATGATGCCTTGAAAGAAGAGTTTGTGAATCAATTAGATAAGATATCTCATCATGAAAGATCGTCTCAAAATGAAGATGAATTTAAAATTGAGAACGAAATAATATAAATTTATGAGGTGATATTTAAAGGGAAAAAAAGTGAAAATTATAATGATGAGTAAATGAAGTGTGAAAGGAGAGATAGAGATTATGGTTTTAGGAAAAAATGTATGAAATGTGTGTGAGAGAGAGAGAGAGGGAGAGAGAAAAAGAGGCAAAGAGATTTTGAGAGGGAGGATAAGAAGTATGTAAAAGAGAAAAAACACATAAAATAAAATAAAAAATGAGGATTGTTGACATCTAATTGTGTCTACTACTTTAAGATTTTTAATAAATATATAAAAAATTAAAAAAAAATAATGATAAAAATAAATAGTTAAACCTTTAAATTATAGAAAATCCTGGATGTGTTTGGTTTCTATTTGCCTTTCCTTTTCAGAAAACTTCACTATATTTTAAAATATATAAAATAAAAAACGTATTTAATTGAATGAAAATAAAAATCATTATAATGGTCATCATTTGAATGAAAAGAAAAGAAATGAATCAATGTTAATGAAAATCAGTATAATGGTGATCAATTGAGTAGAAAAGAAACCGAAAAAAATGAATAAATGATAATAAAAATCAGTATAATTATAGTCAATTAAATGGAAGAAAAAAAAACCCGAAAAGAAACAGGTTAATGATAATCAATTGGCAATAATCTACACCCAAAAAGTCTATAAATAGTCTACAACAAGAGTAGAAAAATGAGGACAATTTGAAACACAATTTGAGAGTACGGGAACAAAATTAATAGACAAAAGAGGAGAAGAGAATAAGGTATCACTTTGTAAGGTATCACTTTTTTTATTATTTTCTCTAATTTTCTACTTATTAGTCTTTGTATTACATCCTTTTAAAATATATTCTTTTTTTTTCTTTCTATTTTTTCTGTTTATAAAAAAATAAACTCATGTTAAGCTTTCATTTTTTTAAAGTTGTTTATTCCTAAAATTGTTTTCTTTGCAACACAAAATAAATATATATATTTTTAACTAATTGATGTTTATAAACCAAGAAAACAAATTTCACCATATTGTAATATAATAGAAAATTAATATTACGTCTTTATCAAATAACTAAAAAAAATCATAATAACGGATAAATGATTTTTTCTTTATGATTATAATTAATGGTTCTGCCGCCGGATGAAATTCATCATCGTCGCGCCATATCACTCACCCCCAATCGTTGGTGGCCTTTGTGTCGCGACAGATCCGGCAACGTACGAGCAAATCCTTTAACAGGTTGCTTCACCGTCGTGTGCATCTATCTCGTTCACATACCACTATGTTACGTTATTTTCTAACAAAAACTAATTTTTTTTCTTTACTTTAAAACAAAAATAGAAGATATAATCATTATTATTATTATTATTTCTTTTCTTTACGTTATTTTCTATGAACAAATATTATTATTATTACTATTATTATTATTATTATTATTATTATTATTATTATTATTATTATTATTATTATGTTTTTATTTTCATTTTTATTTGTTTGATACGTATATAAATAAAAGATAATAATAAAAATCAGACAACACATAAGTATTTTCGTGCGTTTTGATTTCCCTATTGCACCTGAGGATACTTAGAGCAAGATTTTCCCTTGTCAAACCAAATTAATAAAAAATATATTTTTTTCTTTTAATAATATAATAATTTATTTTATTTTTATTTATTTATTCTTTTAGGGGTAAAATCAATAAATAATTTGTGTACAATTAATTAATTATAGGGTAGCCGTTTTAACGGACGATGTAAGATAATATTATTTTCCTTATTCGTAATCGACTCCCGAATCTAAATTTTTGGTTCAAATAACTTTACTTAGGTTTTATCTAATTATCGCTTTTAAAAAAATAAAATTTGTGGCGGCTTGTTTTTTTTCGCAGACAAATCGGACGCGACAGTCCAATCAGTTGTTTACATCTGATTTGAGAACTCTCAATGTTATTCACAACAAGCCTTATTTTATGGTTTTGAAAATGATGTAATTTTTTCTCCTTATCGTCATTTTTTTTTTTGCATCATATTCTTTATCATAGTCACTTTTGAAAAATCATTATCACATCATTTTCAAAAACATAAAAATTAAGGCTTGTTCTAAATAACTTTAACGGCAAAAAATATGGGATCAAATGGTGGCTCAAACATTACTCCATTAAGAAAAACATTGCCATTGAGAGTTCTCAAATCAGACGTAAACAACCTATTGGACTGTCGTGTCCGATTTGTCCGCAGAAAAAACAAGTTACCACCAATTTTATTTTTTTAAAAGAGAAAATTAGATAAAACCTAAAGTAAATTCTTTGAACCAAAAAATTAGATTCAGAGTCGAATATGGAAAATAATATTACCCTACATCGTCTGTTAAAACGGTTACCCTATAATTAATTGTATACAAATTATTTATTTATTTTACCCCTAAAAGAATAAATAAATAAAAAATAAAATAAATTATTTACATTATTAAAAAAAAATATTTTTTATTAATTTGGTTTGACAAGGGAAAATCTTGCTCCTACGTATCACCAGGTGCAATAGGGAAATCAAAATACAGTTCTTGGGTAGAAAATACTTATGTGTTGTCCGATTTTTATTATTAAACTTTTATTTTTTATTTATATATGTATCAAAAAAATAAAAATAAAAACATAATAATAATAATAATAATAATAATAATGATAATAATAATATTTGTTCATAGATTATATCTTCTATTTTTGTTTTAAAGTAAAGAAAAAAATTGGTTTTTTGTAAGAAAACAACGTAACGTGGCGGTATGTGAATGAGACAGATGGACACGACGGTGAAATAATCTGTGAAATGATTTACTCGTACGTTGTCGGATATATCGCGACACAAATGCCACCAACGATGGTCAGTGATATGACGCAGCGAGCAAGGATGAATTTCATCTGGCGGAATTTTTTTCTAGTTATTTGATAAAGACGTAATATGAATTTTCTATTTTATTACAATAGAGTGAAATTTGTTTTATTAGTTTATAAACATCAATTAGTTATATATTTTTTTTATTATTTTGTGTTGCAAAAAAAAACAATTTTAGAAATTAACAACTTTTAAAAAAAATGAAAGCTTAACATATGAGTTTATTTTTTTATAAACAAAAAAAAAATAGCTAGAAAAAAAAAGAATATATTTTAAAAGGATGCAATAAGGAAGTGATACATTAGTGCTGAATTGTTTTTTTTGCTAGACCGATTTTTTCAAGATCAGATTCTTACTGCCTAATTATTTTTTTGCTAGACCGATTTTCTCAATATCAGATTATCTTCTCCTCTTTTGTCTATTAATTTCTTTTTTTTTATGTGCTCTCAAATTATGTTTCGAAATTGTCCTCCTTTTTCTACTCTTGTTGTAGACTATTGATAGACTTTTTAGGTGTAGAATACAAAAGACAAGAGAATAATTGTCAATTTATTATCATTAATCTGTTTATTTTCGGTTTCTTTTCATTTAATTGGCCATAATTATTCTGATTCTTATTACGATTGATTCATTTTTTTCGGTTACTTTTCTACTGAATTGATCACCATTATACTGATTTTTATTTTTATTAACATTGATTCATTTCTTTTCGGTTTCTTTTCATTCAAATGATATCATTATAATAATTTTTCTTACTATCAATCCATTTATTTTCATTCAATTAAATATGTTTATTTTATATTTTTTTATATTTTAGAATATAGTGAAATTTTATGAAAAGAAATCAGAGGCAAACAGAAAGAAACCAAACACATCCAGAACTTTCTAAAATTAAAAGGTCTAACTATTTATTTTAGAATATTCTGATTCTTATTACGATTGATTCATTTTTTTCGGTTACTTTTCTACTCAATTGATTACCATTATACTGATTTTTATTTTTATTAACATTGATTCATTTCTTTTCGGTTTCTTTTCATTCAAATGATATCATTATAATAATTTTTATTACCATCAATCCATTTATTTTCATTCAATTAAATATGTTTATTTTATATTTTTTTTTATATTTTAGAATATAGTGAAATTTTATGAAAAGAAATCAGAGGCAAACAGAAACCAAACACATCCAGAACTTTCTAAAATTAAAAGGTCTAACTATTTATTTTTATTATTTTTTTTATCATTATTATTTTTTTTATATATATTTATTAAAAATCTTAAAGTAGATGACAAAATTAGGTGTCAACAAGGATCATGAAAAAAAAATTATATCATATGAATAATATATTAGATATTGTGTTTGATCTATAGTATGTGGAATATCCTTATGATAATGAATATCCAAAAGCGGCAAGAAGAGTAGAGAAGTCAGCCTGGAGAGAGAAAGAGAAAATCAAAGAAAATAAAAGTGAAAGATGAAAAATATAAGTTAACATTAAGAGAGAAAGAGAAAGTTATAGAAAAGAAATAGGAAGACGAAAAATATTTGAGAGACATAAAGCAAATAATTTCATATAACTATTTGTGTAATTTTGATAATTATAGTGCTTGAATGAACAATTTTATCAATACATTGACTTTGAAAGCGAAGACAAAGATGATGGTAAATTTGAAAGTCTCTTTAAACAAGAGCGTGAGGTAAATGAAATGATGTTAGTGCTTAAAGGTGATTGGTCAAAGGTTCTTTAAAAGATGCTTGCAATAAAATTATTGAGTCACCGTTTATTTATAATAAAGAGAATGTCTACGAACTCAACTTGTTTTGAAGTCTTTGCAAAAATAAATTAACTTATTGTTTGTCACCAATTTAAATATGATATAAGGTAAATTTTGTCATGAATATCTTCAAAAGGTATAACTTTGTTCTCATCTTTATAAATTTTTACATTTATCATAAATATGATAAGATGCTAATTGTTCAATATGGAAATGCGTTTCACCGTCTTATCAAATTTTACAATTCTTTTAAATTTTCATTTGACCTCGGTGAATATGATGAACTTGTGGTTTATGTGAATTATTTCTTCATGTATGGTATAATGGAGCTTAATTTCGTGATCAAATTTATTAAAGAATGATGGAATGATAAAGTCCTCAATAGTACGAAGAAGATTCATATTTTAATAAATTAGAATAACTATATTTATTTTAATTTAATTTATAATAATTATTAGTTTGCTTTAATTTCAAATTGTAATAGTTTAATTTAAATTTAGTTGATGTCGTGTTTAAGTGAAAATATTTTGTTTCTTTATATTTAATTTATTTTAAAAAAATATAATGTAAATCCAACACGAGTCTAGAGAATAATGTGTGGTCCCATTTAGATTTAGAGATAATATTACTATAAGTATACAATTATAACATCATTTGTAAAAAATGGAGAAATGAATTATAATTTCTATCGTCTCGTGGTGACTGAACTAAATCTCCTCCTTCAGTTTTTAGATTATAACTTACTCGATTTCCTTGTCATTGATGCAATTCTTTTACATTGTGGTGTCTTTTCCATCTTTTTTATATTTGTTACTTTTTTTTTATTTGATCACTTTATTTAAATAAACTATTTAATTAAATATTCAATCTCTAGAAACATTCATATCTACACGACACTGATATGAATAATATAATAATTATAACTTATTTTGACAATCTAATGTAATAATGATAATAAATTTTTATATGTTATTTTATGAAATATTTACTTTGACAGATTGAAGATATATATTAATTGAATTATGTACAATTTATTTTTATTTAATAAATAGTATTATCGTCCAATCAATTTAAAAGTAGGCTTGTTGATCTATTTTGAAAAAAATTATTTACAAAAGTAGGTCACGGTCAACTTTAACTAATTTTTCAAAAAAGAAAGTCAAATCCGATTCAAGATACTATATTTGTTAAATAAATCAAATTTAGGTCTTATATTGTAAAATACCATTATATTTAATGTAAGATTTTATTTGAGATAAAAATGGTAAAATTTGATTTTTTTTCTTTTGGGTAACCGGTAAGATTTGATTTGACGAATTTTTTATTTAAATATTTTTTTTATCATTTAAAAACAGTTACGCGAATGTCCTACCTTTTAAATCAAGGAGAAAGTGGTTTTTCCGGTGAACGAGATGCAACTATCCTTTATTTATTTTTATTTTAACATTTATTATTAATTATTTAATAAATTAAATTTAATTAAATTATTTAAAAAATAAAAATACTAATAATAAATTAAAATAAAATACATTAATAATTATAAATTAATTTTATATTTTAATTATTATTATTAAAATAATTATATTATATTATAATTTTTAAAGAAAATACAATAAAATTGAAGAAAAAAATACATCAAATTTGAGTAGATGTGCCAGCAGCGTTTGGGTAGACCCGACATAATTCGCATTTTCTTGATACTCTTTATGTAATGTCCATTTATGTTATAATGCGTTTGTTCTTTTGACGACATTTCTTGACTCTCAGCATGAGTGTATTGGACACACCTTAAAACCTTAATATTAAGGCCAATATCCTTCGTTTAGTATGGGTTGGAACGCTTTATCGTAGACTTTTAGTACCGTTTTCACCTTGTACACGTCAGATATAAGGCTCAAATAATTATATTTTTATGCTAGAACATGTTGCTATCACATGTAAACAAGACCTATGTTTAGCTTGCTATTTCCCACAATGGCACCACTTGTTAGGAAGGTTTACAGAGAAATGACAAATTAATCGTCCTTCTCTTGGAACTACTGTCTCGTGAACCATGAAAGTATGGTTGCTCCGATCAAAATTATCCATTCTATGACTATTGGATTTACTTATTTCCAATTTCATAAAATTTATGCAAGTTTATGTGTATACCTGACCAGAAGTTAAAATTGATGTGTGTCGTTTTCCCATGGTTAGAAACAATGTTCCTATTTTAAAATAAGTTGATTGGACCAAAGCAGTGATGGGAATGTTGTGCGAGCCTTTTAATATTGCGTTGATCGACTCCACGAAGTTGGTTATTATCTGATCCCAACGACTACCTCCATTGAATGCTTGAATCCAATCTTTTCGAGGTATGTTGTCTAATCATTTCAAAGCATTCAGGTTTACTATGCCGATTTATCTGCGGTAGTATCGATATGTAGACTCACTGATCGAGTAACCTGTATTGAACATTAGACAATGCATTATTACACTAATTATATAAATTAAGAATGAAATTATTTAAAATTACACTAATTACAAAAATTAAGTATAAAACTACTACCTATAGAAATAACTTTTTTCTTCAAAGCATTGTCATTAAATTCCCTTACAAAATATTGTGAAATATGTCGGACGCATAACACATGCTTTGACGGAGGATCTTGCCACCCATTATTCGAATTATTATAAGCACTCTTAATGGATTCGTGTCTATCTAAAATCAAACAAATGTTGGCTCGTGTAGTGACATATTTTCTCAAAAAGAAACTCTAACTATTTTTTGTCTCACCTTCCACAATAGTATAAGCAATAGGAATTACATTGTCATTCTCATCCCGTGCAACTGCTACCAATAGAGTTTCCTTGTACTTGTCGTACAATCAAGTCCCATCAACTTGTACTATTGGTTTGCATAATTTAAACGCAGATATGCACAGAACGAAAGTCCAAAATAGTATATGAAAAATTCTTATCCTACCTATCAAACTATTCTTGTGATAAACTAGAATGATTTCTATTTAAATTTTGGTTCCCGAAACAAACGTTTACATAACCAACAACCATTGTGGGAGTTGATTGTAAAACTCTTCCCAATTGCCATTAATTTGTTCAATCACTTTATTTTTTCCCATCCAGGTTTTTCTATAACTTACTGTGTAGTTGTGTAAAGTCCGAATCTGAGCAATAATGACCTTCACTTTGATTGAAGGATCCACTTTCATAACTTGCATTGTGCTTGTACATATCATGTTAAAATCGAGCTTCATATGATTTTGTGACAATGCATAATTTATGCATGTATGAGACACATTCAATTTACCAATCACCCACAATTCACTCTTTTTGTGTTTTGAAGCTTTGCATCTAAACAAACAATTTGAATTTGAACAGTATATAACATATCTTTCTAAATCTGATTTTTGTATCACAAAATTCAATGATTGTTTTAAATGATAAACGTTTGATTGCATATACGCATTCATCTTTGTTTTGAAACTTCATTCCAACTACAAGAGTTCCATCTACTGCTGAAACTTCGTTAATGAACAAATGATCAAATTCACTTGTTTGCTTTGAGTATCTAAATTGATGTTTTTCAGGTGAGATGGTGGATCGAAATCAGGTAGGATAGATTGATCTTCTACTTCCAATCTTCGTCAACATCAGAATTACCAGATAATTCATCGAAGTATATTATTTCCACTTGCACAAAAGTAACTATGTATATTTTTTTCTTTTTTATATTATTTTTTTCTTTTTTTAAAACCAATTGCTTATCATATTACTAATTTTATTATATTTTTTTATTTTTGTTATATTCGACAAGTTTAATTATAGTGGTCTAAATTTTGCTAAAGTTCCTCGTAGCGACGTAGAAGGATACCAAAAAATAATTTTAATCACATGATTGTTGATAAAGTAATATATTCATTCACATTTGTTTGAACTTTTTAAATATTTTATTTTTTATACTTGTTATAATTATTTTAGCTTATTTTTTACATATAAGTTTTATTGGAGACATTATCTCGGGTTCCAACATGAAGTTTCCGAAGAAGAGACGATCACTTGGACTGCATGTACTTATCTACTCTGTTATCTCATACTGTTGATCACATGCTTGTTGATAAAGTAATATATTCATTCACATTTGTTTGAACTTTTTAAATATTTTATTTTTTATACTTGTTATAATTATTTTAGCTTATTTTTTACATATAAGTTTTATTGGAGACATTATCTCGGGTTCCAACATGAAGTTTCCGAAGAAGAGACGATCACTTGGACTGCATGTACTTATCTACTCTGTTATCTCATACTGTTGATCACATGCTTGTTGATAAAGTAATATATTCATTCACATTTGTTTGAACTTTTTAAATATTTTATTTTTTATACTTGTTATAATTATTTTAGCTTATTTTTTACATATAAGTTTTATTGGAGACCTTATCTCGGGTTCCAACATTAAGTTTCTGAATAAGATATGATCACTTGAACTGCATGTACTTATCTACTCTGTTATCTCGTATTGTTGAAAAACACAATACAGATAGAGTCACACTTCAGTTTAATTTCTATCAGCAAATACCACAACCACCAGATGACATGAAATTGTACCATGAGGTGTGAGATTGATGATAATTGAAGCTGAGTTTGGAGGGAAGAAATTAAACATTGGAACGTGTTGCAAGGTAACATCGTACAAGGTATTTTATGTCGTAACACATAATATATGATTTTGTTTAGACAATACACCAAATTATTTATATATGTAGAACAATATCTATGTGATCCCCGTTTACAACCTCCGTCATATCCTCATGTGCAGTCGACCTCCCAATCAATCCCCGTTTACAAAACACAGTAGGATCGTCTTTATCATCAACTCACCTACACGTCCCTACCGAAGTTCCATGTTATGATCAACCACCGACTCAATATTATGTTCCGTCGATGTCAGAAATACCAATCATCGGTTATCCGACATAACGTGGACTTTTCTATAATTTGTTTGGAACTCAGTGCACAACTCTTAAGTCGGCTTATGTTGTGTTTGATTCGATGTATAATCCTCAGTCTCAAAATTTTATGGAAGCAGATGACACTGGTTCTAGTCCACCTACAAGTTACATTGAGGAAAATGATCAAAATCAGGGTGAACCGGAAGAACCTCAACTCGTCAAGCGAGTTAGACAAGTTCGACGAGACCATAGATGTGAGACTAAATGTCATTTAAGTGGACATCATTGATATAAATTTGATGTTTTTTTTCTTCTCAAATGTGATGTTTTTTTATCGTTAATTTAATGTATTTTTTGTTTCATTTTCATGTTATTAATATAATTTTATTATTATTTGTTTAAATTTTGATGTTTTTTTTAATTTTAATGTATTTTCTTTGAAATTTGTAATATATTTTAATTATAAGCATTTTTAATTATAATTATAATAATTATTAAAATATAAAATTAATTTATAATTTATTAATGTATATTATTTTAATTTATTATTAGTATATTTATTTTTTAAATAATTTTAATAATTTTAATTTATTAAATAATTAATAACAAATATTAAAATGAAAAAAAAAAATGTTAGTTGTAGGTCGTTTCCCCAATAAGCAACCGTCTATAAACTTTGAATTGTTTTTTTCGGAACGCGATATATCGGTTATAAGAAAAAGGAATATTTAAATAAAAAACTCTAGATTTGACATGATTAATCTATCTTTAATTGAAATAATAAATTAATATTTTTTTTACATTAATAAATAATAAGTATTATTGTTTTATTTTCGCAAATAAATTTAATGTTAAATTAATAAATTTCAACAATTATATTTTCTGAACTACAATTAAGAAACAAGGTGAGTTTATTTTAATTTTTATAGACAAATGTATTTAACCTAAAGATTTAAACATGAATATGATTGTCAATTGAATTGAGAATGTAATATTTTAGTTTTTATAGACAAATGTATTTAACCTAAAGATTTAACATGAATATGATTATCAATTGAATTGAGAAGGTAATATTTATACCGTTGTTTTAATATATATATATATTTTGATCTTAATTTTTTAGATTCAGAGTTTGATTGAAAAATGAATGAAGTTTGATAAAAAAATATTTTAATTTGATTTCAAACTTATATCTTCCTAAACAATCTTCAATTAAAATTTATACTATCTACCACTTGAACTCAATCAATATATAATAGAAATGGTGGTTTAGTGATAATAACGACGATAACACTAAGACAACTAGATTTTTTAGTTGATTATAGAAACAACTAGAATTTAATACGCTGAGATTGTTTGCATATTTTTTTCTCTGCAAAATTTAAGAATTCATCATGTTTTTTTCTTTTCTGTGACAAAAGAATAGTATTTCATTTATATTAAAACAAGACATTATTAAAAAAATAAGAAAATTAAAAAATTAAAACCACCTAGATTTTAATATAAAAAGTTTTTTATTGCTATTTTAACCAAAAAAAACTTTATATGAGCTATTTTTTATATTAGAAAATCTAATATATTTTAACATCAATAAATTTGATTAATTCATTTTATTTCGTTTAAATTATGTTCGAGAAAGAGAAATTAGGACATTAACTTTAAGATTAAAATTTAATGTAAATTAACATTTATCGAGTAAAATTTGTACTAGCACATGTTTTTGTATGAAAATTGTGAATTTTTAACTTACATTAAATTCATTTTTGTTTGTAAACAAAATATTAAATGCAGTAGCTTTGTTGTTTGTAAACACATAATTATGAATACTAATATCTAAAATTACTGACCCGTTTGCTCTAATTCACTTATATTTTTTTGGACAAGTCAAATTCACTTATTTGTCTTACTCAAAATTGTGCATCTTCTAGTCACTTTATGGATAACATAGGAGTATGCCTGAAAATAAAGGGGTGAAGGGACAAAATGGCCGTATGTGAATGTAGCATTGCATTTTGAATATTTTTTTGTATCCCTTTTCCAAAAGAATCTGTCTTCTCTATGGTTCATAACTTTGACCATTGGCAAATCACAAACAAAGCTACTCAGTATATATTTTTTACTAAACAAATTTAATTTTAATAGATAATTAATTTTAAAAAATTTAAATAATCGACAAATCACATAAATAATTTTAAAAATAATTGTCATTAAAGTAAGTACTTTTAATATATAATTGATTATAAATGTAAAAAATATTTGTATGTTAAAAAATATTTTTAAAAAGAAAAATAATTTAATTCATATATTATATTATAAATATTTTTATATAGTTTATTAATTAAATTTATTTAATTTTTATTATAATTATTTTAAAATTATATTTATAAATAATTATAATATGTGAATAGTATGACGATCATACATGACAATTAAATTTGTAAGAAAATAAAATCTTTACATGGAAAATGTTAAACACACGAGGTGAATAAAATAATGCAATCATAAATAAATATAAACAATATATTTTTTTACCAGTACATAAATAAATATTATTATTTAAAAAACATAAAGAACGCAGTTGTATTTTTTGTTCTTGACGGGGTGGGGGTGGTGCAAAATCGAGGGCTTTTCCTCTTTCCACTGTCTCCAAATATTCTCTCTACGGTTTCCTGCAATTTTGTGAACGTGGATCTTTAAGGTCAACTTGTTTCTATGTGTTGAATTGAAATCCTAACCCTTACTGCACTTTCCTGGTATCGTATGTTTTCCTTCATTTGTCAATACATTTGGATTGTGTGAGTTTTTTTCTTCTTCATAATTCCCAGATCTCGTTTTCTGTTTCAGTTATTGCACCTTCAATTCGGGGTTTAGCTATATGGGAGCATAAACTTTGAGATTTTTCGTTTTGGATCTCGAGGTTTAGCTCTATCGTCGAGGTTAGGATTTACGAGAGGTGAAATCTGTGTTAATTGGAGCGTGTTTGTCGGCGAATTTTTTTCAGTAATTGGTGAGATCAAGGGGTAGGATTAGGGTTTTAGTCGATGGCTTCGAATCCTCCATTTCACGTGGAAGATCAGACCGATGAAGATTTCTTTGATAAACTTGTTGAGGATGATTTGGTGGAGCCTGTTAAGTCTGGTAATTATGAAGGGAATGATTCTGATGATGCTAAAGCGTTTGCGAATCTGAGTATCAGTGATGTTGATGCTGCTGCATTTGAGAATTCTGATTTTGGGGAAAGTGGGGTTGAACTCCAAGAGGAATTAGGTACTGTAAAATCTGATGTGGATTTGGTTGGTGGACATGATGATGACAAGGAGGGAAGTTTGTTGAAGGCTTCTAGTTCAGTTGAGTGTGATAGTAAGATTGATCTCAGTAATAAAGAGATTGGGACGGGATTGGAGGTTACGGCGGTTGCAACTGTTGTGGAGAGCAATGAGATTGCTAGTTCAGGGATTAAGGAGAAGGATTGGAATTCTTTTCATGCTGATGCAAATGGAGACATTGGGTTTGGATCATATTCTGACTTTTTCAGTGAGTTGGGAGATCAATCTGCTGATTTTCCGGTGATTTCCCACGATAATTTAAATAGTCAGGCGATTCCTAGTAATGAAGTTCAAACCGATGGCTTTAATACTTCAGTTGATTACTTGCAGCATCAAGGGGTTCAAGGTTATGGTAGTTCTTTTGAAAATCACACGGACAAACAAGTTGATGGCTTAAATACTTCGGTCAATTATGTGCAATATCCAGAGGGGGGAACTTATGATGCATCTTCAGGCCAACACAATAATGGACAAGATCTGAGTAGTAGTCAGAATTGGGAGGATCTTTATCCTGGATGGAAGTATGACCATACCACTGGGCAATGGTGTCAAATAGATGGCTACGACACAACAGCTACTAGTCAACAAACCGCTGAAGCCAACACACCTGCGGATTGGGCCTCTGAAGCCAATACAGCTGTGGATTGGGCTGCTGCTTCTGATGGAAAAACCGAGATCTCTTATGTGCAGCAAACTGCACAGTCGGTTGCTGGAACTTTGGCAGAAACTGGCACAACTGAAAGTGTATCTAGCTGGAATCAGGTTTCACAAGGAAATAATGGGTACCCGGAGCATATGGTTTTTGATCCTCAATATCCTGGTTGGTATTATGACACAATTGCCCAAGAATGGCGCTCATTGGAAACTTACAATTCATCCATACAGTCTTCTGTTCATGGACTTGAAAATGGGCATACTTCTACCAATACTTTCTCCCTTAACGATAATAACAGTTTGAATAGTGAGTATACCCAAGCTGGTAATTATGGATCACAGGGTGTCGGTAGTCAAGCTGTAGATGGTAGCTGGGGTGGTTCATATGGTGTTAACCAGCAAGTTAATCATTCTTATGGTTCAAGTATGTCTGGGTTCAATGATCAAGAAAGTACTTCTAGTTCCTTTGGATCAGTTTCATTATACAAAAACAATGGAAACCATGCTCATGGTTTGACTAATGGAACTTTTGAACCAAAAACTTTTGTCCCTGGTGGGGACAATTTTCATCAATTTAATTATTCACATACAAATTTTGATGAAAAAAAACAATTCTCGAATGTTTTTGCTGAAAATCAGAACTCCCAGAGTTACTCCCAGCCATCAATCCAGGGTGGATATCAATATTCGTATGCCCCTCATGCTGGAAGATCATCCGCTGGACGTCCTTCTCATGCGCTTGTAACATTTGGATTTGGTGGAAAACTCATCGTAATGAAAGATCCAAGTGTTTTGAATGCATCATATGGAAGCCAGGTTAATTCTTGATTCCTCTTTTCAGTTTTGATCTAAGTTTGATCTGGTTTTCGAAAGACTTGGAGGCTGCTTTTGTATTTTCCCTCTCTCTTGTACTTTCCACCCAGTACTTTAATTTTTAACAATATATATTTATTTATCTGAAGGATTCTGTACAAGGTTCCATTTCTGTGCTGAACTTGACGGAAGTTGTCACGGGAAGCATCAATTCTTCTACTATTGGAAATGCTACTGGTGATTATTTTCGTGCTCTAAGCCAGCAATCTTTCCCAGGTCCATTGGTTGGTGGTAGTGTTGGAAGTAAGGAGCTGTACAAATGGTTAGATGAGAGGATTGCACGCTGCGAATCACCTGATATGGATTATAAGAAAGGTGAAAGGTTGAGACTCCTCCTCTCCTTGCTTAAAATAGCTTGTCAGCATTATGGAAAACTACGTTCTCCTTTTGGTACAGATACCATACTGAAAGTAAGTTACATCTTTAGTCATTCATTTTTTTGGGTTTACTTTATTATATCACTTTTAGTTGATTTTTTTTACCATACTTTACAAGGTTGATCAACATTCTATTAAGAGCTGTATTATTCACAAGATTTTGCGACATTATTAAGCTTTAAATTTAGGTCAACTTTCATAAATGAAGATCCTGGAGACCTAAGTTTTCTATCTTGCATTGTTTCAAACTTGTTGGTGTGGATGATATATGTTCTTTATTTCTGTCTTTGAATCACTTCCTTTTGGAGTGGTTTTTGATGTCATAATTATAATTGCTCTGCAAATGGTTATAATCCTATTCTTTTTGTTTGGCTAAAATATTATGATTGGCTTAACTAATCATTCCTCTTTGTGGCTTGTATTTTGAAACAGGAAAATGATGCTCCCGAGTCGGCAGTTGCAAAGCTTTTTGCATCTGCCAAAGTTAGTGGCACAAAGTTCACTCAATATGGGATGCCAAGTCATTGCTTGCAAAATTTGCCTTCTGATGAACAAATGAGGGTGTGTATTAAGTTAATTTCTGACACGATCCCCCTTTTACATTGTTCTGTATCCTTGACTGAATTTGATTTGATTTAGGTAATGGCTTCGGAAGTACAAAATCTTCTTGTCTCTGGGAAAAAGATGGAGGCTTTACAGCATGCACAAGAAGGACAATTGTGGGGACCTGCACTTGTTCTTGCTTCACAACTCGGTGAGCAGGTCAGATGCCAAACTTTCAGAATGTTTAATACTGCTGATGCTCATATCTCATATCTGATTTAGACAGTCCCTTTTGGGTCTGACGATCTTTTTCTCATACCACCTTTGTTGGTGAAATAAATTTGATCCATATTTGCGATGCAGTTCTACGTTGAGACAGTAAAGCAAATGGCACTCCGCCAGTTGGTTGCGGGGTCACCTCTACGCACATTATGCCTTTTAATTGCTGGCCAACCAGCTGAAGTATTCTCTACTGGAACCTCTATTAGTGGACAACCTGGTGCTTTTAATTTGCCTCAGCAGTCTGAACAGGTGATCCTAATAAGATAAAGGACGAAGCCATGAAATTGAGACTCAAGATGTTCTATTACATATATTTGTTCAATAGTTGACAGGTTAATGCTTTTTGTTTGACTTGGAGCTAAAAGCTTAATCCATTTCTTGCAATTTCAGGTTGCATGTAATGGTATGCTTGATGATTGGGAGGAGAATCTGGCTGTAATTACTGCAAACAGAACCAAAGGTGACGAGCTTGTAATTATTCACCTTGGTGATTGCTTGTGGAAGGAAAAAAGGGAGGTATAGTTCTCGTTCTTTCATTTACTCCACTAATGTTTTTTTGTAGCTTTCCGTTCAGCTTCTGACTTGAGACTCATATTTTAGATTACGGCTGCACACATCTGCTATTTAGTTGCTGAAGCAAATTTCGAGTCATACTCAGACAGTGCAAGACTTTGCTTAATAGGAGCAGATCACTGGAAATGTCCTCGAACTTATGCTAGTCCAGAAGCTATTCAGGTAATTTGAAATTTCCTTAGTTCTTAAGTTACTTCTTCCACAATATTTAGCTGTTCTGCTACATGCACATGTTTTGAGTTCGTTTCCCACAAAACAAAGTATGCCGTGTCTCTCTTCCAATAGCTCTCTTGCTCTGTCAGATAGTTTTTCTGGTTGCCAATCACTCAAGTTTTAGGGATTTGTGTGGTTCAAACAAGGGTGTTGTTTCCTCTTTGTGTATATATACATGCTTAGGAAGCATTGATTTAGATAGTCTTTAATACTAGCCAAGAGAATCAAAAGTCAAAACTACTATTACTACTAAAGAATTTGAGGGGTAAAAGCATTGAAGAGGATTATAGACAATAAAGCAGCAGAACAAGATAATATACTTGTTCAGAAATGGAAGGGTCATTTGACGAGATTTTGAATTCCAAGAGCATGTTGAATGAATGGAGGCACCGCATGTTAATATCTATCTTTAAGAACAATGATGACATACAACCTATCTGTATGGTATATTGTGTCACCCAGCAACTATTGCTCTATAAAAGAACATGTTCAATATGATTTGATATTTTCTTTTGTACGAGTTGTCTACTGTCTCCGTAATAACTCAAACTTATATGATGTGTTAAACAGAGGACTGAGTTATATGAATATTCAAAGCTGCTTGGAAACTCTCAGTTTGTTTTGCATTCATTTCAACCATATAAGCTTATATATGCGTATATGCTTGCTGAAGTGGGAAAGGTTTCAGACTCATTGAAGTAAGTACATGGAGTATTATCTGTGATATTATTCTCTATATGATCTATCTCATTGTTGTTATTTGATCTCAGATACTGTCAAGCAGTACTGAAATCCTTGAAAACTGGCCGTGCTCCAGAAGTAGAAACGTGGAAACAGATGGTATTATCTCTTGAGGAGAGAATTAGGACCCACCAACAGGTACTTCCTTGTCCTTTATAATTCGTAATTATTTTGATAGTTTTCTGACTTAACCTTTTGCATATTCGATCAGGGTGGATATGCTGCAAATTTAGCTCCTGCAAAATTAGTTGGCAAATTGCTTAACTTTTTTGATAGCACTGCCCATCGGGTTGTTGGCAGTTTACCACCACCTGGTCCATCATCATCACAAGGAACTGTTCACGGAAATGAACAACATTACCAGCATATGGCACCAAGAGTACCCACTAGCCAGTCAACAATGGCCATGTCATCTTTAGTTCCATCTGCTTCAATGGAACCCATAAGTGAGTGGACAGCTGACAATAATCAAATGCCCAAGCCTAATAGAAGTGTTTCAGAGCCAGATATTGGTAGAAGCCCAAGACAGGTGTGTGAGTACCGCAAATGCCGTGCTGTGAAGTTTTTCACCTTCCTCTGTATATATTGATTGACTAGCATATTATATTTAACCTTGAAAAAAAATTCTGGTTGATTTATCCCAGGAAACGACATCGTCTGATGTACAAGGAAAAGTCCAGGTATCGGGGGGTGCATCACGCTTTCCTCGTTTTGGTTTTGGGTCACAACTTCTGCAAAAAACAGTGGGGCTAGTCTTGGGACCTCGCTCTGGTAAACAGGTATCATTAGTTGTTCTATGCAGTTAGTCTGTTTTATTTTGTTTTTCTTCTCAACAGTACTTCTGAGTTCTGTCTGCCTATTCAAATGGTACGTATTTTGCTCTATACCAAGGCTAAATTGGGCGAGAAAAACAAGTTCTATTATGACGAAAAGCTGAAGAGATGGGTAGAGGAAGGTGCTGAAGTTCCAGCTGAAGAAGCCGCTCTGCCACCACCACCTCCGACAACTGCTGCTTTCCAGAATGGTTCAACTGAATACAACTTGAAATCTGCGTTGCAAACAGAAGGTTCGTCTCTGAATGAGTTCTCGAGCACAAGAACTTCAAGTCCTGAACCTAGTCCAGGGATGCCACCGATACCACCTAGCTCAAACCAATTCTCTGCTCGCAGTCGCTTAGGTGTTCGGTCAAGGTAATAGCTTATCTTTTATGTGTTGTTAAATCAAGTAATAGTTCCAAGCAGTTGACATTTTTGTTTTTTAGTTATATTGTCGGCTATGAATCATTATAAAGTAAGCCTCCTGTAAGGTTCTCTATGAGATTAGTAAAATTGAAATGGAAGACCTTTCCAGAAGTATAGGAGTTGCACTCACTTCCCCTGATGTATGCTTAAATCATACATTCCTTCTAATTTTTTATACAAACACTAACCACTCTCGTTTGTTGGAGAAATTGCAATCACCTTCCTTCAGGTCTGTTTAAATGACACAACTTGCTTGGCATATGTCTAAATGGCACATACACCCCTCTTTTTGTTAGGGTGAGTGTAACTGAGGGGAAGCAAGTGTCCATTACAAAATAGAAGGGATGTATGTGTTATTTAGACATATCTCAATCTCAGGAAAGGTGAGTTCATTTTTTCCTTATCTTTAATATGGCGGTTTGTCTTGTTTGGAGTCCTAGCTAAAATAAATACTAGAAATACCTAAGATGAGAACCTATGGGTTCTGGCTATTCCACGAAGCCACTCAGTTTTCACAAACAAGTGAAAAAATTAATAGTTTATCTGCTATCAATCATCAACAGTATTTGAAAGTTTCGAAAATATTGATGAAATTGTTTGTGTACTATTCAGATATGTTGACACCTTCAACCAAAATGGTGGAAACTCCGCAAACTTGTTTCACTCCCCTTCCGTTCCACCCGTGAAACCTGCTCTTCCTGCCAATGCAAAGTTTTTTGTTCCAGCTCCTGTACCATCATCAAATGAGCGAAATATGGAGGCTATTGCCGAAAGCAACCTAGAAGATAGTGCAGCTAATGAAGATCCTTCTACATCTTCAACAAATGATTGGTCATACCATTCTCCGAAACATGCACAACCACAAACGATGACCATGCAAAGGTTTCCAAGTGCAGGCAACATCTCAAACCAGGGACAGATAGATGGCAGTAACTCTCATTTTGCGCATTCTCGTCGAACAGCTTCATGGAGTGGAAGTTTTAATGATTCATTTAGCCCTCCAAAAATGGGTGAAATTAAGCCTTCAGGTGAAGTTTTGGGCATGCCAACATCAACATTTATGCCTGATCCATCTTCAATGCAATCGACTATGAAAAAAAATAGCAGTTTTGGTGAAGATCTTCAAGAGGTTGAACTATGAAGCATACACTCAAGCTCGTAAATATCAAATTTTGTTTTTGATCATCAGAATAATTGGGACGTCCCTGCTTCTGCATTTCTCTAGAAGTATGGAATAGTGGAACCACACCAGATGGAGTTCATACAGAAACAAAATTATATCTATCTCCCTGCCCCGTTCCCATTCTCGTCTCGGTATTTTTTAAATTCCCAACTTCTGACCTGGTGATGTAAGATTAAATGTGGTCTGCTTACTTGATAATAGGTGTTGTTTTGTTTAAAATGCCAAGGAATTGACATCAGTTACCATATCAGGTTTATGGAACTGGTGTCTTATGTAGCAAGAAAAATGGCTTCCTGTTTTTAGGTGAGTAGTACAACCCATTTGTTCATTTTATTGAAACAAGAAACACAATGCCTTGCGAGGGAAAAAGATGGCCTCAACAGATCAAGGACAAAGTATAGTGTATGGAATTGTAATATATAGTTTTGTCCCTTTTGTATTGGTTTCAGTTTTTAAATGATGATATAAATTTCCAGATCAGCCTTCAATATATATTTATGTATATGATGTGATGATGGGGCAGGGATGTAAGGCATTGCTCGTCAGTGATTGTTTTAGAATGTTGTTGAACAGGGCTCAATGCAATAAAAATAAGTAAAACTACTGGCGTGCTTTGAAAAATTGAGCATCAAAGCTCATTTTGGCCTGTGTTGAAGCTTTTGCTCTTTTTTATGATAACTTTTAAAGCTGACTCGACCTGGACGATTTTTGGCCTGTGGTTGACGTTGTCAACCCAAACGCTGATTAACAATATGAACCAAGCCAAGATAATGGAGTATATAGGCTATCTGATGAAGGATCTAAGTCAATACTTATTTATATATAACATCATTTTTAAACAGTGTAGACAGTTTTACACCCATAGTTAATGCATTGCATGATGATGACAGTGTCAATCGTGTCTTAGATGATAAATTCAATTATTATATTAAGTGTCAATGTAAAATTGGTTTATACTTAATAGTGCATGGTCATTTTTCTCTAAGATTTTTGTAAAGAAAAATACATCAAAAAATTTAGATATTTTTTAGTATTTTGAAAACGTCAGAATGATCAAACATCTCCCGTGATTAGTTTTGATTGCATCCCAAACTTTTTAAGCAAGGACTAGTCATTGTCATGGTATGTGGCTCTTGTTGCCAAGCCAAACTCTTTTTTGATAGTACTGAAAGTTGAACCTAGGAGCACCAGGTCGACTCTAATGTGTCTGGCCCAAGGTTGGCCTTACAACAATTGAGCCAAGAGACCTGGTTTAATTCACCACTCCTAAATTTTTTCATTCGGATCTTGATGATATTCACAATAATCAACTATCAGAATTCCCACTATTAGTGTTAAAGACAACTAAAGGCAAATATATATAGAACATTGTGTGGATATTTGCCCTCACTACATAGCGAATGTATCTGTCCATACATTGCTATCAATTGTCTTCGAATGTGTAGCTCAATGGTATGATTAAGGACATTAAAGAAATTTCATGAAAGAGATCCAGGGTTCAACTTTTATTGCTAACGAATTTGTCCTCTCCCTAACTAATTAATAATCTCTATTTTTTTTAATAAAAAATTGCTATCAATTAACCCAGTGGCATCACCTATTTAAATAATCATGAAATTAAAAAAGTCAGTTTTGGTCCTATTTAAGCAATCATAAAATTTAAAATGTCAATTTGAATCTTTATAAAACTTTTATGATTTTAACCTTGTTTTTTAGAACTATGTTATAAGTTTGAAGTATTTATCAATTTTGTTGATAACTAATTTTTGTTGTAGAATTTGACTGTTCATCCAAGTAGAGACTTTCATTCCAACCACATTTATTCTATTCATAAGGCTTAAACCAAAAATGTTATTCTAGCCTTTAACAAAAGTTGTACTACTATATTTTTTATTTTTCACTTTACTCATCAAAGACTAAAAGAAATTAATCTTTCCATTTTTAGGGATTAAAAAATATAGGAACTTTTTATATAGAAATATTATAAACCAACATATTTTTTAAATATTTTATATGAACATAAGCACAACGAATGTTGGAATTCAAATTAGTTATATCTTAGGGTATTTTACCATTCTTTTTTTTTTGTTCCAACAAATATTTTACTATCTTATTTAATTATTTATAATATTAAAATTTGAAAAGTGTACACTATTTCTTGGAAACAAAAAAAAAAAAAGCACACTATTACTAATGTCTCTAACTCTTAATTGTTTATAGCAATATTTTTAAGGAAACATATAGGCCCCGGCCCGGATCACAAGCTACTAAAACAAGGCCCATCTTGTTTCAACGTACTCGAGCCCATAACCCTAAAACCCTAATCCTAGTTCCACCAATACTAATAGCACAAACCATATTCAAACGAGTTCTGATAGTAATTTGGTGCTTTCGGCCGCAGCAAGCGATCGCAACCAACGGAGAGAGGATTCTGCACAGAAATTCATCGTCACAATCATGGGTTAGTTCAATTGCCTTATTATAAACGATCTATGAGTATGTTTCTCTTTTGTCCATAATCATTAATCAACAATGGAATCTATTTTGTAGGTAAGGTTCACGGTTCACTTGCTCGTGCCGGAAAAGTGAGAGGCCAAACACCAAAAGTGGCCAAGCAGGACAAGAAGAAGAAGCCACGTGGCCGTGCTCACAAGCGTATGCAGTACAATCGCCGATTCGTCACCGCCGGTATTCATTGAAACCCTAATTTTATTTGGAACTCTAAATTTTGTTTTTAATTGTAATTTTTGCTGATTGCATATTTTCAAATCTGAGAAGACGGTTAATTTGTTTGTTATAAATTAGAGAATGCGAAACTGTGGTTTTCTGATGTTTGATTCTTTTCTGTGTTATTATAGTGGTTGGATTTGGCAAGAAGAGGGGCCCCAACTCATCGGAGAAGTAGGG
Source organism: Cicer arietinum (assembly GCF_000331145.2). NCBI lineage: Eukaryota > Viridiplantae > Streptophyta > Magnoliopsida > Fabales > Fabaceae > Cicer > Cicer arietinum. The sequence continues at coordinate 2,404,833 of NC_021167.2, read as the reverse complement.
TTGATTCTTGAAGAATATCAGGGTCTTAACTTCGAAAATTTGCTTATGAAATTTTATTTTATTTTTCTTCTTTTTTGGATGTTAGTGGTTCGATTATGATCTTTGAACGGTTTTTGTGTTAGTTAAATATCAAACTATATTATTTTGCATACACTTTCTAAGTTGTTGCTTAGTTCAATTTTGTAACTGCTTTAAGATTTTAATCATTTTTTGTTAAATTGTGCTTGGTACATCTGTTAAATCATTGCTCTGAAGTTAAATTTTACATAGTCAGTGAGATGATATCTTCGCTTTTGATTGTTTTATCGGTGGTGTTAGTTTTACCCCTATTTTATCATCCAAGACTTAGAAGTTCTGCCTCACGTTCATTCACTTAGTTTTATCCTTATTTGATAATCTAAAACTTAGAAGTGCTGCCTCGCGCCCATTCACTTTCTGGACTCAAATATGAAACGCGATTCTAGTGGGTTGGGATAGGGATGTTTTACTACCCACCTGTGTATGCAATTCTGCTCTGTTAATTGCTGGCTCACAACTGCAAGTGTATGTGTTTCTTGACCTGATTTGATTCTCAATATCTTTCATTGTTTTTGGATTGGTGGAATGGAAGGCAACCGTTGGTTGGACTATTTTAGAATTAAAGAATGGGGAATGAAATAAGAGCAATGCATCAGCATTCCATCCCATCCACCACTGTTAATTTATCATCTGGGCCCCTCATGTGTTTCTTTCCTCAAATGTTCCCAAGATATGGATTTGTTTAGTTTAACTGAGGTCCAATGTGTGTGGTGGTTCTCTTTTCTTCCATGTATTTTGGATTAATCTTTTCACTTTGATGTCTTTGTACTTCTCCTTCAATATCGATTCTCTTGCCTACGCTTCTTTTCATGTTTCGGAGATTGATTCCAAGTAGATGCACAACTTTCTGTTGATGCGTTGATTATGAAATGTCAAGCAAATAAAAATTAGAATGTTACTGCTTCTTTGTCTTCCTCTTTATTGTCTAGTAAACAATTTGTTCTACATAAGTAGCACATTTTTTTGCCAAGAGATCGAACTAATTATATTTGTAAGAGATCTAATCGGACAAAATGTCTTGAGGGAATAAACGTCCCATCAGAAATCCCCAATGTGATTGTTATTGCAATTTAAGTTTCTGGTCTGGTATGTTGTATTTGTTTCTTCATAAATAGATTAAGAGTGGAAAGAAAACAAAAACTATAGTTCATTTCATCCATAAAATCGAAGTTTTGTTCCTCTCCAGATATTTTATATGTACCACTGTCGTTTAAAATATTTAAAATATAGCTTTCATTTAGCAACCACTAAATCTACTTAAGGTGCATTAGCAAATACACCAATACTTAGTTTTTGCTGCTACCATTTCATTTTACAACATCGTTGCCTTGCTGCAATGCTTTGCATCCTGCCCCATCTTCGTTCCTAGTCTCGTCTAGTTTTATATCAATACATAATCGCTCACTTTATTTACCGGAAACAGGACCCAAATTCTGTCATTTTGTTGTTCTTTTTCTACTCACTGTAAGTTCACTATGATTTGTAGGCTCTGTCAGCTTAAGGTTGTATATGACAAGAAAATTTGTTGTTTTTAGAACGTTTACTAAGAAAAAAAAGTTATTAATCATTTGCTGTATTCTTCATTTCCCGCTCAACTTATAAATGGTTTAAAAATGGTTTTGGATCATCAACTCTCCGTTACTTAGATTTCACCTCATATAGTATCTCCTACTATTAAAAACAATAATAATTAGATCATAGTTTCATAAGCCTTTAGGCCTAACATTTTGCCAGGCCTCCTCAAGTAATAAAAATGATATATATGTTTCTGAATTCTGATTGTATTGTAGATACTTTGGAAAAATATTTAGTACCATATTGCTACATATAATATCCAGCTCCAAAACCAGTCTAACGAAACATTAATAAATAAAAAATTGGACCTTTATAATTATATAATAATATCTTAATACATTTGAAGGAGATCAAAGAATGGTCAATAGACAACCTTGGTACACTACAGAACGACAACCCCTCTAGAAAGAATGAATTATCAACAAAAGAATTCCTAATATTAACAAGAATGAAAAAATGTTAAAACATATGGGTATGGCTAAGCATCAGTGGGTGCGATCCAGTGTCTTCCATTGACGAAACTCTTAACGAGAAATGGATGCGCAGATTCGAAATCCAATTCCCTTGCCCATGAGACCCCACGCACGGCCTCTGCTCCTGGTCCCCAACACTTGTACACTCCAAAGAACACAGTCCTAAGTAATTGTTTCACCAGAAATCAACAATTAACAAAATGAAAAGAAATTAGCCTTTGTAGTTTCTACAAATATTTGGTAGAGATTAATGAAGAAAGGAGCTTAGTTAATTACTTGTTTTTGTTGTTGGCGTGGTCCCAATCATCCCAACCGCCGTGTGCAACTATATTATCGAAGTATGTGTATGCGTATACTATTCTTGAATACTGGCCCATTGCACGGCCCACATATAGTGGGCCTGTACCTGTCACCCTGCAACGTACGAATGCGAAACCTGTCTTCTCGTATGGGTATTTCCTATCCTGGGCTGCTATGGACCCGAACCTCGTTGCTATTGAATGTAGCTCGCAATCCTGAAACCAACCAATCATTAACTGTCAACGCAAAAGTGGAAGGTGGAATTAAGAAATACTCATACTATAAAATATAAACTATGAGTAGCGGTATGCTAATAAAGTATTAATTACCTTGTACATGGATCTTCCATTTCCAAAAATAAAATCAATGGAACCCTCAATGTAACACTCCTTAAAGTAATGCCTACCAGCGTCGTCGCAAAGTGTATCTTGTGCGCCGTAGAAACCACACCCGGAAAAGTATGCTTTGTCACCTGATATCCGAAACGCCGCCGCTTGCCATCCTTGCATCCCGGGCATTGGTGCCGGCGCTGTGTTCTACACTCATATACATAAATTTTAACTCAAATGTTTTTTATAAAAATAATAATAATAATAATAATTATTATTATTATTATTATTATTATTATTATTATTATTATTATTATTATTATTATCACTAAAATTTTGAAAATCTCAAAATATTAATTATATATTAATAATATTTTGGAGTGATCTAGTGAGAATGTAATTTATTCATACTGCTCATACCAAAGCAAAAGAAATCAATTACTCACGACAAAAATGGGAAACCGTACCATACCCACCACAAGTTAAAAAGTTTAAACACTTTTCACACACACACACACTTTTCAGAAAAAAAACAACACATGCAAAATCACGAGGAAGAAGATGAGCAATATGCAGTAACCAATATTGGTAGCTAGCTAGCCATCGACAAAAAATGTGTGTACAGTACTTCCTTCCTTCCCCTTCCACTGAGGTTACTATTTCTAAGTTAAAATAAATATTTACTCTCAGAGTAAAAAATTAAAACATTTATGTGCCAAAAGAAAAATTAAAGATTAAACATTTATTCAACTAATAAATTAATGATTAATAGAAAATGAACATTAATCTAGGTACCTTGAAAGTGATATTTTTAGCAGAGAAATAATTAGCAAAGACAGTTACAGAAGCAGTTCTATAAGTACGTAGTTGTTGTCCGTTGGGACCAGGATCACTCGCTCTATCATGCCATTCTATCACCGTCACTTCCCTCCCCTCTCCTTCAAACGTAATGTATGGCTTCGTCCCCGGCACCACCACCTTCTCTCTGCAATAAACGACAAAATATAAACTAATATATTAACATTTATATCTCTATAGAAAAATCAACAAATTATCACCAACAATAAAACTATATATTATACAAATGTAATTAAAAAACAATGATTCATTTTCCCTATATGCAAACAAATCTAGTTAATTATAAGAATTAGAAACCAAATAACTAGTTTCAGTTCATACATGTAGTATCCGGCACTGATTTGAATAAGGACATTCATTCTATTGTTGTCCGGTACGGCATTAACGGCTTCTTGAACGGACCGGAACTGACCTCCACCGTTAACATCAACGGTGATTACACGGTGACCGATGGGTCCAATCCAGTGGTGGTTCTGGTTGGAAATGTTTGTAGAGGATAAATAGTTGAAGGTACTTTCGTGATGATAGCGTGCACCTTGTGTCACTATTGCTGCATTAATTAACAACATGCAAGTGAAAATCAAAAGTAATTGAAAAGAATTGAAAATAGTAGCCGTATTCATTATTGAAAGTTGCATCGAACAAAATGTAAAGAATGTTTGAAAGAAGAAACTGTGTTTGATATTGGATTTATATATAGGAATTGCAGAGTGATTAAAATATTTGTGAAATATAATATATAGTATGAGTGAATGTGAAAAGAGAAAAGAAAGGAACTTTGTATATTTTATTATAGTCAGAGGCTATTTGCCTGCATTATATACTATTAGTATTATTGTTGTTGTGATTTATACTTATATATATATAGGTGTGTTTTTTTATAAATAAAAATATTTATTTAAAAGAATGGCCAATAGATAATGGTTTTTCCAACGGTCATTTTTAGGTGCTTTTATGGAGCAATGTAGGTTAGCCTTTGGAATTAAAATTATATATTATTGATTGGCTATTGAAGTAAAACACACAAAATGTTGCAACTAGTGGGCCATCATCCTTTTTGGCTTGGTATGGAAGACACCACTAAACTAGGTATGTCTGATGTCTCTAATTAAAGTCCAACTCCAACAGCTTCGTTGATAATTTATGATGTCTTCTACTATTTGGATCTCATATACCCAACCTTGATTATCTACGACTGTTATTCTCGTACTTTATGCTGTATTAATTCTTACTAGGAAATGATTTCCTCATAATATTGTGTATAAGACATTCTAGTAAAGTTTACGGTAATTATAATAATAAATTTGTCTATTAAGTTTACATATTTAACCTTAGAAATATTGATATCATAAAAGAAATGTTTTTCAATAGTAAATTAAATGAAATGTTAAATTTTGAAAGATGGAGTATACTTATGAAAAAAAATTCCCTTTAGGCAATTTAAAGTAATTCAAGAAACACAATATTAATTAATAAAATATTTGTCTCGTGTATGATTTATGAAGTAATTTAAAACTATTTTATTATCATTTTTTTTAATTTTTTCTATTTATTCGTAAAAGTTAATATTTTAATTAATTGATTAGATATAAATATTTGTCGCATGTATAATTTTTATAGTAAATTATAACAGTGTATTATAATGTTCTTCAAATTTTTAAAAGACATTTAAAAATATACTACAAAATAAAATACACAGTTCTCTTTTAGAATCTATATGCTCGTGTAAGATTATTTTTTAATTAATTGATGCATGAAAAAATATTTGTCATATGTATGATTATATAATATATTAATAATTATTTTATTATAATTATTTTTAAAAAATATTATCTTTTAACTGTTATATTAATAAAAAAACATTTGTGATGAATATAATTTATATTGTAAATTATAAATAATGTATGATATAATTTTCTTCAAGGTAAAAAGTTCGGTAGCTCAAATAGTATATTAACATAACAATGAACATATTATTAATTTTTATTAAAAAATTATTAAAAAATAGAATATTTTATGCAATTTTTTAAAATAAGGGTAAAAAATTTCGCACATAAATGTAAAATTTTAAATTTAAATTCAAAGTATAATATCTAATTTTACAATATCTATATTTTGAGGCCGGATTCTTTCAAACATTTCTTATTATTGTGTTAATTAATGGTAACGAGTTAAACTCAAGATTTGTTCCAGTGGTTAACTACAGGTCCTGTCTAAATTCTAAAGATTCTTTTTTTTTGTCCCAAGGTATAAGAATTCAGAATTCATTAGTCCCTAGCTATTACCGTTTATAACATTCTTAATTAGCAATACCTTATCTTTGTGTGCACCTCCACTGATTCACCACCAATGTCATAGCAACTCCGTTGTGCTTGTTCCTCAAACGGTCATTTTGATGTGGTGATGTGATGGGTTCATGACACACATGCATGCATGATGGTCCCGTCATGGATTAAATACTATTTTTGTATTATATGCCCATCGATCCTTTTTATCTTTATAGTCGCAGACATGTTGGTCCCACTCACAATATTTTTGAACGTTGGGGGCCCTAACTATATGACTTATATCTTTCAAACTTCCATTTTCAAGTGTGGAGGGCATGAGACAAGATTTACACAAACTTGTAAGCAAGTTCCTAAATAATGATTATAGAAGAAATAGGAATTATGCCCTTCCACTATGTTTGTTAACCTCTGCAAATAGAACAGAGGCCTCATGTTTATATAAAATTTAGTAGTCAGAAATTTTTATTTTTTTTTGGTCCATATGGTCAAATTTTTAAATTTAAAATCAGTGAACAAATTAATACAACTTTAATTAAAATAGAAATTATCTCCTAGGAAATTCAATGAAATTAATCCTAATTTCGTAAATATATCCTTAAAATTATAAAATAAGAATTAGTCCATAATTAATCTATGTACAATTAAAAGTACTTACAAATTTATCTATGAGATGACAAAATTTCATCGAAAATTTTGTTTATTGAAAGATGACATTGATGTGGGATAGTTTCATATTCAGTTATAGTGTCACATTAAAATTTATAATGACATAAGTTTACGTAGAGATCGTTTTGATTAATATTTTATAATTTCAAAGATTTATTTATCAAAATTCATGAAGTAATTTGACCGACCAATTTATATTCAGGAGCAAAATGGCCTCAACATCTTTTGTCTTTTTAACATTTTCATGATGCAAAATCTTTCTCAATCCCTCAACACAAAACAAATGACAAAAACCTATCCCAATTCTGATTTCACATCAACCTCAATTTTTTCCAAGCTTATCTAGAATGCTTTTTTCTTTCAGTTCTTTGTCCTATATATCCTATCATTTACCTTATGCCGAATTACACATCTCAAAATAACTTGTTAAACCAAGAATGTGGATAACATTCTGCAAATCTTGGCAAAAAAGCTTCCCTTTCTAGAGATAGCCGAAGACCCGCCACAATTCTCACCATAGATGTCCACAAAAATGGAGCACAAATGAAGGCATAGAAAAACACGCACATAGCTCTTACAATTCCATCAGGATACCAAGGAAATGCCATGACCAAAAGGGTCCCAACAATCCCAAGCCACGGCACCAAAACCGGCAACATTGGTAGAAGAAAGACATTGATTGCAATTGAACAAAATGCAAAAGAACCAAGCAAATAGAGGATCCAACCAAGTAGAGGGTGAATTGTGTGAGGAATGATAAAGAATGGTGTTGCGTAAGCTGCAAGTATGCACCATAATGCTACTAATTTGAGACTGTTGTGTGCCAGATTGATGCTCTTATCAGAACGCCTATAACATAACTTTGAGAGGTTTGGCTTTGCCAAACGCGTCATTGCTACTATTCCTATATATATTGCAGATTGGATAACTGTCACAGTTATCTCAGAAGCATACCTGCACCAATTATAAGTCATATTAGAATAGCTTTCAATTTTATAATGTGAGAAAAATGGTATCAAAAGAGTATAAAACAATGAAGCACAGATTCTAGCATGATCCCCGGACTCAATCACACGGTCACAAACACGGTAACACGACTAATGGCCAAAATATAGAAGATGGTGATTCTGCATACATACATATATATATATATATATATATATATATATATATGTATATATATATATATATATAAATTTAACATGACAAAAATATAAATAGAGAAAT
>NC_021167.2:2370576-2397007 GCF_000331145.2 Cicer arietinum | reverse complement strand
TATATATATATATATATATATATATAAATTTAACATGACAAAAATTTAAATCGAGAATTAAGACTGATAATTAACTTTGTAAAAACAAAGTTATGATGATGATAATAACTCAGAAAAAATAATACTAAGAGGAATCATTTATAATGAAATCCTTACATAAGTAATCCTAAAATAAGAATATGGATAATGTATTTTACAATAACTAGTAAATCCTATGATAATGCAGTTCAAAAAAGATAAAAGATCTGATCTAAGGTCAGGTGTGTCCAACTGATAGCAGGTTTCGGTTAGTCTCTTGGCGCGTGACCAAAACATGTCTAACGGATGACCGAGCCACAAAAAACATTTTTTAATTAGACACTCTTAAGAGGTTTCTGACATGTGTCCTATGGTGTATTCGGAAAGTGTTCGTTTCAAACGTGTCAGACACAACACTTTGAAGAGGTGTTCGTGCTCCACAGCATAAAGCAATGGCTTGACGGAGATAAGGGGCTACTAGAAACATATGGACATAATAATACTTGGATATGTCTATCTCTTAACATATAAATATATTCTGAAAACCAGTGTTTAAGTAGTTTAAATCACCTTAATGATTTTCCAGCAGAATAAGATTAGATGAAACACACAAAAATCAAAATGAATGCACCCCTTTTAGACTTACCCTAAAGTTTGGCGACGTTGTTCATGCCACTGAAGGCCTAGTGGCAGGACAGGCCAAGACCACCAATACCATGGCTTCAACCATGGTGCCCCCGGGAATGTGATCACACTATTTGGTCCACAGGGTATGCTCCAACGAAGTTTAAGATCTGAAATCATGAAGTATATATATTAGCACAAATTACATAAATTTCAATGGTCCAATCCATAAGTTCATATTACAATGTTTAAAGAACTTAGCTATTGTAAACTGTAATATACTTACAGTAGTAAGAAGCATCCATCTGATAACCTAAAGGAAGCCTATATGTTCCATCAAGCTTAGTGCCATTTGATGGAGGATGAAACATTGGCTTATCAAGCAACTCAGGGAAGTAGCTAGCAATAAAACCTTGGTCTGCACCATCTGGATTTTCTCTCCCATTTTGTAATTCATTAACCATGTCCTTGAACACAACCATTGATGGCTGCAAATACCAAATAATTAGAAGCCATATGACAGTTACAATTATTTATTTATAAAACATGGACAAGGAAACAAATTGTTTAGGCCATTCTAATTTGGTTATATATATCAATTTTCCTACCTCTGAAAATGAAACTTTAAAGTAAGGTTAAGCATTTAATTTAGTCTCTAAACTATCATGTCTCACCCATTTTGTCCCTAAACTGTAAAAATATTATAAATCTCCAAACCTAATAATGTGATAGTTTTCATCATAGAGCTTTCTATCTATAAATTGAAGCATTACCATAGAGCTAATTCATTGAGAACTCACTTGACTCCTTATGTGTCAATAAGGCGGAGCGACCTTGGCTCTCCATTATAGCACATAGGGCTTGGGCACTACTACAACCTCCGCTAACTCAAAGCAGATCTCTATGAGAACCTAGCTTCTCTAACACTCGGCTAAATAATTCAGATGACAACTTAAATCAGATGAATAAGAGAGAAATTATAGTTTAAGAACTAAATTGAAAGTTTACTTGTTAAAATATAAAGAACACAAGTATGCATGTTGAGCATGGGGTTATATATTATATATAGCATCTTAGCAGATATTTTTGTTGACCTTTAAGGCAATATGAATTTACCTGCAAGACAAAGAGACCAGTATGGAAAACACAGGGATTAATAAAGACAGCACAAAATTGTCCACATTGAAACAATTCGTCAGTGTTTTGAAGGAAGAGGTTATCAGCATCCAACATGACTACCCTGTCATAATCAACTAAGCTCCAAGCATAAAGTTTATTCAGTGACAACTTAAATCTCCTGTCAAAATTATCCTGATGCTTGTAAGGATTGTCCATGTTTGACACCCTCAGAACTTTTGCACCGTCTTCCTCTTCGCTGATACAAAACAACCCGGTCAAAAAACACAGCAATATGGTAAATTCACCAACGTACTAAACTAATGCGCAAGGCAACAGAATTTGCTCTCAACTCTCATCAAATTAGTTGGCTCTGTGATTGGATAAATCATAGTGAGTTTCACTTGTTGTTATTAAACTGGAGCTATACTTAATATTATTAGGCTTGAACTTGAGGGATTGAAGTGCAACTTTTTTACTTTTGTGAGTGTTGTTATGAAATCCGGGTATTAGAACATCTTCAATGGTTATGGTCATTGTTAAAGGAACCCAATTTGGGTTTCATATTCTACTATCAAGTGGTCCCAAATATGTATGAATTGCATAAATATGAAGTGACATTGTGTGACATGGATATTGATATTGATATTTTTTTTTATATTTAGGATATGACACGTTGTAAATCTATTAATATAAATTAAATAGGATATGAAATACTTGTAAAGAAAAGACATCAATCAATTGATATTAATTTATAATACAATGAATACAATTTATAAAGGAAAAAACATGTGACACTAACACTGCCAATATTCAAACTCTTAAGTGAAGATATCAACAAAAGAATTTCTAGTAAAACTCAAAACAAGGGCCATAAAAAAACTGTTGGTGACTTGGTGTATCCGATGAATATTGAAAAAATATTAAGTGATCAAAAGTATTGATAAAAAAAATTATAAAGAAATAAATAGAAAGTTGAGTCTTGGCTGTTGGTGTCTTGTCCTCCTCTAATAATTTGGTTCACCATAATTCCACCAATCTAACTGTAAATCCAAACATGAAAGGATACTTTTTTTTAGGCAACATCCACGAAGACTAAGTATACAAGGATCCAATTTGTGACATTTGGACGACAAGTAAGGAAGATACTAATGGTCAAATGATGTTGCTTCAGCTGATTTTCATCTTCCTTTTTAAAGTGTGCGAAAATTCAGATAAAACTTTATTTGGCAAAAGGGCCCTTCGTTTCTTAATTTATCTAGTAAAAATGCAGTTTAAAAAATGTAACTTAACGATTTTATTTTAATTATTCAGTAGAAAAAAAATTAAATAATCAACAAAAATAAATATTATTAAAAATATAAGATGTTTTTAAATAATAAAAATATAAGATGTTTTTAAATAATAAAAATATTATTAATATTAATGAAAAATAAATAAAGTAGATTTCAATCCACTGATCCATTGTTTTTTTTTTAAATTAATAAATTAAAATACTTTTGTATTTTTAATAAGATACAACTTCAAAATAAATTCTTTATTTACCACGTAATGTGAGACGAATCACTTCAAAATTTAATTGTACTCAGAAAACAAAAAGGAGAATGACCTTAACGAAGGGGTAGCAATAGCACAAGGGGTGTCTCTAATATGGAGAGACAAAATAGGGAGATATTGAGTCCAAAGTCCAAACCCCTGTAATATGCCGCCTAAAAAAAAAAGTTGAATTTTACTTGTGCATTTATACATTGTATATTATAGTAATAATAAAACTAGTATTTCAAAGTTTGAACTTCGGAATTCTGGTTTACAATTCTTGTACTCTATGAGGCACGTGTAAATAAGTCCTTTTAATATTTTCTCAAAAATATTAAAAAGAATGTTTGATAAGTATTAATTTTTTTTAAGTAATTTCATTGTTACACCCACACACCTTAAATGTGTGGAGATATAAAAAATTTCATTTAAATTCAAACATTATATCAATGTATTTGCATTTACCAATTGATTGATATTTATGAGTGAACAAATAAATATTATTATTTCAAAATTAATATTTCTTTTTGTTTCTTTCATCAGTAAGACAGTCACTTAAACACATAGTCTATAGTATTATCAACAATTAATTAAGAAAAAGTAATGCTAATTATTATAACACGTTTAATTTAAATCTTTAGTAAAATTAATTTTATAAAGTAAAATTCAGATTATAAATAATAAGATAAAAATATTTCTAAAACATAATCATAGAAAAATAAATAAATTATTTTAAAAAATACTCTTAATTATAAGTGTTTTCAAAATATTAATTCCAATGAAATAAAATAACTTAATTTCTTTAGTGACAAAATAATAAAATTTCAATTGTTTAAGGGAAAATAAATAGACGCGTGTACTATGCGAGTCCGTTTGACTCTGCCTGCAACCAACGGGAAAATACGTTCGAGTTTTATTTGTAACGTGTTTCTTGTTTTGTATTCAACTTAAAGGCAAGCACAGACAAACACACACTAAAGTCGATTGGGTGAGTGGAAAGTAGAAATGTATATCCTCGACTTCACCGCAAAATATCTGAAATTTGACCAACCCATACTTCCACACATTTCATTTCAATTCAACGCTATCGAGTGGCTAAAAAGACCATCGATATTATTGTTAACAACGACAATACTACTAATAAATTAACCAAATTAATATTATTATAATGTTACACTGAAAATTTAATTTAATTTTACAGCATCACCCAACCCCCAAACATATCGCGCTCAGTGAGGAGCGAGGACAACAACTGAATTAAACGAACGCTCTAGCCTCACCGGGATTTTAGGAGTATCTAGATTATAGCTTACTTTCACTTTAATTTCTTAATTAAAATAAGTTTACCGAAGTCCTTATGAGTTTATTAATTTATAGAATGTATTAAAGTAAATAAATTCGGAAGGACTTACAGGGCTCGAATCCATGGAAGAGGAACATCGACGGAAGCAATGACGACGAGATCAGCTTGAACGTTAAGTTTGAAAAGCGATTTAATGAGGACGCGTACGGCAACGTAGAATTCATAGTCCCTTGGTGTACCTACATACATCATCGTCGCGTATGCGTTCTTGTATCTCTGTGTAGACGACGTCGCTTCGATACAGGGTTGATGCAATAACAGTACCAGTGATAATAGTAGCAACCATCTCAGATTATTATTATCTACTACATTGTAACCCATTTTGATTTTCCCCCAAAATGATAATTTCTGAGTGTCTAGTTATAAGTAATTTATATTAATTCGTGTATGTGATAAGTCGCGGCACTATAACTATTAGCGTGTAGCGTGAGCGAAAGTTTCAAGTAGTAGCAAGATGGTGGATTATATTAACATTAATAACTACATTAAAGAGGCTTTTTATTTAGATTTATTATCATAGATAGAAAACGAGTAGGAGCAAGAGAGAGGACTTTTTCATGCACCGTCAATCAGGAAAAATAAACCACTTATTAAGGGAAACGATACATACAATACAACTTTTAAATGGTAGCTTGGCCGGTACATGGTAGTAGCTCAGAACTAATCAACTCATGCTTATTTTTTTAGCTTTAAAACTCACAAAAAATAATAAACAAAGTACTTGTAATTTTGTTCTTACTATAAAACTCATGTCACATTTTTCATGAATTATTCGCTTTGTGGTTTTGTGATGTTATTTTTAATAAAAGGTATCTGGATTGATAGAATAGTATAAATGTTATTTATAAATTATTTTAAATTTCAATTTTTAAATAATGTGGACATTTTAGTGTATTGAATCGATTTTTTTTTTAAATGGATAAATTGCGAAGAAGACAACAATTTTGGGATAAGATTATTCACTCCCTTGTTGTATTTTTTGTTATTATATTAATAAAAAATAATTTAAAAATCACAAAGATTAATTAGAGATTCAGCAACATTTGAATAACGTTTTTATTTTATTTTATCATAATCGAGTACTTAATATAATCTGCAATTTTTGGCACTTTTTAAGATCCATTTCAGCTATAATGTTTACACTATTTAGACAAACTCGTCTTAAATCTCTGTATTTCAAAATTGTGATACACCATATCGTCTTCGTAAATATCATTTGTTGGGTATCATTGTGAACTATTAATTGTAGACATTGAATATATTAGCAACTACACCTCGTGTAGAAGTGTCTTATGGTTGTTGCAAAAGCTGTATCAGACAACTATGACATGTTAACAAGGCGTATGTAAAATATGATACTTTTGAATTGATCAATTGGTCGTCGTCTCTTAATTTTATTGTTAAGAGTCTCACATTTGATGATATAAGATATTACAAATTGTTTATAAGTAGTGGACAATCTTCGTTTATAGGTTTTGTGAAATTCTAATAGTCTCAATTAAAATTATAATATTTATCGTTTCGTGCATCATAAAATTATAATTGTTTCAATCAAATTGTATAACTTGATGAGTATTGGATTTTGATACATCATCTTCAGTCATCATCGATTGTGAAAATTTATGTATACCCAACCAAAATGAGACCATTTGTGTTTTATTTTATTTTATTTTTTACCATTTATAATGATAAAACTGAAATAAAAAAAAAAAAAAAAAAAAAAAAAAGAAGATAGTAGGAGTTCTTATCTTTCAAACAACGAACTCTTTAACAAATATAAATAAAAAAATTTGCCTTTAAAAGTTCGCTATTTTAAACCATGAACACCCACCAATAGTAGTAACGGTGGTGGAAACAGTTGTTTACTTGTTTGGCCTACTATTAATCGAACAACTCGCTGAAAGCTCGTTCAAATTGCAAATGTTATTTCAGTGTTGAAAGCAATATGACCCAATCGAAAGAAAAACAACATTGCTTTGTAAATGGCTTCGTCAAATTTGTGATATTTGAGTTGAATAGAAGCAAACAATGAAGATAGGTGAGAGAATGAGCAGCTCCCGCAAGGCAAGGAAGAGAGAGCACATCATCATATACTCACTCAGTCAAACGCCGTGATTTGCCACTCAACAATTCTCGCTGTAGAAGTAGAACAATTCTCGCGTCCCAATCAAGATACGCTTCTAATGCTGACTTAACCAAATCTTCTTTCACTCTTACCATTCATCATCTCTCTGCAAAACCCTATCGTGTTCCAAATTTTCCACTATCAATGGAGGAACAGAATACAAAACTCTACGCAGTATTGAACTTATCCCCCGAAGCTTCCGATGAAGAAATTCGCAAAACTTATCGTCAATGCGCGCAAGTTTATCATCCCGATAAGTACCAATCTTCTCCTGTATGTATCATTCTCTCACTCTTCTATTTCCTCTTCCTTCTTTTCCAATTTCTTCACTGCCATTGTTTTTCTCTATCAGATGAAACTTATTGCTACCGATAATTTTCAACGAGTATCTGAAGCATATGAGATTCTATCTGATCCAAATAAAAGAAAAGTTTATGATATCTATGGCATGGAAGGGTTGATTTCTGGTTTGGAACTTGGTCCGGTGTTGAATAAAGCTGAAGAGGTTAAAGAGATTAAAGCAGAATTGAAGAGATTGAAGAGATGGAAGGAAAATGAAAAGATGGCGGCCGCGTATTTTCAATCTTCGGGTACAATTCTGGCAAATGTGTCTTTGCCACGCTGTCTTCATGGTGATGGTCTCTTCAGTAGGTAATTTCTCTATGTTCATCTTATTTCATTCACTCTTAATAAACTGTCGTTGATTAAATACTCAATTTGAAAATGGAACGTTTATTATAATTTTTGTTAAGTATATATTGATATATATTGCTAAAAATGCCTACCTTGTTGTTGGAATGGTTTTAATGATATTGGGATTTGGGACTCAGAATGTTGATGTATAAGTAATAAAAATTGTGATCCATTGGATGATATCATGCTTGGTGTTCTCGATTGATTTTTATAGAAACATGTTTTCGATAGTGAAATATTGTTTGTTTGATGTGGTACGAGTTTTGAGATACTCATAATTATGATTTCATTTAATGTTTATGTTTTTTATGCGATGTTTCTGAGCATCAGAATGGAAATGACGAGTCAAATTAAGTCTTGGTTATCAAAGCGAAGTGTTGTTACGATTGGTGGCAATTTAGAAGTTGATCGCGGTAAAGGTGGTGGAGCTGCTTCTGCTGTACTTAATCATCAACTTTCCAAAGTTTCGTCAATAGAATTTATGGCTTCAGCTGGTTTACGCGCACTAATTGGGGTGCGGGCATCTCGGTGGGTAATTTGCTTTTTGCAAATCTATTTGAACAATGTTCTTTTGCCAGTCCTAGTGATGCTTTGTGTGTTTCTTGTGCATTATGTCCCAGGCAATTCTCATCACAGTCATCTGCAGCAATGGGACTATCAATGTCTTTGAAAAATGGTTCCTTGAAGCTTTCTAGTTCATGCACCCGGCGACTGTCAAAAACAACAAATGGACATGTATACTATTCTATGCCTTGAACTTTTTTTCTCATATACGATCATATCACATCCAGTGCACACGGATTCAAACTTGGGATTGCAGGTAGACAGCATAACAGGATGAAAAATTGTACATAATGTTGTCTGGAAGATCGGCTTAAAATAAGATTGATATAATGATAACTATGAAATTAATTAATTTAACAGAGATTTGTTGATATCAAGATAGTCATCCACTGTATCTCACATTCATCCAGAATACCAGGATCTAATTGGTATAGGCAACTTACTAAACTCAAAGAAACAAAGGAGTGATCTGTCTGTATTTTTCTCAATTTCCGACTGTGGGGACATATTTTCAGTCTTGTAATAGATGAATATCAACAAATATTAACAAATTTTTGTACCCTTGGTACTTTTAATACCCAAATTCCTTGAAATGTGATGTTTCGCCAGGATTTGGTCATGTTAGTGTTGGCCATTTCAAAGCATAATTTTTGTTGTGCTTTTCTTTGCCTCAAGAATTATGAAACAGTTTTGGAATATTCTCTATCTGTTATATGTCTCTTCTCATGTGTATTTCAGATACAACTCAGGTTGGGATCACAATCATCCGTAGCTCTAAGGTTGGAGAAAAATGACCAGAGAAGGTCTGCCACTGGACAAATAGAGGTACTTCTATATTTTCTGCATAATCAGTCATTTGGATTGGAATTTTTACTATCCCGTTGATTTAAAAATTGTCCAGTATGATTCATCATTCTACTCTCCTAAAGGGAGAGAGAGTAAAAAATTTACAGATCACATGCTTCCGTCTTTTGAATAGCGGTCTTAGATGTTGCTAATTTGTATAGAGAAAATTAAGTTTTCCATTTTTTCCTATACTAATTTCGTTCTCTACTCCTTTAGTTCGGCATAGGTTCTTTTGATACAGAAGTTCAGTATACTCGTCACTTTTCTTCTGATTCTCGTGGCTGCATTGCAGGAAGAGTTGGGAGGTATGCAAAATATGATGAGCTTAAAATTTAGCTGGGGTGTCTGTTTTCAAGCTCACTCTTCCAAAAATCTGATTGAGAACTGTTTTTTTGGAATATGCTCTATTTTTTATTCCCTTGATTAGAATTAAATTGAAAGATGAAGTTTAGGATCAAGTGACGAGTTGTTGGAATCGTTTTTTTAAAGCAGTGATCTTATGGAACAATTTTCTACAAGAGATGGCATCTTGGTTTATTTTTTTAAAAAGAGATGGTGTCAGGGTAACTACTCTTTGCAGCTGGTAGTGTTGGAGAGTCTACAGAATAAACAAATGAAATTTTAGATATTGAGAAAGTTATTGTACGATACATCTTTTGTATAAGTTGAAGTAAAATAGAACATATGGAAAACAAATTTAGCAAGAGACAGACATTCCAGTGTAGAGGTGAAAATTGGAGAATATACAACTCTACAAGTCCCACGAATTGTAGTTACATACATGAGAATGTTGCAATGAATAAATGATTACACAATACAAACTAGGATAGTGAATACAGTTATTAGAGAGAAAGTTGAGCTAGCTAAAATTGAAAAAAAATGAAATAGTCTCAGCTTAGGTGGTTTGACATGTGCAAGAAGACCTATGGAAGCACTAAGAAGAGTTGACCAAATGAAACTTGAAAGATAGACTGGATAGTTCAGTAGTTAGACATGGAGGAGGGGACCAAGAAAAACTATATTACAAACCTTTAAGAGAGGCTCAGAGATAAATGATATGTCTTTGAAATTAGTACTTGATTGGTAATTATGGCATCATTTGGTCCTGTAGCTGACCCCACCTTGTTTGAAAAGTCTAGGTAACAGTTCTCAATCATGTAATGTAAATTTGAATATTTCGAATGCTTTTAGAGATGCCCTAAACAGCGAGTAGAATCTCTTAAATCTTCATTTCAGTTGAATCTACTACACTTTGATGATTACTAAAGCTGATTTTGCATGATCGTAAGCATAGTTACCCTCCATATATTTTGGTTACTTATTAACATTCATTTTTGAATTTGTTAGTATGCTATCTGTTTTTGACATTAAACCATTTAAACTTTTAGTTCTTCCATTGAGATTGAAGTTAGTGGTGGAAGGAATTTATCCGAATACAGTACTGTGTGCTGGAGTTATGTAGTAGGGATTCAGGTAATGCATTTAATGATTTCGTTTACTATTATCTGTATTTATAGTTTGTGTTTTGTTTCTATGATTAAATAAAGCGGTTTAGAGTTAGGGTGAAAGCTTGTATTATTTAAAATCAAGTTGCTATCATGATCCATGAACATTGTCAAAACTTTAAACTGTTAGAATAGTGGTACACAAATGGTTTTATACTTTGTAACATCTCTATTACCAGCTTCCTCATGCAAAAGCTTTCTAGGCTTGAAATGTGGATTATGCAATTCAAGCCAAACAAACAATTATGGTGAAACTTTCAACCCTCTACCTAGAAACCCCAAACCTGCATTTCAGCCAGAGTTACCCGACCAAAAACTTGTCTACACATAAACAGTGAGGACCACCACTAGGCACTAACACATTAAAAAATAGAAATTTTAATGCAGTATTCCAATTAGTTTTGGGTAGACAAAAATGGAGATTGTTTGCAGTTGTCAGATTCAGGCCAAAATAAACAAATCAAAGGTGTTGAAGGAGATGTCTGCTTACCCATGGTAGATGTGAGACAAAAGAAGTCATAGACAGTTGAGAGGCTATGGAGGCCAGAAAGTGATGAAGGTAGAGAAACCTAGCCTTTTTTCCTCAAACATGGAATGGAAAGAGCAAAGAGACTGGTGGGATTTCTAAAATTCCATTTGTTAAAATACCCTATTAAAATACTGCATGATTTGATAAGTTCTTGATCCAGTCATCAAAACAAGTTTCTTGACGACACGGTACCGTGTCATATTAACGGTTCACAATCCTCCCTTCCCCTCGCTTTAAGGTTCAACGCAAGATGTTGCTTTTCCCCCTATTGTTCATGATTTCTTGTATAAACTGTCATACATTTTATTTGACCTTTTCAGGGTATTTTCTGGAGATTTAAACTCTATCGCAGAAGTCAGAAGTTGATTATTCCTGTAAGAAGAGTCTTCTTTACATGTTTAGCCTGATAGATGTT
This sequence comes from Cicer arietinum, assembly GCF_000331145.2. Taxonomy (NCBI): domain Eukaryota; kingdom Viridiplantae; phylum Streptophyta; class Magnoliopsida; order Fabales; family Fabaceae; genus Cicer; species Cicer arietinum. The sequence continues at coordinate 2,385,673 of NC_021167.2, read as the reverse complement.
AGACAGCATTTTGGGCTTATATTTAGGTGTTTTTTGTAAGATAGTTTGTGTGTGTAATGTCTTTTTGATTGTTAAGATATGCTCTAAAGGCCTGTCAGGATAGAACTATGCTCTGTGCCTTTTTAGGCTAGCTATATAGCCGATTACCAGAAATGAGATAGGTTCTAAGTTAAAGGGCTTATTTATTATTACTATCTATTTTTTTTATATTGGCTTTAGTACTTTGCTTGGAACTGAATATCCTACCTTGTTTAGATTCCTTTGTGAACTTCAGTATTAAAATTACCTTGAAACCTTATATAATTGCTGAAAAATAATTTAGAAAATATACATTTTTAAAATCTACATATAACGCTGCAATTTGAATTTGCTTGTTTGTCTTACTTTATTTCTAACTTTTTATAAATGTACTATTACTTGCAGATTTTGCTGACAACGCATTTGAACCCTGTGTTTGCTACTGGAGCATTAGTTGTTCCAGCATCTTTTTACTTTTTTCTGAAGGTGAATATAATTAATTATCTTTACGGTGATAACCAACTGGTTGAGCAGTTTAGGTATGTCAGTACTATCTGGCAGTTTATTTTGTGAAGACCTATAAATATTTACACTCAGGTTAATGTTAATATTATCCTTAAGAGGAAAATATTTCACTTGCTTTTCTCTAAATAATGATAATTTTGATCTCACAATTTCCTTTTAGCTGAAGAGGGTGTAAATCCAAATAAGCAATCATTATTCAGCACGGTGATATATCTACAAGTTCTACTTAGTTTAATAATAAAAATATGGTTGTTCACGACGTTAGGAACCATTGAACACCATATTTATGATGTTAATTAATTTGTTGTGAATTGTTGTTATATAGAGTTTTGTTTTGAAAACAAATTAGAAAAACTCTTTATAGTTGCAATAGTCTCCATGGGGGATAAAATGATTTGCAAAACTAACATCATCAAAGAATATAGCTAGTTGTATACCTGCCAATAATCTTCCCTTTCTAAATTATGAGTGTACCTTTTCTAGTTCACAAGGTTATCAGCTATTTTTGCTGCAACATTTATATTGTTGTTTATTGCCGAGTTATTGTGTTGCCTTTCCGTACATTAAAAATTTAGTACTGAATGTGGGACAATCAAGATCTTGAATGCTGTATTTTGTTTAGGTGATATTTTTATATAATTTCATTCTGATTCAAACTTGTCTTAAGGTCTGCTTGTCAGGCATACTAAAGGAACAATCAAGATAACTAATGTTTTAACTAATATGATAGATTGGCTTGTTTGATTTATTGAACATTTGATGACACACCCTTCAATTTTAGCTAATATACATAACTTATTTGGTTTATAGATGTGCTTCTAATATTTGAGTCGTGTTTGCAGAAACTTTTCATTAACCCGTATTACCGTAAAAGGAATAAGCAGAAGGCTCTAGAGAAGGAGGAAAAAATTTCTGCTCAGGTATGAATGATTAATGTGCTACTAATAGAGTAGTGGCATTCATTGATTGTCTAACAGAATTCTTTGTGATGTTATTTATTTGACTGTTATGTGTAGTCATAAGATGATTCCGGTATTCATCCTGTTCTTAGTTGTCGCTCCTTTGTATGTGAGTGTCTTCTATGCATTAGCTATAGATTTTTAGGTAGTGTTTGAGGTTTGTCATGCTGTCCTATTGACACTAGTATGTATGACACATTTTTGCTTGATTGAAAGATGCCTACCTGTAAATTCCTATATTTCTCAATTTGTACATATTACAGGGGAATCCAGTACTGTTTTAGATATCCCAATTCACTCGAAACAAGATTATAGTTGGACAGTAAAATTTTGTCTTGCCAATCGCCTGTTTAATGCTATTTTTAGATTTGGGAATCTATAAACTTCCAATTGTACCGTGAGTGCCTTGAGTTCCGTTAGATTTTATATCTAGGTATCTAGCATATTAGTCCAAAGTACTGGGGGAACTAGGATACAGTTTCTCCAAATGCCTCCATTTAGTTATCGGCTGTGATTATCGGAAACTTGGATACAGAATTATAGATTCAGTGCAAGCCCTAATCATGAAGCGTGTAAATGAGTTTTTCCTCCGGGCATAAATGCCTGCACATAATATAGCTTCACTTTTTGGAAGTGACATGTCATTAATGTCTAAGATGAAAGAAATGCCACATTTCCTGTTTTGGTGAATACTATTGAGTTAACACCCCATTCCTCTCATTCCCTGGTTGCAAATACTTGTGCAGATTCTAGAAAGAAGGGCTGCAGCCGAGAAAGCTCATAAATTACAACAAAATGTGGCTAATAGGAAAAGAAACAGGCAATTAAAAATGGGTGGACTGGTAATTATAAAAGCGCTGTATGGAAATGATACAATTTTGAAAAATTTGTATTCATCAAGGGAAGCAAGTTTTGAATCTACTTTAGGAGTCATTGATGTTACAACACCTCTGAATTTTTTAGTTGATGATTCTGGTCAACTTAAGGTATAATTCCTCCTTGCTTTCTCTCACAAATATATCCTAGACATTTGTTAATTACAAATTTGGGTAATTTCAACTATTTCTGCTTGCTTATTAACATTAATAGAGATATTGCTGCAAAATATAGAGAATGATGGGTTAAATTGAAATCTTGGACAATTAATCAACACTGTTACCTTCCTTTGTTATGATGCTGCATAAACCTACTTGAAAGGTCTTTAGAGTGAAAGAAAATTCATTCATAAGCTACTACTTGTATTTATTAAATGTTGAATTGTGAGAATGTACTGATCAAGCAAATTCCTATTTAATTATCATGTTTCTCACTGTAACAGTTCATGGCATTCTTGTGCAACTTGTGAGTTGTAACCGATCTTTGATAGCTTTTATATAAATAAACATTATATGGTCGAAACATGTTGCAACTTCGCTAAAATTAAGTCTTTGGAGCAAATATGGTTTGCCCTTTGCTGCTGCAAATAATTATCATTAAATAACAAAGAATGAATGTCCTATTTGTTGATGCAGCTTCACGAAGGTGTAAAGAAATCAGGAATCATGGGATTTTGCGATCCTTGTCCAGGAAATTGTGAACTGTTGTTGTACGTAGAGTATGCTTATGCTAGCGATCAATACAAGGTATTAGCAGTTTTTGTTATCGTTTAAAAAGTTCATATTATAAACATTTTGTATAACATTGGTATATGGACTAATTAAAAATTTGAAACAGGTCTTGGTTGGTGACTATGAAGAATTACTGATACCCCATGACACCCACATGATATAAAGAAATATCATATCATTGTTAACCTTTTGCAGTTTTGTCCTGTTTACATGACTATGGTAAAACATTTTGTCCCGTTAGATTGAATTACAAGAACTATACAATTTTTGAGCCAGTGGTATCCTCACTTTTTTAGTTTACTTTTGTTTTCCTCCTTCTTTACGCCCCAAAAAAGTATGAAATAAGGGCGGACACTTTAGGTTCAGTTTATTTTGTCTATACATTTTGTGTATTCATTTTTTAAATTGTGTGTATTTTATTTTGATAGAATCTTTTCGATGAACTCTTGATTTTTAAATAATGCTGATTGTATTTGTTTTTAACAGACGTATTGTTTTTTTTGTTTATTTAAGAATTTACAGCTTTTACTTCAAATATTATTTGAAAATGAAAAATGAATAGTATAAATAAAGACATTAAAGAAATAATTATTTTGTTTAATTTTCAAAATCAATATGGACAAAATACTAAGATTCACAGGTATGACAAGTGGAGGAAGGTGTTACGATTTAAAGAAGTTAAAAAATTACTAATAATATTAAATTTGTTAATTTTTTTATTCTCGTAAGGATAAAATTAATTTATCTTTGTATTATTATATTTATTTATTATAGTAAGTTATAAAATTTATGTAGATATACAATAACTAAAAACATTTTAATAAAAAATAATAATTTTTATTAAAAATTTAAAAATTATGTAAAATTTGAGTAAACCTCTAAAGCGAAAATTGTCTCTCATTTTCTATCGCGTTTTCAATATACTTTTATTAATATTTCAACAATACACTTAAAAGTATAGTTTGCTATTCATAATTTATTCTATTTTATGTAAAAATATAATTTTGAGGGAGAATTCATTTTGATTAATGACAAAAACTGTGAGATCTCATTTAGTTATTGAGAAAATTAAAATCTATTTTATTATTTGAGAAAACAATCGGATCAACTTAAATTAGTGTTCGAAAGAGACATTAGATACGCGACAAAAATTAAAAAAAGACAATTTGATCTAAGACAATAGGAAAATTCTTTAATAATTTATTCTTCAATTAATTGCTTATTTTTTAGTGAAAAACTTTTATCCAGCCACATACCATTCATTTGATTAAGGTACAAATATTACTTGAAAAACACTATAATTATGAGTTTATTCACTTATATAATTTCATCAGTAATATGTAAATTAATTGAGCCATAAGTTTATTTAAGAGAAACAGATAATTTTATTTAGTGTTCTATAATATTATTTTAAAAAATTAGGTGTAATATTTTGATAAAATATTTTTTATTTTTATTTTTAAAACAATTCTAACAATAAGATAAGAGAAGAAAATTTTGAAGGGAATAATTGTTTGTATTTTTGCAAATAATTAAAATATTAAAAAAATTGTATTTGTGTTTAAAATAAAATCATATTTGAAAAAATAAAAACACTATTTTCTACAAAGTAAACATATCTTATTTGTTTTTATGAGTAAACCTCTAAAGCGAAAATTGTCTCTCATTTTCTATCGCGTTTTCAATATACTTTTATTAATATTTCAACAATACACTTAAAAGTATAGTTTGCTATTCATAATTTATTCTATTTTATGTAAAAATATAATTTTGAGGGAGAATTCATTTTGATTAATGACAAAAACTGTGAGATCTCATTTAGTTATTGAGAAAATTAAAATCTATTTTATTATTTGAGAAAACAATCGGATCAACTTAAATTAGTGTTCGAAAGAGACATTAGATACGCGACAAAAATTAAAAAAAGACAATTTGATCTAAGACAATAGGAAAATTCTTTAATAATTTATTCTTCAATTAATTGCTTATTTTTTAGTGAAAAACTTTTATCCAGCCACATACCATTCATTTGATTAAGGTACAAATATTACTTGAAAAACACTATAATTATGAGTTTATTCACTTATATAATTTCATCAGTAATATGTAAATTAATTGAGCCATAAGTTTATTTAAGAGAAACAGATAATTTTATTTAGTGTTCTATAATATTATTTTAAAAAATTAGGTGTAATATTTTGATAAAATATTTTTTATTTTTATTTTTAAAACAATTCTAACAATAAGATAAGAGAAGAAAATTTTGAAGGGAATAATTGTTTGTATTTTTGCAAATAATTAAAATATTAAAAAAATTGTATTTGTGTTTAAAATAAAATCATATTTGAAAAAATAAAAACACTATTTTCTACAAAGTAAACATATCTTATTTGTTTTTAAAAGAGGATGTGCATGTTATAAAAAAGTGTTAAACACAAATCTTACATGACTATGATGTTGATCCACTAAATATTGAAACACAAAACATATAAATGAATGACTATAAATATTTTTATTTTTATCTTATAAGATATGTTCAAATTCTAAAATAAAATGTTCAATTCAACTATAAACATTTTTTTGAAAGTATCAACTATAAACATTTCTACTTCCTCTATTTTTTCTTTTTTATCAGTTAGATTAGATTCCAACATTTCCTGTGCCCCACGCCACAGCCCAACCGCAAGCAATTTTTATTTTTTTTTATAGTGACAATATTTTCTGACCCGAACTTAGGCAAAGGAAGAGAGAGAATATGTATTCTATCTCTCAATTAGATAAACCATTTCTACTTTTCCATTCCGCATTGTGATTTGATGGTTCGATCGAACCATTTGTGACGTAAGCAAAACATCTTTCACTCTTAAACCCTTTCCCTTCATTCACCATTTCTCTGCAAAACCCTAAAAACCCTATCGGTTCCAAATTTTCCACTACCAGTAACCGCCATGGATGAACAGAACGAAGAAGCACAAGACAATAAAAAACTATACGCAGTATTGAACTTATCCCCCGAAGCTTCCGATGAAGAAATCCGCAAAGCTTATCGTCAATGGGCGCAAGTTTATCATCCCGATAAGTACCAATCTCCTCCTGTATGCATCACTCTCTCACTCTGCTATTTCATCTTCATTCCTTTTCCAATTTGTTCACTGGCGTTGTTTTCTTCTACCAGATGAAACTTATTGCTACGGAGAATTTTCAAAAAGTATGTGAAGCGTATGAGATTCTGTCAGATCCAAATAAAAGACAAGTTTATGATATCTATGGCATGGAAGGTTTGATTTCTGGTTTGGAACTTGGTCCGATGTTGAATAAAGCTGAAGAGATTAAAGCTGAATTGGAGAGACTGAAGAGAAGGAGGGAACAGGAAAAGTTGGCGGCACATTTTCGATCTTCCGGTACAATTCTGGCCAATATGTCTTTGCCAAACTTTCTTGATGGCGATGGCCTATTCAGAGGGTATTTCTCTATGTTCATCTTATTTCAATTTGACAATGGAACTTTTATTATTTTTAATTTTTGAAGTGTATATGTATACTTTGCCGTTGCAATGGTTTTAATGATATCCGGACTCGAATTTTGATGTGAGCAATGATGGATATAAACTGATATTTTCTGGATGATATCATGCCTTGTGTACTTCATTTTGACTTTTTATAGAAACATGTTTTTGACAGTGAAATATTGGCTGCATGATGCAATGGATGTGTTGAGATACTCTTAATTATGATTTCATTTGAATGTTCATGTTTTTTATGTGATGTTTCTGAGCATCAGAATGGCAATGACGAGTGAAATTCAGTCTCGGATGTCAAAGCAAACTATTGCTACGATTGGTGGCAATTTAGCAGTTGATGGACATGAAGGGGGTGGAGCTGCTTCTGCTGTACTTAGTCATCAAATTTCCGAAGTTTCGTCAATAGAATTTATGGCTTCCGCTGGTTTACGCGCACTATTAGGGGTGCAGACATCTCGGTGGGTAATTTGCCTTTTGCAAGTCTAATTGAACAGTGCTCTTTTGCCAGTCCCAGTGATGTTTTATGTGTTTCTTGTGCATCATGTCCCAGACATCTGTCATCACACTCATCTGCAACAATGGGATTATCAATGTCTTTGAAAGATGGTTCATTGAATCTTTCTAATGCATGGACCCGCCAACTGTCAGAAACAACAAATGGACATGTATGCTATTCTATGCCTTGAACTTTCCTTTCTCATCTATGGCTTCATATCATATCTAGTCCACACAGATTCAAACTTGGGATGTAGGTAGACGACATAGCAGGAGGGAAAATTATGAAAAATATTGTCTGGATATGCATACATCTGCTTAAAATAAGATCGATATAATGATAACTATGAAATTAACTAATTTAACTGAGATTTGTTGTATCAAGATAGTCAGTCGTCCACTGTATCTGACATGAGTAATGCTAGCAACACACACTTTTCAATACACTTTCACCGATTGGTTGAAATTCATGCAAGTCCCACCATATTTAAATAGTGTCGACATAATTTGGTGGGCCCCACATGACTTTCAACCACTAGGAGAAAGTGTATTGGAATGTGTTTGTTGCTAGCATTCATCATCTAACATTCATCCAGAAAACTAGGATCTACTTTGTAGTTGTACAAGCAACTTACTAAACTCAAGGAAACAAAGGAGTGATATGTCTGTATTTTAAACAATTTCCAACTGGGGACATATTTTTCAATTTTGAAGTTGATGAATATCAACAAATTTTGTACCTTTGGTACTTTTAATACCCGAATTCCTTGAAATGTAATGTTTTGCCAGAATTTGGTCATGTAAGTGTTGGTCATTTCATAGCATAAAATTGATGAGTTGGGCTTTTTGTTGCCTCAAGGTTATAGTTTTGGAATATTCTTTATCTGTGATATGTTTCTTCTCATGTGTATTTCAGATACAACTCATGTTGGGATCACAATCATCTGTAGCTGTAGGGTGGCAGAAAAAAGATCAGAGAAGGTCTGCCTCTGGAGAAATAAAGGTACTTCTATGTTTTCTGCCTGATCAGTCCTTTGGACTTGAAATTTTACTACCCTTTTGATTAATAATTGTCCAGTATGATTCATCATTCTACTCTCCAAAAAGGAGAGAGAGAAAAAAGTGACTGATCATGTGCTTCCATCTTTTGAATAGTCTGGTCTTATATGTCGCTAATTTGTATTTGTATAGAACAATTTAAGTATTTCATTTTTTCTTATACTAAATTCTTTCTCAACTCCTTTAGTTCGGCACAGGTTCTTTTGAGACAGCAGTTCAGTATACTCATCGCTTTTCTTCTAAATCTCATGGTTGCATTGCAGGAAGAGTTGGGAGGTATGCAAAATCTGATTAGCTGAAAATTTAGATGGGGGGTCTGTTTTCACTTTTCGAGCCCCCTCTTTGTTTTTTTTAGGAAATAGTATACCATACCATCATACTTAGATTTTGGTCACTAAATGCTCGCAATGTCATATTTTATTGTTGCCAAAGGTCCCATTGAATACTTGGTAACATATATTTTTTTTGTATGCCGATTGCCAAATCTTGACTCGAAATCCAACTTATTTTACTTGTTTTCGTTATTCATATATCTTCTATTTTCATCTTTATAATATATGAAAACAAATTTATTGCAGTTGATTGTTTTGAACCATTTCCATTGTTGAATCATGGTTTTTTAGAGCTCAATTTTGTTGGTTGATCCATCTAGTCAACACCTCCTTTTGAGAATTGGTTAAGAATAGTTGCCTATTTCTCTTCTTCATAACATTGGATAATAAGAGGTTCCTTAGCGAGTGACATTCCATACACCATTTTCTTGTTCGGAAAAATAAACTGCGAAGGTATAAAAGATGGCATCTGCAATATGCTAAAAGAAGAAATTTTCCTCTTTATTGGAATAAAAATGAATGGGGAAATTTTATCTTCTCTTTACTAGAATTAAATTTGAAGAGGTTTAGGATCAAGTGTCGAATTGTTGCAATCAATTTATTAAAGCAGTGATCTTATTCAACAATTTTCTATAAAAAAAGATATGGTGTCAGGACAACTACTTTTTGCAGATGGCAGTGTTGGAGAGTTGAAAGAATAAACAAATGAAATTTTAAGATATTGAATGGTATTTGATGATGCATCTTTTGTTTAAGTCAAAGTAAAATAGAGCATATGGAAAACAAATTTAGCAATAGACAGATATTCCAGTGTAGAGATGAAAATTGGAGAATATACAACTCTAGTCTCGCGATTTGAAACTTACATAGATGAGAACGTTACAATGAATAAACGATTACACAATACACTAGGATTGTGAATACAGTTATTAGAGGGAATATTGAGCTAGCTAAAGTTGTAAAAAATGTATATAGTCTCATCTTAGGTGGTTTGACATGTGTGGAGAAGACCCATGAAAGCACTACTAAGGAGAGTTGACTAGATGGGACATGAACGATAGACTGGATTGTTCAATAGTTAGACATGGAGGAGACCAAGAAAAACTATATTACAAACCCTTAAGAGAGATTCAGAGATAAATGATATACTCTATCTTTGAAATTAGTACATGATAGGTAATTATGGCATCATTTGGTCCTGTAGCTGACCTCACCTAGTTGGAAAAGTCTTGGTAACAGTTCTCAATCACGGAATGTAAATTTGAATATTTAGAATGCTTTTAGAGATGCCTTAAACAGCTTTGATGATCTACTACACTTTGATGATTACTAAAGCTGATTTTGCATGATAGTTAGCATAGTTACCCACCATATATTTGGGTTACTCATTAACATTCATTTTTGAATTTGTTTGTATGCTATCTGTTTTTGACATTAATCTATTTAAACTTTTAGTTCTTCTATTGAGATTGAAGTTGGTGGTGGAAGGAAGTTATCTAAATTCAGTACTGTGCGCTGGTTGTATGTTGTAGGAATTCAGGTAATGCATTCAAAGATTTCTTTTACTATTATCTGTGTTTATAGTTCGTGTCTTCATTTCTGTGATTAGATAAAGCGGTTTAGGCTTAGGGTGAAAGCTTGTATTATTTAAAATCAAGTTGATATCACGATTCATGAACATTGTCAGAACTTTAAATCGTTAGGATAATGGTACAAATGATTGTATACTTCTGTAACATCTATAACCTCAGCCTTTTTTTTTCTCAAACTTGAAATGGAAAGAGCAAAGAGACTGGTGGGATTTCTGAAAATCTACCTGTTAAAATACCCTATTAGAATACTGCATAAATTGATAAGTTCTTGATCCAGTCATCAAAACAAGTATGCATCAGGCCGTATTAAATTTTTATTTTGTCACATTAATGGTTCACGATCCACCCTTCCCCTTGTTTTAAGGTTCAATGCAAAATGTTACTTCCCCCCCCCCCCGCCTTGATCATGATTTCTTGTATATTTTGTTTAACCTTTTCAGGGTATTTCCTGGAGATTTGAACTCTATCGCGGGGGTCAGAAGTTGGTTATTCCTGTAAGAAGAGTCTTCTTTACATGTTTAGTCTGGTAGATGCTAGACAACATTTTGGGCTTTGACGTTTATTTAGATACTTTATGTAAGATGATTTATGTGTGTAATTTCGTTTTGATTGTTAAGATATACTTTAAAGACATATGGATTGAATTATGCGCTATGCCTTCTTAGACTAGCTATATAGCTGATTACCAGAAATGAGATAGGTTCTTAGTTAAAAGGCTTATTATTGTTGTTGTGTTATATTGGTATTATTGCTTGGCTTGGATATGATTATCCTACCTTGTTTATATTCCTTTGTGAACTTTGTTATTGTAGTATGTAAATTACCTTGAAACCTTATATAATTGCTGAAAAATACATTTTTAAAATCTTTATATAAAAATACATTTTTAAAATCTTTATATAAAAATACATTTGTAAAATCTTTATATAAAAATACATTTTTAAAATCTTTATATAATGAACTTCGTTATTGTAGTATGTAATTACCTTGAAACCTTATATGATTATCCTACATACATTTTTAAAATCTTTATATAATGCTGCAATTTAAATTTGCTTGTTTGTTTTACCTTGTTTCTGACTTGTTATAATTGTATAATTACTTGCAGATTTTGCTGACAACGCATTTGAACCCTGTGTTTGCTACTGGAGCATTAGTTGTTCCAACATCTTTTTACTTTATTCTGAAGGTGAATTCAAATGATCTTTAAGTTCATAACCAACTGGTCAAACACTTTAATGTATGTCAGCGCTATCTGGCAGTTTAGTCAGTGAAGACCTATAAATATTGACACCCAGGTTATTGCTAATATTATCCGTAAGAGGAAAATATTTTCACTTGCTTTCCTCTGAATAATGATAATTTTGATCCCATAATTTCCCTTTTGCTGAAGAGGGTGTAGATTCAATTCCAAATAAGCTATCGTTATTCAGCATGGTGATATCTATAAGTTTTACTTAGTTTAATAATAAATATATGGTTGTTGTGGACATAAGGAACCATTGAACACCATATTTATAATGGTAATTTATTTGTTGTGAAATGTTATTTAGAGTTTAGTTTTGAAAACAAATAAAAAAAACTCTTTATGGTTGCAATGGTCTCCATGGGGAATAAAATAATGTGCACAACTAACATCATCAAAGAATATGGCTAGTAATATACCTGCCAATAATCTCCCCTTTCTAAATTATGAGTATACCTTTTGTAGGTCTCATGATTATCAGCTATTTTTGCTGCTACATTTATGTTGTTGTTTATTGCCCTATTATTATGTTGTCTTTCTGTACATAAACTGCAGTTGTTTTTTGTTGATACTTTTTGTATAATTATGATTCCGACTTGTCTTAAGGTTTACATGTCAAGCATGTGCATAGGCAGGATAATATTTATTAAGAACAAAAAAGAACTTATTCTCAAAATTTTCACTGATGAGTTCAATCATGTTAACTGTAACATTAGTTACAAAAATCTTGATCCCCGCTCGCCACTTTTTATTACCAAATATTTCTGGTGCAGAAATACTTTAGTAAGAATCAAGATAACTACTTATTTTTTAGCTAATATATGATAGATGTGCTTGTTTGGGTTATTGAACAGTTTGATGACACGACGTTCAAGTTTTAGCTAATATACATAACTCGTTTGGTTTAAAGATGCGCGTCTAATATTCGAGTTTTGTTTGCAGAAATTTTTGATTAAACCGTATTACCATAAAAGGAATAAGCAGAAGGCTCTAGAGAAGGAGGAGAAAACTTCTGCTCAGGTATGGATGATTAACTTGTTACTAATAAATTAGTGGTGTTTGGCTTCTATAGTTGTGTATTGTCGATGTTTCTGGTGTGTTACTTGTACCTCTTCATGTTAGACATCCTACATTTTCTGGCTGTGTGATAGCTATGTTCATATACACTTCATAACTTGGGATCTGCTTCTTGTCAATGCATGGTGTACACCTTCATACGATGAATGAATCCCCCTCCCTCTAAAAAAAAATAACTTCTCCGCTAATGAATGAAACTTTTCAGTAAAAAGGTCCAAAGATTCTTTTGTTTAACCATTCATTGATTGTCTAGCAGAATTTTGTGATGTTATTAGTTTGACTGTTATGTGGAGGTATAAGATGATTCTGATTTTCATCCTGTTCTTAATTATCACTCCTTTGTATGTGAGTGTCTTTTATGCATTAGCTATAGATTTTTAGGTTGTGTTTGTCATGCTGCTCTACTGACATTGGTATGTATGATATGATACCTTTTTGCTTGAATGTAGGATGCCTCCCTGTAAATACTAGATTTTTCAATTGTACATATTACAGGGGAATCCAGTACTGTTTAAGATATCCCAATTCACTTGAAACAAGATTATATTTAGATAATAAGATTTTGTTCTGTCAATCCCAAGTCTAATGCTTTTTTGAGATTTGGGAATCTATAAATTTTCAATTGTATAAGCAGTGGCCTCGAGTTCCCTTATATTTCATATCTAGGTATCTAGCATTAGTCCAAAATACAGGGGGGACTAGGATAGGATTTCTTCAAATGCCTCCATGACTTGAAACATATCGGTTTTCTCCTTTATTTCCTCTGGGCTTAAATGCCTGCACATAATATAGCTTCACCTTTTCAAAGTGACAAGTCTTAGATGGAAGACATGTCAGATCTTCTATTTTGGTGAATACTATTGAGTTAACTTAGCACCCTCTTCCTCTCCTTCTATGGTTGCAAATACTTGTGGCAGGTTCAAGAAGGAAGGGCTGCAGCAGAGAAAGCTCAACAATTACAACAAAATGTGGCTAATAGGAAAAGAAATAAGCAATTAGAAACGGGTGGACTGGTTATTATGAAAGCGCTATATGGAAATGATACAATTTTGAAAAACTTGTATTCGTCAAGTGGAACCAGTCCTGAATCTACTTCAGGAGTCATCGATGTTACAACTTCTCTGAATTTTCTAGTTGATGATTCTGGTCATCTAAAGGTATGATTCCTTGCTTTCTCTCGCAAATTTATTCTAGACATTTGTTGATTACGAATTTTGGTAATTTTCAACTATTCATTTTTCTGCTTGCTTATCAACATTAAATAAATATTGCGGTAATTATAGGATGGAATAAAGTGAAGCCGACTCCTTTGATTAGGCATGATGTGTTAAAAACTTAAAGTTGATGTTTTGAGAGAATGGTTCCAAACAGTAATAGAAAAGTAACTAGGGTTATATTTTTCTGCTTAATTTCTTGGACTGACTATAGAAAAGTAACTATAGGGTTGTATAGAAAAGTAACGTTCCTTTGTTGTGAAGCTGCAGAAACCCATGTGAAAAGTCTTTAGAGTGATTGTGGGAGAATTCATTCAGAAGCTACTACTTTTATGAATTAAATAAAGGGTCATGCTAATGTGTCCTTAAGAATACCGAAGTAGAAATTTTTATTGAAAAAAATAATATTTAACATTTAAAGAATTGAAAACACAAGTTCCAAGACAATTCTACATTTGAACTATTAACATGTGCCCTAAGGGCACATGTTAGCATTTCCCTTTAATAAATGTTGAATTGTGTCTATGAGAATTCCTATTTGATTATGTTCACATAGTAACATTTCATGGTGTTCTCGTGCAACTTGTTTGTTGTGATGATTTTGGCCAACTAATATATTTAAGCATAAATGAACAGTATATAGTTGAAACTGGAAGCCACATCGTAACTTCACTAAAATGAAATTTTTGGAGCACTCCGCCAACATGCCTTGCCCTTTGCGGCTGCAAATATTATCACTAAATAATTAATGTCCTATTTGTTGATGCAGCTTCACGAAGGTGTAAAGAAATCAGGAATTATGGGCTTTTGTGATCCTTGTCCAGGAGATTCTAAACTCTTGTATGTAGAATATGCTTATGCTGGCAATGAACACAAGGTATTAGCAGTTGTTATACTGTCACGCTTAAAAGCTTAAAAATTTAGTATTATAAACCCTTTGTAATAGGGTTGGTACATGGGCTAATAAATTTGTTTGAAACAGGTCTTGGTTGGGGACTATGAAGAATTACTGATACCCCAGGGTACCCACATGATATAAAGAAATATTAATATACACATCTATAGCATTGTTACCCCTTGCAGTTTTGCCTTGTTTACATGCTCGAGGTAAAACATTTTGTATTGTTAGGTTGAGTTATAAAGGGTACTTGTACAATTTTATAATTTTTGGGCCAGTATATCCTCACTTTTAGTTTACTTTTGTTTTCCTCCTTTGTTACACCCCAAAAAATGTATGAAATAAGAGCATTTTAGGACGTTGTTGTAGAACTTTGTCAAGTTGTGCTCTACGCCGTTTCGGACCCCAATTTTGTTAGTCATTTTCCTTTTATTGTTCATTTGATGCCTTGCCCAACCATATAAATTCATTCTTTGCCCAATGGCTGTAATTTTCATTCAGGTTTGTAGTTGATACACTAGAAATGACAATAACACCTGGGAATAACCTCGAATG
>NC_021167.2:2357881-2370333 GCF_000331145.2 Cicer arietinum | reverse complement strand
AATGCCGAGACATTGTTGTATCTGTTTACTTTCTTTTCCTTGTAGCTCTGCAACATCTCATACTATGATGTGGTAACTGATTAGATAGACAGTTGCCTTACCCATAAGGATTGAAACAAAACGTCATCTAAACATTTTGCGTCGTATAGGAACCGCTTCTTCTTAAAAGCAAGCGGGATGAAAGGTATAATCCATGACGATAGATGTGTATATTCCATACAAAAAAAAATTGGATTCGATGTTTATGTTTGTTGCAACGGATATAAATAAATTATAATTAATATTCTATTATATGATTGGTCGAAAGTTTAAGGTTAGAAGAGTATGTAATTTTTATTTTGCAGCATAAAACTTATATCTTATTAGTATAAAAAAAAGATAAAACTTTGCCTTTGATGTGTGTATCTACATAAATATGTGAAACATACATTTTTTTAAGTGAGTAATTTTATTTGGAATCTAGTTTACTATTTTTTGTCTAGATTTTTTAATCTTTACTGCTTGAAGTTATTTTGAAGTTTATATATTTTTTATTTCTTAGTATATTAGTTTCTGTTATTATTTTGATTTTGTTTATTCTGAACATATTTTATTTATTTATTTAGGGATTTAAATTTTAACTTCTTATATTATTTGGAAATGAAAAATGTATTTTTCATGAAGACATTGAAAAAATAAAATATTTTGTAGACTTAAAAAGATATGTGTTTTTATTGAGATATGAGCTTAAAGTGAAAGTAATACAAGTTATGTGGTTTTTGCTTTGAGGATTCGATTTTCACTTCCTAACACACTACTTATAATACTAACATGACATTGACTATTAAAAGTAATGGAGCTAAAAAAACTTAAGCAACTTTTATTTAGTTGAATTAGATTATATTCAATTTGACTCATTTTAATTTTCAAGCCTTAGTCACGAATAATATGCATGACATATGGAGAAAGTGCTATGGTTAAAATTACTATTTTGTTACAAAAAATTTAAGATTTTGTTGATTAAATGACAAAAAATTACTAGTGCTGTAAAATTTGTTAATAATTTATATTTTTAATATTTATCTTTTAGGATTATATATAATCTTTAGAAATTTTGATTGGATAGTACTCCTACAAAATTGTTTTATCAACAAACAATATTTTAAATTCTTTAAAAATCCTAATGCAATACACCCTTAAAATTAATTTATCCTTCTATTACTACAATATTTATTTATTGTTAGTTTTTTATTTTTGATAACTATATCTATAACTAGTTAATTCAATTGAAAATGTACAAATTTTTTGATACATACAATGTAGTTCGATAGAAATTCATCATGTTTTATATATTTACTTAATAATAACTTCTTTTTAAAAATAACTATTCAGTATTGAAGTTTAACGTAAAACTAGATTACATCAATTACTTAGATATATTTTTTTTCTCAAATAAATATTTAATTCAATTAAATTGAAAAAAGAAAAATTCCATAACAACGAAGGAAGTAAATGAAGATGCATCGGAAGTTCGGGCAAAGGGCAAAATAATGGCGGGAGCCATTGGAGCTACAGCTTCGTGTGTTTTCTGTGAAATAGCAGCGACGAAATCAACCTCCCATTCCATTCTCCACTCTGTCCGTCTCTCTCTATCTCTCTAGTTATTTTCGCTTTCATTATTTCTGTTTCCAATTTCGCTTTCGGATTCCGAAATTGCAGGATGATAGGGTTGTTGCTTTTCGCGACATTAATCCATCTGCTTTCAGGTATTTGCAATTCATCATTTCCTAATTCATAATCTTGAATTAACATTTGCTAATTCAATGTATTTATCGATTCTCAATTTTCAATTTTCATTAGTGGTGTTTAAAATTTCATTGATCTCCCCTAATATTTTTTTTATGCTCGAGACTTCTGAAGTTTATAGCCTTATTTTCATGATTGACTTTTATTGATGTGATCAATTTGAACATTTAGGCATTACTTAGTGGTTCCTGTGGAGCATATTCCTACTGTTAATGATCTTCAGAGAAAAACTGAAGACCATTCTTTGGGTAAGTTAACTGATAGCCATTTAATTTTTGTGTAGATTTTCAAATCTGACTGCTCCAATTTCATGATTGCCTTCTTTATACAGTGAATCACATGTTAGAGGTTGGGAGAATGTTGTTAGTCAGAGATGCACCTCAGTCAAAGCAATACAGGTATTATTTGGATTGTCTACAATTGCAATTGCTTATTATTATTATTATTACATTGATCATGAATTCTAATTTCAACAGCAATTGCTGCCCCTGACTATAACTTGTTTGAATTCTGATTTCCACTAGCATAGTTCAAATTGCTCTCGTGTTGTTTTGTGTTAAAGTTGTGTAACTTGGATATATTCAGTAGCTTCTTTGTATGAAGCAGAAATGTTTTCTACTTGGGTTGCGCATTTGTATGCTTCAATGAAATTTTGTCTGTGTCCTTGGGCTTGAAGTATCAGAAGGTGTAGATATATATTTAACAACTTTTTGCTGATGCATAAACATTTGAAGGTTAATTTCTTTATGTTTGTTGAACATTAAGGCTCTGTTTGGGAGTTTAGAGGGGGTGGGAAGGGGAGGGCTTTGGAGGGAGGGGAGGAGAGAGAAAGGGAGATAAATCTTGTACACTCTTTGAGAAAGTGTTTTGATGAGATTATGGTTAAGAGATGAGAAGGATTTGAAGAATTTGTCCAAGTCCCCCAAAATCCTCCTTCAACACATTTTTTGAGTTCTCCCATATTAGGGGTTTCTTGTATTGTAAAGAAAACTGAACTCCCCATGCACCGAGGGGGACTATCCTTCTTTCACTTTCCCTTTCCTCCTTCCTTTTTCTCTAAGCCTTCCCCTCACTTCCCTTCTAAACTCCCAAACAGGTAACCATGGAGAACAGCTGGCTTAAAAAATAAAGGGCCATATAGAGATACATTGGAGACCTAACGCGCATTTTAGTAATTTGACTTGCCTTTATGGTTCAGTCACACTTTGATTTTTTTAAAATCAGATTTTGAACTTTGAATATAAAGTGAAACCCAGGTTAGAAAAGCTAACTAAATTGCTTGCCCTGAACAAGGACTTAATACCATGTCCAGAGAAACAATAACAACAATTGAACACTGGAACTACTGCATTGAAAACAGGAGGTTGTTAGTGCTTTGACCTGAAGTTAATTATTGTACTTTAAACAAAACATGACCTTGTTATTTTTTTTTTCTATCGCATTTCTTACAGATTTGGCTTTCATCAACCTCCATTGAATTCTGTTAACCACCTACACCTCCATTGTTTCGCCCTACCATATACACCCAGGTATTAATATTTCTGGGTACTGTATGCATGCTTAGGCTTTTGATGTATGCTGTGTGAATAATTAAAAATGTTATTTCATGAGTTTAAGCAGATGGAGATGCATAAAATACTTGTCTTTCGGACCACTTGGTTTCATTGAAGCAGAGAAGTTTTTGGAAAAGATAAAGCCTTTGCCTGCAGTTCATTCAAAAGTATAAATTAACATGAATATACTGTTTAAAGTTATATCTGACATTTCTTATTTCCAGAAAGATGCTTATTATACCAGTTCCTATTAAAACCAACTTCTGTTTAGTTTTCTAGTGAACAATAGTTACATTTATCGCCTTGAGTCTGTATAGATCATGATCCATGATATATGATATCTTACTTGACCTTCTAATAGAGGACAACTAATAATAATGGTAACTGATATATATTATAATAAAAGGCCCTGTGACGTATATTCAGCATAACCGTACCAATTGGAACTCCAGGTGGTGATGATTAACACACTATGCAATCACTAGCATTGACAACTTTCTTCGACCTTCTTAAGAGAAATTGGACAGACTTGAGAAAAGTAGTCACATCTTGGTCATGTACTTACCAGCAGTTTTTTTTATTCTTTTCCAGTTACCTAGACTTGAGTTGTTTTGGAATGTGTTATTCAAAATCACAGGCTTAGTGTTTTTTTATCAGACATCGGGATGAAGCTAAAAGTAACAATAGCCACTAAAGAAATACGATGAACAACTCTGTTTTCTCTTTAGTTGTCTCTCTCTAATAGGTGGGGGAGCTTCCATTATATAGGCAATGAGAATAGTGGCTCCAAGCCTCCAATGGAGTGGAGAAGTGGGGATAGGAGAGGGAATAGGCTGAGTCAAACTAGGTATTGCATGACATGAGTCTGACTTGTCAATAAATTTAAGGCTTAAGCTCGACATATGGCATGTTAGACTTTTTTTTAGGTTTGATTTTGGCTTTTACGAAAATTTGATAAGGTCTGTCAGTCCACATCTACTTAAAAGCTTATTTCAAAACATCTTTAAATAAATAATAAGAAACATACGTGAATAGACTATGAATAAGCATGGCAATGAAATTAGTTCTATTTTTTAGATTTAATATTGTATTTTAAAGAATTTAACTTTATATGATATCATATTTCAATTTTATTTTATAATAATATTTTTAAATATGTCAAAAATTACTATAGACTAATATGATTAAATTATTAAAAAATTATAAAATTTATCATTTAGCATAAAGTTCAAAATCTAATATATAATGATAATAGTAATTTTTCATCGTCCAAATAGACATGGTCTAGGTTATTTTCACCCTTAATTTCCCATGTGTTTGAGATTATATGTCATCATATCAAGCACTAGTTTTTTCAACCGTCGGGGAGGAGGAGATTGCCTTGGAATAATCTATTCTCTTTCATTTTTCTATTTTAAGCGAACTACCATTTTCTCCTACTTGTTTGGTTTAAACTAACAACAATAACGGTAATCCAAAATATATGTTTTAATTCGACACAAAATAGATATCTTAGCTACACAAATATTTAATTTGTTATCTTTTGTTAGGATGGCTAAAAACAGCCCTTAGTAGGCCCCTGTGCAGGCTGCGGCTACAGTGCACACGGTGGTTGATTTGAACCTCTCCGTTGGTGCTTGCGGCGGTTATGGGTATAACTGTTGGGATTGTTTCTAAATTATTAGGGATTCATCAAAAACTGGTTTGATGGATTGACAAAGGATGATAGAGGTGGTGATTTACTTTACTTAAGTTTGCTCTAGCTCTGTATTCTTTTTTTCTGTTTATTGTTTTGGTTCCTTATATTAAAAAAATCTCTCCATTTACCCTGATTTTATATTCCTATTTATACTCAAAAATTAGGTTAAGATCAATGATAAACGAAGAAGATGCCAAATTGTAAGGTAGTGTCATCAGCAAAACAGTTTTGCACTGTTGCCTGTGTTATTTGCATGATGAAGAAGAAATTTTTTCTGACGCACGTTTCTTAAGGAATTGTTCAATTTTTGTCTTTTTCAATTGTTTTTTCTTCACTCTTTGTTAATATAATTATTTAATGGAGTTAAGCTTGTAATATGCCATAGCCACACATTAATCCACTTTTTAAACAAAATTCCATTTTTATTCTTAAAAAATGAACCAAAACCAGCTAAAGTTAACGGATTAAATAAATGAAAGAAAATTAAAAACATTCAAATTCACGACAAACCTTGCAAAATTATAATTTTTTTGGAATGTTTTTTTTACTGACAGCACAAAGTTAGAATACTACAAATTTAATATATTTTTTTTAATATTTCATATGTTTCAAACACAGTGGACCAATTTTATTATATTTTTAGTATATTATATTTAGTTTAAATATGTCTTTGATCTTTTGTAAATATATTATGTTTTTATTTTTTTTCATTTAAATTTTTTGTTTAAATTTAATCCCCGTACAATTAGAGAGACTGTTAAATTGTCATGACACGTGAACCTATTACACACAAACACATCATCTTTTATGATGTATTAAAAATTGAAATATTTTATATTATTAATTAATAAATTTATTTATTGATCATTTAATAATTAGTGTTATTTTATAGACAAGGTATGAATAGAAATTAAAAGAAATATTTAGGGGTTTTTAAAAAACTAGTCATTCTCTTAGTTTAATTTTAGGGATCAAAGTCAATCGTCTTTAATTTTACAGGGACTAAATCTAAAAAAAAAATTATAAAAATTAAAATTAAAAAATTATATATTTGTAATGACAAAATAAATATTTAAACCTAAAATTATTTAACATTTTCTTATATTTTATACTTCAAACCTACTTTTAAATTTTTTGTTATTCAGGACCAAACGGAGTAGTTAATAAAAGAATATAATGTACCAAACCATGAAGATAATAATTGAAAGTTCTGTATCATTGTCCACAGCAATTAAATTATAGAAAAGAAGCATATATTAAAAACAAGGCTAATATTATACATACCCTTGAAGGTCACTAGACAAAAAAGTTTTCTAAAGTTGTCGATTAAGAGATTCTCTACTATAACCTGCTTCCACGCCACGGTGTTACAAAGAATGGCTCCTAAAATTGCAAACCGTGTCTCCTACCAACTCAAGTCACTTTCATGGTATTAATGTCCGTGGATAATAGATATATGGGTCACTCTTACACCAATTGTTTGTCTCTAATCATGCAAAATAATGCTAGTATATTGTTTCCCTTGATGAAATTCATGGTGTCTTGGGTTCACCAAAGTTTAGGTGAATATAATTTGCATTTTTCATTTTTTATTTGTGTTTGGTATCCACATCAAGGAAAAAAGCACATATTATCTTTATTCTTTGCGATCATTAATTAATAAGGTCAACATAGTAGCATAAGCACAAGATTGGCTGCTTTAATTGGCAAAACAAGTGAAAGACTTATGAGTCATCCATTGAGCATTGTCTTTCTACCTAATGGAGGGTGTACACCAATCCTGTTTAGTGTATTCATAAGATTAAAAGAAGAAAAAAAAACTATCAGTGTTTTCACTTTTATTGTCTTATTAGGAAATAATTTGAATTATTTTGGTTTGTTGACTCATGAAATGGAATTTGAATTTGATTTAGTAAAAGTTGCGACTTTATTCTCTTCAGGTTCTTGGAGTCACCTTCTAGTAGCTTATCGGCTTTCATCTGGCGCTCATCCTTGAGTTTATTGGTATATCATTAAAATATTTAAGGTTTAGTTTGATTTAGATGATAGATAAAAAAAAAATTCAATCTGATATAAATTAATACGATTTACATTGAATCGTTTTTTATTAATTCAAATTATAATTATAAAAAATTATTTTAATACTAACATTAAAATAAAATTATGTTAAAGTAATGAGTTTGAATCAAAATATAATATATAATGGTTTAACTATTTATTAAGTCTATGTAAATATATCATTTTTTAATTTTAGTCTCTGTAAATTTTTTATTTGAATTTAGTCCCTATAAAATAAAAAATGATTAGTTTTGGTCTTTAACATCAAATCACGTTAAGACAACGACGAGTTTTTTAAAAATCTCTAAATCCTTCTTTTAATTTCTATTCATATTTTTTTAGAAAATAAACATTAACTATTAAATGATAAATAAATAAATTTATTAATTGATAATATAAAATATTTTAATTTTTAATATATTATAAAAGATGATGTGTATTTATAAGGTACATGTCATGGCGGCTTATCAACTTTTTTTTAGAGACTAAAATTGATTTATTTAATTTTACAAGGTTTAAATTCAAACAAACAAATTTACATAGACTAAAATAACAAAAAATGGTATATTTACATGGACCTTTAACATATTTAACTCTTAATTTTATCATATTTAATTTAATCCTATTATAATCTAAATTATTTTGCAATTAATTTAGATTTTATTTTTTAATAAATCTTTTATTCTCATGAAACTAAACAATATCGCAATAAGACGAAGAATATAACAACGTCACATTTAGATATGAAATATGAAATAATATAAAAATAAAATAAAATTTATGTGATAATTATTTATTTAAATAAAATAAAATTATATATATAAAAAATTAATGGCTGATTTTGGGCCAATGAGAATAACTCTTTACCAAACTTCTTCAATGGATGAAGAAGAAAAAGGCTGTTTTTTTACTAGGAGGCAGTTGCAAAATCAAAATATTCTGGTCATTCTTTAACTCATCATCTATACATATTAAATAATATCTTATGGCTTTTTTAGATATTTAAGAAATAATATTATGATTTTTTATGATGAAGAGAGTGGTGAATATTATGATTTGATAATTACTTGTTTGTTGCTTTTCAGCTGTCGTTATTTATATATACTAATGAAATCAATAAATTATATTATTTTTCACGGAATGATTTAAATTTTTCTTAGTTAATTTACTTTATTTTATAGATTTGTTTATTAAAAATTAATTAAGAACTGAACAAACAGTCTATTTATAGTGGCAAATATTTTTTTTTTTCAATGGAGTATAATTTATTGGACAGGAACATTATTCTGCAGTTAAAGACGTACTAGTTTGCACTCGCAGTCAACATTGACGTTGACCTCTTTTGCCACGTACTTTATTTTTCTATGTTCGTGAGTTTTGTCTTTTTCTTCTACTATTTTAAAATATTTGCCGTTACTAATCTATGAGAATAGGATTATGACCCATGAAGATAGTATTAGGATCCATAGTCATTAATACTCTCATATTTAACAAAAATTAACAATATTAATTATTAAGAATGATGGTTGAAAAAATAACAAAATGTTAGGTAGTCAAAATATTTTACATAACTAAATAAATTGTTTATTTGGGGTGTTTTATCCAACAAATTAATAAAAACTTTTTTTTTTATACTTGCCGTGAGAAAACCCCTTTTTATTACTCAAAATATCAACTATTTTAGTAATTTAAAATTTGATTGGGTAAATAAAATTTAGTTAAAATTATTTTAATTAATATTTGATTTTAAATTATATTAGACGATGGATCTTTAACTAAAAGTTATTAATCACTTGAATGTAATTATTTATTTTAAATTAATGTATTTTTGTCAAATATTTAATTAATTACATTTATTCGTCAATATCAATTTTTTTGGGCGTATAAAAGAAATTAGTCTTATCCATATGAATATTAAGGAATTAAAAATAAAATTAATATAAAATAATTTTATACTAATGTTCAATTAAAATTTATTATTTTACTATGTATCATCTTTATATAATTATTTTAAAATTGATAAATTGACATAAAAATACCACAATATCTCATAGAGTTTTAGTGTAAAACTGTTTTACCCTCAAAGTGTATACTCATCAAACTCCAATATTAATTAAATTATGAAGATTTTTTTTCTACCGTAAGTATACTCAAAATTGTAGTGTGTTTAGAAAATTTATTAATACTTATTTAAAGTTTGTGAAATCTATGGCTCTGCATCTAGTTTAACTGCACATGACTTCACTAGTGTAGGACTCAATTTTTTTATACATAATATAATCAAATGAAAATTTTTTTTGTTGTTAAATATATTTTTAGCTTTTATAAAATTATGATATTATAAGTTTAGTTTTTAAAAAGATTTATTTATTTTTATTCTCTATTTTAAATTTTTAGATACTTTTTCGATGGATTAAGATTATCAATTTTTTATGAAATTTTTCAAAATAGGAACTAAAAATAAATTAAAAAGAATTGATATCTTTTTATAAGAAAAAAAAAATTAAAATCTTTTAGAAAATAAAAGTTTTTTTTACCTTTTCTTAATTATTAAAATTACAATTTCTTTTTATTAAAAACTCAATTTTTAAAATTAGAATAAAACCTACAAAATATTTAAGATGACCCATACACTTTACTTTTTTTTTTTCTCTCTATTTATCCTTTTTACTATTATTATAGTTTTGCAATACTTTGTAATGTGCATAAAATATTATATCATATGTCGCATTAATTTATAATATATATCTATGGTAGAGGAATAAATTGAGAAGATGATGATGTTTCTTACCATGTAATATTTGTTTGTTAATTATTTGAAAAAATTTATAGAAATAACTTATGAGCTGTTTATAAGTTGTTTTTAAAAAGAATTTAATGAATTATAGGTAAATTTTCGTTAATTTTATGTAGTTGAAATAATAAATTTATAAGTTGGGTGTGAAAGATGTATCAAGAAAATCAAGTCTCACATTTAGTTGAGATAAAGTTTAAAATATAATTGTTAAAGCGAGACACTCATCATTTTTACTTTATAAGTCGATTTTGTAAATATAAATTAAATTAAACATAAAAACCTAATCAACTTAATTATACATAAATACTTTATCACAAATACATATTTAACAAACATGTGATTAAATTGTCTATTTAAACACACCCTAAACTTGAAATTTCATTTTCATATAAATATTGTATTTTATAAATTTAATAGTAATGTTTCTCAACAATTAATTTAACAATGTTAATGACAATAGTAATTTTTATTTTTATTTAAATAATTAAGAAAATCAATATAATAAAAAGTATTAATATGCAATATATATTTGTTTAAAACTTAAAAGTCTAAGTTTTGGTTAGAAACTATTATTTATCGTCTTAAGCAAGTTAAATGATAAAATACATTATAAATTTATTTTGTATGCACCCATCTCATCAAAAGCAAATCACGTATATAGGAAGTACGACTCTCATCTCTTTTCAAACGTCACTCAATTGTCTCTATTTCTCGTTATTTTATTTTATTTTATTTATTTTATTTTTTAATTTTAATTGAAAGTATATGTATTATATAGATCATGAATATTAAATTTTACACAAATTTAAAATAATTTGATATAATAATTTATCCGAGATAAATATAAAACCTTTTTAAAATATTATTACATATGAAATAATTTTGTATGTTAACATTATAATAATGAATTTATTCAAAAAATATGTTAATTTTACATATTTATACTTATAATTGTGGAAATCATGAAAGAGAAAACAATAACGTTTTCTAATAGGGAGTTAAATAAAATAATTTTAATACAGAAATCATTAATATATATAAAATTTTAAAAATAATCTTATAATTAATAAGAAAAATATTGTGAAATAAAGTTTTATAAAAAAGGGTCATATAGATATATCTCTTAAGAGAACATGTTAAAAATATAAAAGTAGAAGTATTTTATTAAAACAAAATTTTTAAATTTTAAAAAAATTGAAAATACAAATTCTAAACTTAAATTTTTATGTTTAAATCATTAACGTTTAAGGCACATACGTACTTACAATAATTATCTCTTCAGCAATCTCATTCTCATTGACCAGCTGACGCCAACCAAGCAAGAAAATAAAGAAATGTAGGCATCAAGAAAAGGACCTATTAAAGTCGCAGTAAGCTGTAACCAATGAATGATCGATGACAAATATTAGGTTCTATCTAAGTACTTTGCTTAAGAAGCCAAATTAAAATTAAAATCACTGTGCCAAAAAAAGATTAACATCAAATCTCAATTACTTCACTAACACCAAACCATTAAATAACTTTCCAACAGCTCACGGGCTTGAAGTGGTTCACTTTCGTTCCAATAGAACTGATATTTTCTTTCAAAATAATAAAAATTAAATTATTAATTCGAACATAAAATAATCAACAGCATGCATGTTTCTGTCGACAATCAAACTGGATTTTTTAAAACAATTCATCTTTAATTCTTAAATGAAATTCATTAATTATCTCAACTTAATTATTTGGTTTATCAAAATCATATATTGATATTATGTAAAGTTATATCACATATAAATGGTAATATACACATATATTATTTGGACATTTATAATATACTTTAATCTCAATTTTTTAGTAAAAAATGTTATCTTAAAATAAACTTTTCACTAAATTCATTATAAGATAAATGAAATAAGAAAATTTATATTATAAACAAATTACAATATGGGATAGACGTGGCGATATGAATATTAACTTGAAAATATACTATAAATGTGTGTCACTCATACCAACATGTGGTCAAACTCATTATTTTGTCTATGGAAAAAAATATATGTAAACTAAATCTAAATTATAATTCTTAAAGTAACATTTATTACCTAAAGAAGATATTATGTAAAAAAAAAAAAAACTAGAGAAGATAATATCGTCCTACAATGCGGCCGCCACCAGCAACATTGTACCTTTAATTAATCATCATACTTTCCTTTATAATTCATTCCTCTTCCCTCCTTCACTCTACTCTTTAACACAATTCAAATCTTCCTTCTCCTCTCTCTAACTTATTATTACTCTCTTCTCTCTTAATTAATCAATTAATTAATTAATTAATTAATGGCTTCTTCTTCTCCCATCATCTTTTTCCTCTGTTTCATACTCTGTTTTTCACTCTCATCTCAAATCATTCTATTACCCTTAACACACTCAATTTCCAAAACCCAATTCAACACTACACACCACCTTCTTAAATCCATCTCCACTCGTTCCTCAACGCGCTTCCACCATCAACACCATAGTCATAATCATAACAAAAACCAAATTTATCTACCACTTTCACCAGGAAGTGATTACACTC
>NC_021167.2:2325417-2357836 GCF_000331145.2 Cicer arietinum | reverse complement strand
CTTTCCTTCAACTTAGGTTCAAACCCTTCACAACTCATAACACTTTACATGGACACAGGTAGTGACCTTGTTTGGTTCCCTTGTTCTCCATTCGAATGCATTCTCTGTGAAGGAAAACCACAAACGACAAAACCAGCAAACATCACTAAAGCACACTCTGTTTCGTGTCAATCCCCTGCATGTTCTGCATCACACTCAACTATGTCGTCAAGTGATCTTTGTGCTATTTCTCGTTGTCCCTTAGACTTCATTGAAACTTCTGATTGTTCTTCTTTCTCTTGTCCTCCTTTTTACTATGCTTATGGCGATGGAAGCTTCGTCGCTAATCTCTATCGACACACACTTTCTCTCTCTTCTCTTCATCTTCATAACTTTACGTTCGGTTGTGCTCACACCGCTCTCGCTGAACCCACCGGCGTCGCCGGTTTTGGCCGTGGAATTCTGTCTCTCCCTGCTCAACTTGCAACTCTTTCTCCGAGTTTGGGGAATCGTTTTTCTTATTGTTTGGTTTCTCATTCTTTCGACGGTGACCGAGTTCGTCGACCGAGTCCACTCATTCTCGGTCATTACGAATCCACCGGAGAATCTGTTGAGTTTGTTTACACTTCCATGCTTTCGAATCCCAAGCACCCTTATTTCTACTGCGTGGGGCTCGCCGGAATATCCGTCGGGAAACGAACGGTGCCGGCGCCGGATAATTTAAAGAGAGTCGACGGTAAAGGTAACGGAGGGATGGTTGTTGATTCAGGGACGACTTTTACGATGTTGCCGGATAGTTTTTACAACTCGGTGGTCACTGAGTTCGATAACCGAGTTGGGCGAGTTCACAAACGCGCGAGTGAGATTGAAGCTAAAACGGGTATCGGGCCGTGTTATTATTTAAACGGGTTATCACAGATACCCGTGTTGAAGTTGCATTTTGTTGGGAATAATTCGGATGTGGTGTTGCCTAGGAAGAATTATTTTTACGAGTTTATGGACGGTGGTGATGGAGTGAGAAAGAAGGGGAAAGTTGGGTGCATGATGCTAATGAACGGCGGTGATGAAACTGAATTGGATGGTGGACCTGGGGCTACACTTGGAAATTACCAACAGCAAGGGTTTGAGGTTGTGTATGATTTGGAGAAACAGCGCGTGGGTTTTGCTAAGAGACAGTGTGCGTTGCTTTGGGATAGCCTCAACGGTGATAAAAACTAGTGCCCACTGTAGTTTGGGTAGCACACGATTACTTGCCTCAGAACTGAGTTTCACTCATGGGTCGGGTATAGGATAAATGTGAAATAAAGCCGCGATGAATGGTCCAGCCTCGGTCCTCCAAGACTTTGTGTACATTCTTTTTATAAGTCAATGTGTACATAAACCATGTTAATGTTGATACAGTAATTAATTTCATTTATCGCTTGTTTAATTGCACGTAATTATTAATTAAGTAACACTGGCCAAAAATGAAATGAACATATTTTGAAGAGAATCAGTATGATGTAACGTTGATATAAAACTTTTTATACTCTCGTTGATGTTAAAGTATAGTGGTAATGAGATTATTCGACATCATATATTTATTTCTTTGACTCTTTATTTTAGTGTTAAGGTGCTTATTTCTATCTCATGACATATATGTTTTGTGTGTTGTAAATAATATTTAATTGAATTGTAAAAAGTACATATTTTGAAGAAAATAATGCAATAATTTATTATTCTTTATTCTCTTTTCTACTTTTTACTATTAACTTTATCCTTTCATATATTTTTTTTCTTTTAATTAATTTTACACCAGACCTACAATTATTTATCATTATAAATATATCTTTAAAATTAGATAAAATAATAGCTAAACAGTTATAATTCACTAATATTGTAAAATATTATGTGAATGCATATGAACAAAATCATATTTTGAATTCTGTGTTTCTATTTTGAATTTTTTTGTTTATATCACAAGTAAAAAAAAGTTGATATATCATATATTTAATTGAACATAAATATACATGCACTCATCAAATATTTTATCATTACTCTATTTTCAAGGTTTGAACTCCATATTTTTAGTTTTATTATCTTTGTCAAACTAGAGTAGTTTCTTAGTATGATTCTCCTTCTCTTTATAATTACACTTGTAAATTATATATTTATAATTTTATAATTTAAAATTTGTATATACAATATAATATCACATCTATAGTCTTTCATTGTGATTCTCCCTCATTTTCTAAACTTTTGTTCAAACTTTACCACCGATTATAATGTTTTTTTTATACTTCCATTAAAAAAAGAATAGTGCTTATTGTACACTAGTATATTATAGTATTTTGTTTTTCATTTTAACTAATTTATTTTTAGAGAAATGAGATTTTAATAATTTAATTTTTATTAAAATAAATAAAATTTAATAAAAAATATTTTAATTAAGATTTAGACTCGAGTTAGGTTAGCTAATAATTTTGAACATAAAGATAATATATGTTAATGGAATTAATTATATAATTTATTATAGAGAAATACATAATAAAAACAATGTATATAGGACAAGGAAACGGTAGCGAAAATAAGTTTGGTGAAGAGACGCGTGGACAGTCGAAAACAAGATTTGGACCATTGGCAGCTATATCATGATTGTTCATTATTGTTAGTTAGTGAATCATTGTTTATGGACTCTTCCTAGCGTTCTCTTAGGAGCGGCGTTGGTTTCTAAATTCTAATGGAATGTGTACTGTGTACCGTGCAAACGTGTGTTTAGAATATTATTTTAAAATAATATTATTTTAAAATAAAATTTTCACAAAATGTAATTTTAAATTGATTTTTTAAATTATTATGCTAAATATATTTTTTATTAAACTAAAATATTATGTTAGATGTTTAAGTTGAATTTGATCTCATTCACTTATTAATTTATTAGTATATTTATGAAAGCTTACGTCGTCATTCGGGACATTTATAAAACAAGTGAAATAAACTTTAACACACTTTGAAGTCTTTTGTGAGACTTTGACTTTTAAAAAGGACAACATATTATTGCCTATGCGATGAGATTCAACATAGTTCCACAATATAGTAATTTACAGTGACTCTGACAATACTTTGGCTGGAGGATGGTTGTCCCAAAACTCATCTTTGTTTTGCTTAGGGGATACAATCCATGGTATTATTCATTGTATTTCTTTTTCCTAAGTTTTTTTAGCTTTTGGTTGGTAGCATAAATAACCCCTCTTGATTGAAAAAACAAACTTGATTTCAAGTCTTAAAATGAATGTTGTTTTTATTTATTTCATGTATATATCATTTTATAATATTAATAAATCATTAAATAATACTATATCTTAAAATACAAAAAATTAAATATATTGATGATATGATAAATCACATATCGTCAAATTCTCGCATGATATACATATCATTTAGGTTATATGAAAAATTTATGACAAAAACTAAAACAAAGAGAATATTTAGTTGCATGAACTAAATCTAAAATAAAAAAAATTACCAATTTGTATAAACCAAAATCATAAATGATCATAATAATTATATTTTTTAAAATTGTTCATATGAATACACCTTATAAAATAATAAACAAAGTTAGATTTGGACCTAAAATTGTAAATTATTTAAGGTGGATGCAATTCCAAGTTTTTCATTTCACCTAATAACCATCATCTTCAAATCAACTTTTCTCCCTTTTAGTCTAACACATATTGTAGTCTTATTAACTTCTCTCCCTTTTAGTTCTAACACATATTTAAAGTTGATAGTAATATTTTAAAAAAATTATTATATTTCTGTTTAATTTTTTCTTCACATTTTAAAATGTAAAATCATTAATTAAATTATTACAATTAAATTTGTTTAATATTTATTAGTCAATCAATACCAAAGTCAATATATTTAATTTTTTATGAGATAATATTTATTTTAAATAATATTTGATTAATTAATTTTAAATTTAAAATAATAAAATATATAAGATCGTAAACTCATGATTGGATCATAAAAGATGTTTTTATTAACTTTAAGTATAAAGGAAAGGCCACCAAATACCAAAACAATAAAATTAAAATTGAATAATTTTTTTAGGAATTAAATTGTTGAAAACTTATTTAGATACCGAACTTGTATATCTGTTTTCGCGCTTTTCTTGTACCGTAGGCAATTCCAATTCGATCCTTCACACTTTCTTTGTGTTTTTTCATATTCCAATTCCAACCATTTCAGAATTCCTTCCTTCTCTTCTAACCATTTCAAAAGAATAATAATAATAAAAATTACATTCCATTTCCCTTTAATTCCAATTTTCATATCCATTTCAAATATTCAACTGAATGAATTCACGCTTTCAGTATTACAGCGTTTGAAGAATGAGTTTTCCAAAGACGAAGGGAGAATACAGAGACATTACTATAACACGAAGCGATAAAGAAGATAGTGTTCAGAGATCGAAATTTAAATCAGGTAGTTTTAGCAGGAAAAAAACGTTACATCCTCCGATTGAAACGCATTGGCATCTTCCTGAACAAAAAGTAGAGGAAAAAGTTTCATTCTCCATTAAGTCATTGTTTTCTTTCATGAAACTTCGAAGGAGTAAAAGTCTGCAAATTATTCTAGAAGGAACTCATGATCCAGATGATGAACAAATCATCGAGACTTTTCGCGAATTGCTTTCTCGTGAGGGTTTATTACCATCTAAGCACAACGATTATCATACTCTTCTAAGGTTAATCAATATAGAATCTATATAATTTATCATTGTTTATGTTATAATGCAAGTTTATATGTTTTCTAACTGCATTAATTGACTTTGATGTTAAGGTTTCTACGCATGAATGATTTTGATATGACAGTGTCCAGAGATATGTTTCTCAATTATCTTAAATGGCGTAAGGAATTTCGAGTTGACATGCTCCATAAGGTGAATTGCTTCATAATCCTACTTCAACTTTGGCGTATGATTGATTCTACTTTTGTAACATATAAAATTATTTCTAGAGGTTTATAATTAATTTTGACATGTTTGATTGTTTTCAAGGAGAATTAATTTTGTTTCAAAATTTGCAACGTTTACCTTTAGAATTAATGTTTAGCTTTGAATTTATCATTGAACACACGAATGTTTAATTACATATATGATTTATTGTATTTAAAAGAAAAACAAAATTTTATTACATAACTTTTTAAAGCTTTTTATAAGCTATTTGAGGAGAGATTTATTTTTCTACAACATCTATCAGGTTTTTTTTTTTTAAGTGATTAACGTTTTGGTGCATAATCAGGAATTCGAATTCACGGAGTACACAGAAGTGAAGAAATGCTATCCTCATGGATACCATGGAGTTGATAGATGTGGAAGACCTCTGTATATTGAGAGAATTGGGATGATAGATATTAACAAACTTTGCGAAGTAACAACACATGAAAGGTTTATCAGGCATCATGTGTCAGAACAAGAGAAAACACTACGAGTAAGGTACCCTGCATGTTCACTACAAGCTAAAAAGCACATAGCATCCACCACAAGTATCTTGGATGTCAATGGAGTAGTAAGCAAATTTTTCCATATAGAGTCTATCTAGAGGCATTTTATTTTCTAATGTTTGATAATTAACTATATGGTTTAGCAGTGCTGATTTGTTTATCTGAATGTTTTATTCTTCTAGGGAATGTCTAATTTTTCAAAGCCTGCAAGGTTCATTTTTATGGAAATTCAGAAGATTGATAGTAGTTACTATCCTGAGGTAACTTTCAAGTTATTTAAAAAGAACCATTTTTCTAATACTTTTTGAAGTAAATTCATCAATCAAGTTTTCTTATTATAATTAAATAGCATCATTTTATTTATAAGTAAAAAAAAATAGAACCTAAATAATTTTGGGACCTTGCACAATAGTTCCAATTACACATGCATATAACCAGCCATGCTTTTAAGCAGATGATTTACATATATCAACTCAATTTTGTAGTTATCTTGGTTTTTTTATTTTTATTGTACGGTACCTTTTGATAATTAAACATGTTAAAATAATATTGGAATCTGCAACAAAAGTTAATCAACAAAACAGAAAAACAAGCAATTGCAAAGAAAAAACGAAAACGAATAACGTTCTCGACAGAACAAAAAACCCAAAAAATCAGAAAACCAGAACGTTCTTGGTTCTTCTTTATGTAGTTTTGTAAACCAGTTTTCTCAATCAATGCAAACGAAAATTAAAGAAGGATAAGGGAATAATAACACCAAGAAATTATGTGTTCGGTCTCAATTGATGAGACCTACGTCACGGGCAAACAAGATTAATCCACTATTGTTAATTGAACTTTACAAGATTAAAGTTTTCTCAAGATTAATCTCCTAGTATCTATCATTGTTTACGAACCAAAAATACTAGTCTTTCTCTCAATCTTTCTTTTCTCCCTTTAATCTTCCTTCTCTGAATTTCTATGATTCATGAATTACATATGTCTCTCTTAGTTTACAGCTGTTACTACTACAACAACATCAACATTACAGCTGCTACAATATTACAGCTTTATTTATAGTATACACAAAGAAACTAATTATAACCACTTATTATAACTAACTTGGCCAAAAGTAGTTATAACAACCACTAAAGCTTAACCAACTTTAGTTAGATGATTTGAGGCACACATTCATAATTCTCCACCTTGACTCAATATCAGAATAATTCAATCACTGATCTTGCTGTCATTGCTTCATCTTTACTCTTTGTCGAAGCCAACTATGTCCAAACAATGCTTGAACTTAGCTTGTGAAAGTGATTTGGTGAATGCATCAGTTGAGTTGTCCTTAGTTGCAATCTTCTCAACTGAAACTTGATTTGAATCAATTACATCTCTTATGAAGTGATACTTAACATCAATATGTTTAGACTTATTATGATACGCTTGATGCTTGGATAAATGTATAACACTTTGACTATCACAATAAATTGAAACACAATTCTGATTTATTCCTAGTTCACCAATAAGTCCTTTCATCCATAAAGCTTCTTTAACACATTCAGTAAGTGAAATGAATTCAGCTTGAGTTGTAGAAAGTGCTACCACCGACTGCGTAATTGCTCTCAAACTTACAACAGTCCCATATAGAGTGCAAACATAACCAGAAATTGATTTTCTAGTGTCCATGTTTCCAGCATAATATGAGTCCACATATCCTTTGATTGGTTCATTGTCATGATGATTCTTTTTGAATTTTAAACCTGCTGTCAGTGAGCCATTTAAGTACCTCATAATCCACTTGAGTGCTGACCAATGCAATGCTCCTGGATTAGTCATAAATCTGCTGACAACATTTACATCATAAGTCAAATCTGGCCTGCTGCAGATCATTCCATACATTATGCTGCCAACTCCACTTGCATAAGGAATTATATTCATTCTTTGTCTTTCCTCATCTGTCTTAGGTGAGTCTTGCATAGACAATTTGAAATTTTGTCCCAAAGGAGAAGTAACATGTCTTGCTTCATGCGTTCTATATTTAGTAACAACTTTCTTCAAGAATGCATCTTGAGAAAGAAATAGTTCCCCCTTCATTATGTTTCTTTTTATATCCATTCATAAGATCCTCTTGGCCTCTCCAAGTTCTTTCATTTCAAACTCATTTCTCAGATAAGCTTTGAGCCTTTTAATCTGGTCTTCACTTGAGCTTGCAAGAAGAATATCATCCACATAGAGTAATAGGTAAATTGATGAACATTCTTGACTTTTCTGAAAAATTGGAGAATGTTCTTGAGCTGGAGAACATTCTTAAGCTGAAGAACGTTCTTGATTTTTCTATTTCAGAATGTAAACACAACTGTCAAAACTACATCTTTGGAAACCAGTTCTTATAATGAAATCATCAAACTTTTTGTACCATTGTCTAGGACTTTGCTTTAGGCCATACAATGATTTTTTAAGAAGACAAATCTTGTTTCTGCCTTTAGCAAAATCTTCAGGTTGTTGCATATAAATGGTTTCTTCTAGACCACCATGTAGAAATGTTGTTTTAACATCCAACTGCTCTAATTCCAAATCTTGTTGAGTTACAATTGAAAGCAGAATTCTGATTGAACAATGTTTTACAACAGGTGCAAATACTTCATTGAAATCAATTCCTTCAAGCTGAGAAAATCCTTTTGCAACTAATCTTGCTTTGTACCTTATCTTCTCTTTACCTTGAATGCATTCCTTTATCTTGAACACCCATTTTGATCCAATTATCCTTTGACTCTTAGGAATGTCTACCAAAATCTAGGTTTGATTCTTTTCTAATGATTGCATTTCTTCATTTATAACTGTCATCCAAGCTTCTTTGTCTTCGCTATTAATGAATTCCTTGTAGTTGTTTGGTTCACCTCTTTGAAGATCTTCAGCAACACTTAAAGCATAAAAAATTAAATCTGCTTCACCAGATCTAGTTGGAGGCTTGTTAACCTTTCTTTCTTTATCCCTTACCAAGTTGTAATTGGCCAAATCTGTTTCTATTGCAGCATTATCATCAAGTGATGTATCAATCATGTCTTCGTGATTAATTCCTTGATCTTCAGGTGGCTCTACCTCAATTTGAACACTCTTATCATTGTTGTTTGAAGCACTGTTAAATGGAGAACGTTATGCGTTTTTGCAGAACTGAAACGGAGAATGTTATGCATTTCTGCAATGTTCTTCATTTCTGCAGTTCTGAAACGGAGAATGTTCTGCACTTCTGCAAAACTGAAACGAAGAATGTTCTGCGTTTCTGCATAACTGAAACGAAGAATGTTCTTTGTCAATCACGGGCATTCTTATTTCATCAAACACTACATCTCTTGATATTATGCACTTGGACACACCTTGATCAATTCTCCACAACTTGTAACATTTTATTCCTTTAGGATATCCAATGAAAACACATCTGATTGCTCTAAGATCAAATTTATCTTGCCTTGTGTGAGCAAATGCCAAAGAACCAAATACCTTCAGATTTGAGTAATCAGCTGGTTTACCATTCCACATCTCAATTGGTGTCTTAAATCCAATAGCTGATGAAGGACATTTATTTATCAAATACATTGTTGTAACTGCAGCTTCTCCTTATAATGTTTTAGGCAGCCCTACACTTAAGATCGTACATCTGACTCTTTCCAAGATTGTTTTATTCATCCTCTCAGCAATGCCATTTTGTTGAGTGGTGCCTGCAATTGTTCTATGTCTTTGAATACCTAAATCCCTACAATACTTATTAAACTGTTCTGAAAGATATTTCAGGCCATTGTCAGTTCTTAAGCATTTCAACTTAGTTTCCTTTTGAGTTCCAATTTGCATATGTCATTCTTTAAATTTCATAAAAGTGTCACTTGTATTTTTAATGACATAAATCCATACTTTCCTAGAATAATCATTTATGATGGTTAAGAAATGAGAACAACTAGCATGATTTTTTGTCCTTGAAAGATCCCACAAAATAGAATGAGCATATTCAATAGGTCTAGAGGTGTTGTGTTGACCAGCACCAAAAATGCCCCTCTTAGACTTTCCTAGAATACAATGATCACAAAATTCCAAATTTTCAATTTTGTCACCATTAAGCAAATTATGTTTTGATAACTCAATTAAGCCTCTTTCACTTACATGTCCTAATCTCATATGTCATATTCTAGAAGATGAATGCAAATTAGAGCTAACAATTGAAGCTTGTGCAATTATAGTAGGTCTTTATGTTTGTGGAATATCCTAAAATGTCAAACATAACAACATAAATTAAATTTCTTTTTAATTCAGGTATGTACCTTACATCATTGAGCAATAACTCATTGTCATTGAACATTCTGAATCTGATTGTTCCTTTGCCTTGGACTTTACATGTTTTGTTGTTGCCAAGCAGAACGACTCCACCATCATGAAGATATATTGATTCAAAATAATTTTTTCTTGGACACATATGGAAAGTACAACCTGAGTCTAATACCCATCTCTTTTCACCTTCAGAATTTGAAATCATCAACGCCTTTGCAGATTCATAACCAGCATCAACAAGTGCAACATTTCCTGAATCTTGAGAGTTTCTTGACTCATTTCTTTCAGAGCAATCTTTCTTGAAATGTCCATTCTCGTGACAATGAAAACATCTATACTTCCCTTCAGATTTTGACTTTGAATTGGACCTTTGTTTATTTCCATTTGATCCTTTCTTGTCTGTTCTTCCTCTGGTTACATTCAGACTTTCCACATGATTATCATTCTTGAACTCAATTCTTTTATAGCTTTCCTTTGTCCGGATGGAGGTATGCACTTCTTCAAGAGTAATTGTTTGTTCTCTTCCAAACATTATAGCATCCTTGAAATGTTCATATGAACTTGGCAAGGTTCTAAGCAAGATCAAAGCTTTGTCTTCGTCATCTAGCTTGACTTCTAAATTTTCTAAATAATCAAGAATCTTGTTAAAATCAACAAGTTGCATTGTAACTGGTTTCTCTTCATCCATTTTAAAAAAGAACAATCGCTATTTCAAAAAAAAGTCTATTTAAAACTGATTTAGTCATGTAGAGAGATTCAAGTTTAAGCCATAAGCTGCTGCAGTTGGTTCCATTGCAACTTCCCTCAAATCTTTGTCTCCAAGACACAAGATGATAGTGCTCTTTTCTTTTTCAACCAGTTATTCCTTTTCTCATGCAGTCATTGTTGCTGGAAGAGCCGATTCACCTTTCAACGCGTTCACCAAGCCTTGTTGTACCAAAAAAACATGCATCTTTATCTTCCACAGACCAAAGTCATTTGATCAATTGAACTTTTCAATGTCGAATTTTGTGGTTCCAACTATTGTTGCTCCCTTCCCACATACGCCGCGAATTGTTAAAACAATATTGGGATCTGCAACAAGAGTTAACCAACAAAACAAAAAAACAAGCAATTGCAAAGAAAAATGAAAACGGAGAACGTTCTGGACAAAACAAAAAACCTGAAAAATCATAAAATCAGAATATTCTTGGTTCTTCTTGCTGCAGTTTTGTAAATCAGTTTTCTCAATCAATGCAAACAAAAATTAAGGAATGATAAGGGAAGAATAACACCAAGAATTTACGTGTTCGGTCTCAATTGATGAGACCTACGTCACGTGCAAGCAAGCAATATTAATTCACTATTTTTAATTGAACTTTACAAGATTAAAGCCTTCTCAAGATTGATCTCCTAATATCTATCACTAAACCAGCAATACTAGTCTTTCTCTAAATCTTTCTTTTCTCCATTTAATCTTCTTTATTTGAATTTCTATGATTCATGAATTGCATATGCCTCTCTTAGTTTTCAGCTGTTACTACTACAACAACATCAACATTACAGCTTTATTTATAGTATACACAAACAAACTAATTATAACCACCTATCATAACTAACTTGGCCAAATGTAGTTATAACAATCACTAAAGCTTAATCAACTTTAGTTAGATGATTTGAGACACACATTCACAAAACACACAACAACCGAAAAATGTTGTCAATGTTACTTAAGAGTATAAGAAATATTTTATTCAAATGTCTTATATGTGAGAGTTGTCTATTGTCTAAGGCACAATTTTCTTGCTATTGGAGAACATTTATAAGATGTTGCGAAAACACTGGCAATAGGCATAAATATTGTCTGACCTCTAAGGCAACATTTTACACAATTTGCATATACAAAAAATATTGTAGTGATTTTTTTTTTTGTATATTTTTTTTTATTGTAGCAGTTTCCTATTGTAGTTGATTAATATTCATCTTTATTCTTGCAGACTTTAAATAAACTCTTTATTGTTAATGCTGGTTCTCGGTTTAAAATGTTGTGGAAAGCAGTGAAGGCTTTCCTAAGTGAACGAACTGTAGCGAAAATTCAAGTACGGATAATTTATATTTTCGTTTTTTTTATCTAAGGTGCAATGATGTTGCACTACTATATTGGGTTGTATGAGTCTCTAGTCGACAAACTTGTGTTTATGTTGAATCTCCAACATTCATATTTCAGGTGTTGGGTTCTAATTATCTCAATGTGTTGCTAGAGGTTATTGATCCAAGGTATAACAACTTTTGCATATAGTTAATTAAGCCATGATTTTATAGTAGCAACTTGGAAAGTTTAAACGTTGAAACCTTTTGGATGAATTTCCTACTGTTTTATGATTATATGTATTTGTGATGTTCTGCATATTTAATGAAGCTCCTATAATTAATTGTTTATTTTACAGTAACTTGCCAACTTTTTTGGGTGGTAATTGCACATGTTCTGATTATGGAGGTTGTTTGATGAGTGATCAAGGCCCATGGAAAAATTCAGATTTGTTAGAAATAATTCAGGTTTTGAAATATCATGAATGATATTTTAACACAACTTGGGAATTTTTTGTATTGTAACTGACAATGATGTATGATTATTCGTGCAGGCAGTTCCCTTAACAGAAGAGATTGATGGTACGAGTGAAGACGATGATGTGCCTTCAGAAGGATCCTTGATCCCCCAAAAGGTGACAAAACATTCACATTTGTTGTACCTATCACGCATGGTCCATGCTTTAACATTGTCAAATGCAGGTTGACATGCAAAACAAAGATTATGTTAGTATGAGTTTGGCACTTGAAAAGACAACATATGCAAGAACAAACTCATCATGTAGGTTAGCATTACAAAAAATTGATTGGCTTGAAGTTACTCTTGGAGAAATTAAGGATGTGAGTTTTTATACAATGATTTCTCTATGTTGAACCTAGTCAATCCAATATGCTTAGGGAAATCTTCTAATATACAATACTTGTAGCAGAAAATCAAGATATTGGAAGATGCACTTCAAGACACTAAGATGGTGAGCTGATCATCAAGATTGCTGAATATTTTATTTAGTAATGTCAAATGACCATTTGATTTTTCTCTTTCAGGCATTGAAAGAACTTGCACACCATACAGAACAACAAAAAATG
This sequence comes from Cicer arietinum, assembly GCF_000331145.2. Lineage (NCBI taxonomy): Eukaryota > Viridiplantae > Streptophyta > Magnoliopsida > Fabales > Fabaceae > Cicer > Cicer arietinum. The sequence continues at coordinate 2,344,918 of NC_021167.2, read as the reverse complement.
TGAAATTGACTAGTGTTAACAAAATTGCAATGATTCAATTAATTATTTTCCCTTTCTGCTATGATATTTGAAAGTTAGAAAAACTCTCAATATTAACATTCTACCGTAGTGGTTGTGCGGCAATCTACCAAAAATTGTTGGTTACTATTTATGAATTTGTTTTTCTTATTTTTATAAAACAGATCTAATATTCAAATAACTTTAGGTTTTGTATTTATATTCAAAACTTCATTTTAATTGTATTTTTCTTTTTCTATTACATCACTGATATATCACATCACATTTTCTTTTATCTCTTTTAAAGTGTCAAATGGATTTTGGATGTACACCAAACATTTTTATTTTTGAAATGAAATAAGAAAAAATTTGCATATGTATTTTATAGTTATTTGTGTAGTTTTATCTATTATACTTCTTCTTCTTCATCAATAAAAAAGATATAATATATAAATTCACATTTTTTAAGAACAGGTGATGACCCCACACAAATAAATAAAGTTAAAAGGTGCACTAAAAAAATGAAAACAGGTTAACTAAAAATATTAGAGTTAAAAATTTAGTAAGTTTACACTCACAACAATATAAAATATCAATGATTTACAATTTTCCTAAAGTTATAGTAGAAGTCAAATACTCTATTTTAAAAGCAGAAACATGTATAAGGCGAGAATGTTGCAAATGAAAATCAATTGACGAAAATACAAATGAAAAACTGAAAAATTAATATTAAAAGTAGAAGTTGAGGTTCTAATATGTGTCGAACTCTCAACTCATCGAAAATATAAAATCCTTAGTGAATTTTGAGTAAAACATAATTGACTTGTTGTTCATACTATTAATAAAACTTCATCTTCTGCCATTTTAAGTGACGCACACCCATTATTGTATTTTGTTGCTACACTATAATATGACAAATGAAATGTTTGTGACATCAAAATTATGTTAAAACATTCACATCATAAAAATAATTAAATTTTAGATAAAATATTGTGCAAGAGAATGATATATCAAATTTTAGTCCCCAAAATATTCTATATTAAAAATTATATATCAAAATGTCTTTTTTTTTTTCTTTAGGAGATCGCATTTCTGCTCTACGATTATATGATTTTTTTAGATGGTCGCATCCCAAAAATACAACTTCTTATTAAAAAATAAAAACAAGTTAAAATTTATAGACATCCTACTGTAAAATAAAAATCATCTTTCATGTTGTTGCAAATAAGTATATTTGTCAAATCATCAAAATACAACCTCCAAATATTCAAAGGCTTAATTGCACTTTTGGTCCCCCTATTATAGGTGAAAATTGAAAGTAGTCCCCCCTATTTTGTTTCTCCCCAGTTTTAGTCCCCCAAACAGAATTTGAGTCCAAATCATGATGAGTTGTCATTTTTTTAATGAGTTGTCATTTTTTTAATGACGTGTCAATAAAAAGTTGATGTGGCAGACGCATACGTGGAATAAACTTATTATTATATTATTTCTAATTAAAAAATATAATTTATATTTTAAAATCATCATTATAATTGTTAAAAATCATTATTACAAATAAAATTTAATTGTTAAAATTAAATTAAAAAAAATGAACCCTAAGCTTGAACCAAAAGCATATCATTCAACAAAAACTTGAACCCTAAATTAAAAAACAGCCCCAATTCAACAAAAGCTTCCAAATCGATTCGTGTTCTTCATCATAAACATATTCCGATTTCGTCTTCTTCTTCATTGTTGGTCACCGTATTCGTGTTCTGTGTTGGTGTTCGTGTTCCGTGTTGGTGTTCGTCGTCTTCTTCTTCTTCATCGTCTTCGTGTTCGTGGTCGTCTTCTTCATCGTCCTTTGTATTTCATTGTTTCTTCTCTTGTTCTCTGTTTCGTTTCTTCTTCGTCATGTGTTCGTGTTTGTGTTTCGTTTCTTCTTCGTTTGTGGGAATGGGAGAAGGCTCTGATGAGAGAGTTGAAGATGAAAATGTGAGGTTTTGGAATGAGGGAGGTTGTGAAGAAGAGAGGTAAAACGGTGTTGAGAAGGTTATGAGATTGAGATGCGGTAACAAAGTGGTGTGTGATGGTGGTGTTTGATTGAAGGTTGTGTAGTATGATTTGTGCTTGAATCTGCTTAACGTGATTCTCAGAACGGCAAAAAGCTTTTAGCAGTGTCACAACTCTTTCTGCCAAACTATTCACGTTATTCATCTCATTTTTCTTTCTTCCATAACTTAACAATCATATTATAATATTCTATCAATAAATAACAATTTTATGAAAAAGTAAAAAACATTATGAACAATTTTTACAAGTGAAAAATATGCACATCCAGGGAATCGAACACTGTTTCGTTTCATCTTCGTTCTGTTTTTTTTTTTAATTTAATTTTAACAATTAAATTTTATTTGTAATAATGATTTTTAACAATTATAATAATAATTTTTAAAATATAAATTATATTTTTTAATTAGAAATAATATAATAATAAGTTTATTCCACGTAAGCGTCTGCCACGTCAGCTTTTTATTGACACGTCATTAAAAAATGACAACTCATGATTTGAACTCAAATTCTATTTGGGGACTAAAAATGAGGAGAAACAAAATGGGGAGATTACTTTCAATTTTCACGGACCAAAAGTACAATTAAGTCATATTTAAATAGATAAAATATCAATTATTTAATAATTAAAATACTAAAATCACGATTGAAAACATAAAAGATCAAATTTATGATCGAGTAAAAGAATCCAACACGCTTAAAATAAATATTAAAATTACATTTATAATAGAAACTTATAATTATAAGCACTTCTACCAAAAACAAAATAGTTTTTTGAAAGGGCCTTACTCCCCACCACATATAGTAAATAGAAAAGAAAATAAAATTGAATAAGAATCCTTAGCTCCCTGTCACAATTGCATTTTATTTTTCCATTTCGAAATTAAATTCCCTTTTCATTCCACTTTCTCTATCCTTCCGTCCATTCCATATTGCTGTCGTCAGAAACCAGATTCTGCAGATCGCGCTTCATCTCTCATTCATCCTTCCGAGATGACGAGTATGTCCACTGGTGACCTTCTCAACATCGAACCTGTCGAACTCAAGTTCTCCTGTACGTTTTTTGTTTTCATTTCCTTTTAAAAAAAATCAATTTCGTGTTATGTTGTTATTTTTCGTAGATCTCTGTCTTTTTCTAGGGTTTGTTGGTTTTTTTATTTTGATTTTATCATTCTCTGTTTCAGTTGAGTTGAAGAAGCAGATCTCGTGTTCTCTTCAATTGTCAAATAAGACCGATAGCTATGTAGCTTTCAAGGTAATTTTTCTTTCACCTTTTTTTATTTTATTTTTCAGAATTTCATAATATGTTTTGTTCTTGTTGTTTATTGTACGATTTGATTGTGATTTTGATTTTCTAAAACCTACATTCATGATCTGCTTAATTGAGCCTAATTTGTAGTGCAGTATTGAATTTCTCTTAAGAGATTTGCGTGTTTAAATTTGTGATTTGATATATTTAATTTATTAGGTAAAAACAACCAATCCCAAGAAGTATTGTGTTCGTCCAAATACTGGAGTTGTTTTGCCTCGATCTACATGTGATGTTATAGGTGCTGCATGTTACCCTTTTTCCTTTTTTAGTTTAATTTATCGACATTCGATGGCATTGTGATATTTGGTGTTTTACAGTTACCATGCAAGCGCAAAAGGAATATCCACCTGATATGCAATGCAAGGATAAGTTTCTTCTTCAAAGTGTAAGAGTAACTGATGGAGCTAACCCAAAGGAGATTACTCCTGAAATGGTATGGTATTTGTTTTTATAGATTCCTATGGTTATTTTTTTATTATTGTTTTGATTATCTTTTACATCAAGAATTATGCTGTTGGGATTTTCTAGTTCAACAAGGAAGCAGGGCATGTGGTTGAGGAGTGCAAATTGAGAGTGGTGTATGTTGCTCCACCTCAACCTCCATCCCCGGTCCAAGAAGGTTCAGAGGAAGGGTCATCACCTAGAGGTTCTGTTACCGAAAATGGAAATGGCAATGGTTCTGACTCCACAACAGTGGGTTCTTCACTTATTCCTTGTTTATGTTTGTCCTTTTTTTTTCTTTATAAAAAATCTATTGGTATCAACTGGGACACCTTCCTTTTATGATTATTACAGGTGATGAGATCATTTGCCGAACGACATGAGTCTCCAGAAAAATCTGCAGAGGTAAAACAAAGCGACTTTTTCTTCCTTTTGAAGTAAACTTGTTGTTTGTCATCATGCATTTTTATTTGTTTTTAATAAGTTTACAGATGTTTGTTTGCTTGTAAGCTTCGATTTTTTCAGAAAAGAATGTAAAAGAGAATTGAAATTTATTTTTTGAACATGCCACTTGGTCAATTTGTATCTACCTCCTCCTACCTCTCTCTCCTAAGTGCTTAAGCTACCAGCGTATAAGCAATATTGATTTTAACAAGAGTTTTTACCTTAACAATAGATTACTTGCTCTGTCATTATTAAATGATGATTGTTTGATTTCTTTTAAAAAAAGTTATATTTTGAAGGCATTCAACTATTCCCTACTTTTTTGTAGTAGAATTCTTCAAGTCATAACACATAATAATTGGAAGTCTATGGCTCATATAATGCTGATTGTGTAAACATATGACTTCACATAATTATAGCTGGATGTTGGTTCCTATTTTCTGCTTCAGATCCTAAAGAATATGTTAAAGGTTTTCAACCAAATTTTATTGATGATCTAGTGATTTCATGTGTCCCTTTAATATAAAGTTCAAGGGATAAATTCATATTTTCAAGTACCAAGTCCAAGATTTCATGCTGTATGACCTATATTATACTTTGATTAGTAGGACAAATTAAAGCAAATAACTTGTGCTTTTGGGTCGAAGATTTTTTTTTTTGAAGCCAATAATTTCTTGGAATTTTTTCCCATGTGTCAGTGTGTGGCAACTTTATCTTGATCATAATCACTTTGTTGCAGGCAAAAGCTCTTATGTTAAGGCTGACTGAAGAAAAGAATAATGCAATTCAACAAAATAACAAGCTTCGTCAGGAACTGGTAAGGATTTACAAAATATATATTGTAGACATCTCTTATTTTCCAATCTGGCTGATAAGTATTCCTCCTTTTTCCTGACTGGAGAATGGAAATTCTAATTAAACATGAAATATGAACTCCCTTGACCAGGAGTATCACTATTTTTTAAGTTGGCACTTGGTAGTACAGTTCTAAAGTTCTAGGAATGCACCATGAATAATAGGAAGAGAACAATTTTTAAACTGTTGAATGATTGGCCTCTTGTCTGTGACTGATCGTGGTGATTCTGTTGATTTTCTTTAGAAGGACTTGCTTCTTTCCCTTTTCTAAACTTCCATATAATTTAACTCGATGAGAATTGAGCATGGTTCGGTTTCTGGTTATATTTTCACCTGTCTTCCTTGTATTTGCTCAGGGTATTATTATGTTATTTCATTGCATATAGTATCATGTTTTGCCATCATATACCCTCTCTGACTATATATTTTGAAGACTAATGTGAACTAAAAAATAAAAAAACACATAATGTTCACTGTGGGAGAAGAAGTTTTCTTGATTAGAATTAATTCTCTTTTTATTTCTTTCATATATTTTTAGGATGCTGAATCAAATCTTTTCCTTTACATGACACGCTGTATTGTTTAATCGCGTCAATTGTATGGTAATGGGAGACTGAGAATATATATTGTCAGCTCCATCATTTGATCTTGAAAGAACACATGTGCATGAGATGGTGGTTATTTTTGCATAATGTGGTTTCATGTTAAGTCCACTGTTTACATTTTAAATCTACAGTTGTGTACAATATGTGCATTTTTGCTTCTGCTGCAATCTCTTAGGAACACATTTTCCCGTCAATTGCTTTGTCATCAGTTTATGTTGAACTTGAAAGTTGAAACTAGTTGTTCTTTTAGTTGTGCAATGCAGTGGCATTTAGTTTTACGTCTTTGATGCCTAAAAACTTGTTTTGATCTATTTGCATTAAAGCAACTTAGCAGGGCCTTTTAATGCTGCTTTTGAACTGCAGTGAAACACTTACTTCAATGATCTTATTACTTGCAGGATCTGCTGAGACGGGAAAGCAACAAAAGTCGTGGGGGTACCTCGATGGTCTTTGTCATAATAATTGGTTTACTTGGCATAATTATGGGGTATCTCTTGAAGAAGAACTAAGCTTTTTTGAGATTCGATCTTTCATCGTACTTGTTAGTTTCCCTATTGTTCCGACTATGCAATTCAATTCAAGAAATGATGACGAAAAGCAAAATAGATTAATTTAGCAGGTATTTTCTTTGGGAGGGTCGTTAGCAATATGGAAGTAGAAACATTAGTAGAAAGTATGGGTCGGTTGCTTGAAGAGCATATTATTGTGAATTGACTCATGCATTCGGTAACAAGCATTCTTTTTGTAACTTATGGCAAATTTGTTGTTTTCTGTGGTTCATAATATTCATTTCATGGAGCATGTCAACGAATACCACTAGTAACATGCACAGTAAGAATATCGTCCTTTATTTTGTTGCTTTCGATTATGTGAAGAATATTACTTCGCAGGTTTTAGACTACGAATATATGAGCTCAATATTTGACCTGTCATGTAGTCAGATTATATATATACACCACAAAATAATATTGCGTAGGTATATACTTTACAACTAAAAACCACAGCAAAAAGAATTGAGTTAACTGTATTTTTGAAGTCTTAATTTGTAGCCAATGGCAAGTTTATGTACCAAATTGCTAATAACCCTGACAAGGTAGTGAGTTTATGAAGAATTAAACTAGAAAAATTTACCCTATACCTCTATTTTTATACTTATACTCCACAAGTTGTACCCCACAAATTTACGAAAATGTCAAAAATACTTTGTTTTATTCATTTATTATTTTATCAATTTTTATTTTACTATTTCATCGTTACCAGAGTCAAGTCAGTAAAAGATAATTTCGATATACATAATGTTTCCATAAAATTTGTAAAAAGTTTTCTGATTTATACCTTTTTTTTAATACACTATTAAATAATATAAATAATTAATAAACTATAAATAATGAATATATCATAAATAATACATCATAAATAATTAACACCATAATAATTAATATATTATAATTAATCATTAATACACTATAATTAATAAACAATAAATAATGAAGAACTAACAGATCATACGGACTCCGGGTACTCAGACCCAAGTCCATTCACCTATATCGTGTCAGTTCACCCTCACCTTCCTAGTCCTTCGAGATACCCATACCCAGATTCCTCCATACAGGTATAGATATATGAGCCTTCAGGTCACCATCTTCCATTATAAATCTCGCTTTCTAGGAGATGCATGAACCCTTTTCGGGAGCAGCATCCAAACAATGACGATTTAAAGTATTCATCCTAATATACATGAGTATTTTAATATTTTTCTTTATATTTTAGAAGTACATGAATAAAGGGAGAGATACACGGCAAAATTTTCATTTAACATTTTCTTTAAACTAAGGTAGCGCAAATGTCCATGAACAGGGCTGTTAAGAAATTCAAAGGGCACTCCCCTATTGACAAAAAAGGGCATTCATTCTCCTATAACTAAAATAGAAGAACAAGCTACAAAAGCGTAAAAAAAAAACTCAGTACAAAAGAGTAGCTGAATATGCATAATGTGACCACTCCATAGTACAAAGAGAAAAGAAACATTTTTTTTAATAAAAAAATGGCAAAACATGGGGAGAGGGATTAGAGAAGAACTAAGAATCTTCATTTGTTATTGGGTTTCGGATAAGCCTGTTCTTCACTGTCTTGTTTGTTCTTGGGCTTCCTATAAGCCTGTTCTATGTGGCTGGCAATGGAAAGGGCGGTGGAAGCGACCGTGTTAACATTAGGTACATTGTAGTTTTGAGCTATGTACACTCCTAAAGCCGTGCCTGCAAAGAAAGAGAAACTGCTTCTAATAAACGATGCCATCATAAACTATTAGTTTTGGATTTCAAAACATTGGCGTACGTGAGCTGACTTCTATATTTATATATATACTTTTTGCTCCTTGGTTTAACCCCTTGACCAACCAATTTTTCTTTCAAAAGTAATACCCCTTCCCCAAGTAATAATGCAATCAAAATAAAATAATACCAATATCAGTTATTTGTCACTATCATTCAAAGGGTCTTGCTCAACAGGCTACCAAAACAAGGGTCTTGTTCAACAAGTAACTTTATAAAGTAGTGCTATAGAATGTAAATTAACATATTTTTTCTACAAAATTTTATAATTTTCATCTATTTTTTTAGTACATTTCCATCTACTTTTATATTCTTTCTATTGTAATTTTGTTTTCTACATAAAACTATTAATTAGTAGATGAAAATGTACCAAAAAAAGTAGAGTGTAACATTTGTTTTCTACATAAAATTATTAAATGTGGAATGAAAAAAATATTTTTAATATATATTTTTTTATAGAAACTAAACAAAAAAAGTATTTATTCATGATTTTATAATATATATTTAAAGTACATATCTCATCTAGTCTTAAATATGAATAAAATATTGTAAAAAACAATATTTTAAAGAAAATAAATGTATTTAGGATAAAATATTGACTTTTAATATCATTTCTATTTATATTCGAAACAACATATTAAGAAGTAAGAAGAAAGAAGTTAAATCATGAACATATTAACTTTTTATTTGAGTTTTATATTCTAAAGTAACAAGTTCACTTTAGATTTTTTTTTTATAAATTGTGAGCTTATCAATTAATTGTAAAATATATAGTTGTAAAAGCAAGCAAAGTAATCGTTTTTGTTATCTTGAAGCAATCCATTTCACGGGCTTCTCGGTGTTGTGATTCTGTTCAACTACATTGCTTCTCTTCGTTTCTCCACCAGGTTTACTTCCCTCCATTACTTTATCCAAATCGAACTTCGATGTTTTCGGTTTCCACTATTATTTCCCTCTTGTTTTAAATTCGCTCAATTTGTGGTTTCCTTTTCATTTTATTTATTTATTCTGAAGTTCATCAGAAACACGGTAGGAGATGATGATCCTTTTAAAACTTAGGGTTCCCTTTTTACGTTACACAACAGCTTTTTGGGTGATTAATGAATTACTTTTCCTTTGTTAAACAACTCATATTTCATTTTATTTTCGGTTGATTTTTGTTAAATGCTATTTTCAGTAGGAATGGCAAAAAGCTACTTCAAACAAGAGCATGATCTTGGTTAGTATATACTATTTTACTATTATTTCTTCCCAAATTACTTTGGTTGTGCATGTGTAGCAATATATAAATATTCATTTTATCTACAGAAAAGAGAAGAGCTGAGGCTGCTAGGATTAGGGAGAAATACCCAGACAGAATCCCAGTGAGAACTAGTAGTTCTTTTTTCCTTTGCAACTATCTATTATTTATTTATGGTGGTTAAAGATTAATTGTTGTGTCTAAATGTATTCTTATGTTTGCATTTAGTGCATGTTTAGATTGGCACTGAGTTTGACAAAATCACAGTGTTTCACCATGATTTCGACTAATGCTACACTTTGAAACTTCAACAAAATAACAGGGTCACTGTAATTTTGTCAAACTCACCGTGATTTCATACATGTACTTATTTCTTTGGTCTATTGCTTCCTTCATGTCGTGTTGAATCATATATAACTGACGAACACTTGATCATTTTGTAAGGCCTTTGTGGGATGGGTGATCCTTGACGTTCATTCACAGCTTTTCCAGAACAAAAATTTCTTTAACAATGAACAATGCATTTCAGATACCTGCTAATTTATTTTTCAGTGTTTATGTTAGCTGAAAGTAATTTAATGAGGCAATTTTATGTTCCTAGTTTTGTGGTCATCTTATTGTACTTGCTTGCTGTTTGTGTCCTCATTTCCTCTACCTTGTTTGAGTTTCTTTCCAGGTGTCCATGGTTATACTTTCTTTTAATGGAGTCTAATATCTCTATAAACATAGTTATATTGCTTATGAGAATGTTCTATAATTATGTTGCAATCAAAATTGTAATGCATTTTTAAATATTCTTTAAAAAAAATACTTTGACCTCTTTATGCATATAAGTCATCTTTTTATGGAAGTATCATATATTGGAGGTTAAATGATGGATTAAAGAGCCCATTGAATCGTACAATGAATTCAACTTAAGAAAGAATCTTCTGATGATATTGCTTATGAATCTATAAATTTGTTGTCTTTTTCTCAAAGGTTCAGTCCTGTAATGGAAGTATCTTATGCCCTCAAATTGTTATATTTGCTGCTCTGTACGTACTAGTTATTATGAGTTACAAATTATAATTATGCAATGCCATGGAGTCTACATCGTCTTGTCTTACTTTATTTCAATGTTAATACCATGGTTTCATCATCTAGGTGTCCACTTGATCATATAGTATATCCCTAAACATAGATAGGTTTCTTTTAATTTTTTCGGGTACTACATATTATATCAGTTATGTTACGGCGTTTAAAACTCTGCCTTTTTTGCCAGCCGCAACAATGACACTCAGAAGTGTATGTCATTGTTACATCTCTATTTTTTGTGCTAAATTTTCTCTGGATATGCTTGAAGGTAATTGTGGAGAAGGCTGAAAGGAGTGACATCCCAAGCATTGACAAGAAAAAGTAAGATGTTGTCTGTCTATTCTTCGTTCCTAATGTGGAAAATGACATTTTAATTATTTATATTCTATGTGTGCCATTCAAAATCAAGCTTACATGCCTGTTGGGCCAAGTGACTAGGAGCTTTGTTTCCTAAAGCAATGTCTCAGGTTTGAGTCATCTGAATAGAAAAAAATGAAGATTGGGAAATCTTTATACCCTTAGATGGTTGTAGCCAGCTTGTTCTGATTGCTCACAGTTCCTCAACGAATAAATTTTTATTACCATTGCATTAATAGATGTGTATGTTGTGTTTATAAATTTTCACATAAGCGTCACACTGTTTCTTACCACATTGGTTGTATTGGACTCAATATAGAATGTGTTTTTCAGACATTAGATATTCAAACATTTGGTTGGATTGATATGTTAGGTTAACTATTAAAAAATGTATCTTATAATTTCAATGTGATACACAGTCAGAATTCACGGGCCAGATTGATCAAAACCATTTGTGTGTAGATTATGAATGGTGTATCGAGTTAATCAAAATGACATGCTAAGTTGGCATGATAGACAATTAGCATTTAGCAATACTGCTGTAGTTAAGAGATTGGCTGATATTCATTTTGTGAGAGGACCTGAAATTTTTCTTGTACAAAGTGTAAGCAGCATTTAAATTGGTTTTCTATTTTTGGAAGCATGGTGATAATGGCTGTGTACTTGCTTTGGTTAGTTACTAACTACTATATTTTAAGGTTGAATTGATATTATATTTTAACATGCCGTATGCCATGTTTAACCTGTAAGAGTTGAGTATGGTTGGAAGCCGTATTTACTGCTTTTATTTTATGCCATCAAACTGAAAGAATATCTTAAAATTTGCAGGTACCTTGTCCCTGCTGACCTAACTGTTGGACAGTTTGTCTATGTTATCCGCAAAAGGATTAAATTAAGTGCAGAAAAGGCTATCTTTATATTTGTGGACAATGTCCTTCCTCCTACAGGTGAACTTGAGCAAATTATATACTCCATTTTTTCAATACATGGCATGATTCTCTAGACTTCTAATGTCCAATAGCCGCTTGACCGAATTACTCGCTTTCTTAGGAGCAATCATGTCTGCCATTTATGACGACAAGAAGGATGAAGATGGGTTTATGTATGTTACATACAGCGGCGAGAACACCTTCGGGAATCTGACTTCCCATACTCAGTAGGCATCACAAATGTATACTGTATGATCTGCTCTCATTGGTTTGTCTGTTAAATTCTCTGTAGAACTCATAACAAGAACATAACTCTTAATGTTATGTACAGTTGTAAATAAATTCCAAGATCCCGATTGATGTTAAAATTTCCCTCGTTCACTCTTTCAACTCTTTTATCCGTCATTCTTCATGCATATCTTTCTTGATGTTCATTTTGACTACACATTGATGCTATGAATAACAATTTAAAATTTTGATTCATACATATTTTTTTTGCGAAAAAACCTCCTATTGTTAGTTGTTACTTGAATTGATATTTTTTAAAGCTAAAAAGTGTGTTATGAGAACACTAGTTAAGGGATTTGGTTTCTCTGAAATAAGTGAGCCACTTTTGAAAGTGATAAGTGTCGTTGTCAACTGTTGAAATTGTGATCATGTGCATATAGTCATATACACGTGTAACAAATTATGAAGTTATTTGAAAATCGACATATTACTTTCCTGGCTGAGAAATAAAAAATGAAGAATATTAATTACTAATAAAAACATAACTTGTTATATGATCTTAAACACTAATCACTTTTAACAGTTTTTATTTTTATTTTTAATTTCTTAACTTTTCAATCATATTTATTATATACTTGATGGCAAGACCTTTGATATTACATTTTCACATAGTACAAATGCATAAGCTAGCATTGTTGTAGCGACAGTGGGATATGAAGGGCGCGTCGTGTTACATGGAACCTTGTTGAATATGATGATATATGTCACTTGGGGAAGAAATGGGTATTGTGGCAATCCCATGTGGAATGCTCCTTTGTTGTTGGTAAGAGAGACGAAACTGACTGTTTAGCCATGCTCTGTTGTCCTCAAAATCTCAACTCCTCACCTTCCACTCCACATCTGGTCCCATCTGTTGCAATTTCTATATGACAATGGTGCATTACTAATGGGTTAAATGTTCTCCACCTCTACTTAGGACACTTTGATTTAAAGTTGTATTCAAAGTTGTATTCCGTATCCGACACATGTCACTGCCTGAAACTGTCTTATTACCGTTGTCTACATATTAGTGTTGTGTTTAGTGTTTGTGCATTATATCTCTACCTATCTTTCGGTCAATTTTAATGCAATTTTAAGGACATATGAATTCTTCCAACTTCCATGTTAAATAACCTATCTTTTGGTCAATTTTAATGCAATTTTAAGGACATATGAATTCTTCCAACTTCCATGTTAAATAACCTATCTTTTGGTCAATTTTAATGCAATTTTAAGGACATATGAATTCTTCCAACTTCCATGTTAAATAACCTATGTTGCTAATTTTCTCAAAATCTTATTTCACTAACTGTTAGTTCAGTTATAGTACCCCTTATTGGTAGGGATGGCCAATGAGGTGTCTCTAGTGATAAAATAAAAATAGATAATTTGAAAATTGGGGTTAAGGGGACAAATGTGGACCCTTGATATCTTCAGTTTCGTTTCTCAGGTTCATCTCCCAAACACCTGCATGTTCTCTACAAAACCTACATTTAATGCACCTTCTATTTTACCATTGCATTACATATAACTGAAACTATAACATGACCCTAGACTCTCATACAAATCTTGACCTCTGCATTACTCTTTCTCTGCTTTTTATCTCAACATGACTTCTCTTCCTCTTCTTCTGCTCCTCATCTTCTGCGTTTCTTTGCATGCATGCACTCCTCGTCCTCTTAATAAAAAAGACACTGCAAATTACTACTATACTGATAAGGTTATATATGTGTGTGCGTATGAAGTATTCAGTTTTTTTTTTGTTGATACTATTCATTTGAAATTATTATTTTAGACTAAAATATGTGATTATATGCAGGAATTAAACAATGTTAAATTATTGGAGACGTTCAATACATTAAGTGTGAAGGAATATAACAAGCTTAAGGAGAATCTAACACAGCAACAGAAAGTCGCAAATAATGAAATAAACACTTGTGTGAATTGTAACAGTGCATCAACTTTGAAGGAAGTGATCGTAGGTGCTTAATTTTCTAACACTCATACTCCATTATTTACGAATTAAAAACATAATACATGCATTCAGCTGACAGGCACAAACCAAAATAAGATATCAAAGTGTAATTTATTTTTTTTTGAACTCAATCAAAGTGTAATTTATACCGACTTATAAAAAAAGAGTAATGTTATACATTTTCAACCATTATCTTTTTTTTTTCTTATCACATCTCCGACTTATCGTATTTGTTACATAACTATCTTTATTTTTTTATCAAATATTATCCTAAAAAAAAGTACAATTTTTCACAGCCCATTAGTTATTGAGATCAATGTATACCCATAATTATTTGTCCCTTTACTCCAAAAAAGAAAATAATAATAATTTTGAGATCAATTTTTCACAGCCCGTTTGGAGTATTTGTCCTTTGCGTTTGGTTTTCTTTGCCAATAAAATTTGACGTTTGTTAATATGTGAGGGTCATAATGTATTAATTTGTTTGTCATTTTATTGAGTTTTTTATAATACTGTAACTTTTTTATATGATCTTTTTGTAGCAATGTGTAAATTGTTTAGAAATTTTACGCTGGCCGAATGAATCCAATAATTTCTATTTGTTAGAATAATAATTGATGATGGTCGATATGCAATTGTAGGGTCATCTTCCCAAACGGATTCATCATCCCTTCATGCAGCAAAGGTATAATAAAGGACAATAAAGTCTTTTTTTACACAAAATAAAGTTTATTATTGCTCTTATTCTAGAAGAATTTATAATAAAAGACAATAATATTTAATAATTTAAATATAAATATTATTAAGAAAAACTCAAATCTTACATTGAAAATAAATAAAACTCTAAAAGAGTTTATAAATACGATATGATTACTTCTTGAATTACTCATTATTTATATACATGCATCAAACACAATAATACTAGAGTATAATGAAAAAAAACCCATATCTTACATTGGAAATAGATAAACTTCTAAAAAAGTTGATAAAAAGTAACACATTTTACATTACAAGCCGTTTTGTGAGAATAAATCAAATCTAATATAAAAACCTAAATATATTTCTTAGTGTAAGAATCCTCTGATCCTAAAAAAATTACATTGAATCTTAGTTATGTTGATGATGTAGAACAATTTGCATGGCTTGGTGAAGGTGGTAGAAGATTTAAAATATGATGGATGAGTTCAACCAAAAAAGCATAAATTCAAAAGATTAGTTTGTTAAGTGAACGAGTTTTATAACTAAAATACAATATTAAAATTTTTTATCTGTTCCATGTGAGACTTTTAACATTATCATCCTTTAAAAAATTAAGAGTAAATGTCCACAAAAGATTGTAAAATTTTATTTTATCGAAGGTAGCCCAATAACAAGCATTATTCATCTATCGATGTTTGGTTGAGTACATTAACCAACATATAAATAGCTCTTTATGTGAGGCAATTTATGGAAATCACCAAATTGTTAGACTTTGTCTACTAAAACTATTGAAATATGAGGTTCAAAGACTAAGAAGCATGAAAAGAGAGAAACTAGCTAAAATAATTAAAATATTATTTTCTTCGTTAACTGATGGATGCATTCCAAAAGAGAACATTTTTTTAATAGAACCCAATCGAGAACATTATGCTTAAATAACCTATTATGTCTACGACCAAATGAAGGCTAACCATCATGTGTGAGCCTCTTAAGGGTCTAAAGAAAATCTTACAAATATAATAATTTAAAATAACAAAATTCTAAATACAATTTCTTAACCAATACTTCATCATAAATTGGATCCATTATAGGCCCTCTAACATAGAAGGTGTATGTTTGGTTTACTATTGAACCAAACATATTAATTTGCAAATTTAAGTTTGAACAAAACAATTTGCAAAGTGTGTTTGCAAAAGAAACAGTATTTATCCTTTCATTTCAAATTGAGTTTGCATACCCAATTGTAAATCAAGTAATACAATGCATAATTTTTATTGCTTGAGAAATGTGATTTGAAGGCTAGAAAATTATGATACATGTGGTTGTGTAGGATGAGAGGGGACATACACGGTCAATGCTGGGACCAGCTCGACACCATGTCGAAGAAACAATGGTTACAAACTCCAATGACAATGGAGAGGACATAGTCGAAATGGATTATGCACAACCCCATCGGAAACCACCTATTCACAATGAAAAACCATGACTAAGATTCTACCCAAAATGTTTTATTCTTTTCGAGGTAATCTTTTTGTTGTTGGTAGTAAAAATGCTTATTTTATTATTCAATACATTAATGTTTAATTAGTCTTTTTGGTTGATGTAAGACAACGTTGAATTTTTTATTTTTGTCAAAGTTTGTAACTATGATGAAATAATGAACCATCAAATCAAATATCTAAAAGCACGTGCAATGCCTTGGTGAAATTTTAGAATACTCTGATTTTACGTATCCGTGAAAAATGACTAGCTAGTAAAGTGAATAATAAATTTATTTTGTTTTTTATTTATTTAAAGTGAACAATACACTAATCAAGTTGTTAAAAGTGGAATGCTTTTCTAATTTCTTAACGCGTGTATGGTTTCGAGTTCTAGAGTTCAATCGTGCGAATAATTCTCTTTTTCACTGCAAATTGTAGAAGCTTCAAAATTAAAATTCTACGACAATGAAATTTTCACCGTGAGTCCTTTGCTCAAATTTACTTATTTTTCTGCAAGAGTTCGATTACATGGCTACTTAAAAATTAATCATGCTCTTAATTTGAGCGATGGCGATAAATTTTTTTCAATTAAAATATAATTTTATAATTAAATTTCATGTAAAAAAAAGACCAACATAAGTGGAAAGAAGCATATTTTTAAAATTCAAGTCCCACGTCGGAAATTTTTTTTTTTTAAATCTCACATTGAAAAACTATCATATTGTGTGTAGTTTCAACTCTATACATACTAAAGTCCCACATTGTTTAGAAAACATATGTGAGTTTGCTTCCATCACTATATAATAAGTTTCAAACTATTGTGAAAAACACACCAAAGTTGGATACATTTCTCAACTTTCTCTTTTCTTTCTTTTATATTCTGCTTGTTTAATTTTCGAGCCACTTCTCCCATTTCTTTCTGTCCCTTCGGTTTTTAGAGCGGTTGTTATGCCGTAGTCCTTTCGGTTTTTTGCAGTAGTCCCTTCGGTTTTTTGAGCCCCTTCGGTTTTTAGAGCGGTTGTTATGTCGGTTTTTAGAGCGGTTGTTATGCCGTAGTCCCTTCGGTTTTTTGAGCGGTTGTTATGTCGTAGTCCCTTCGGTTTTTAGAGCGGTTGTTATGCCGTAGTCCCTTCGGTTTTTAGAGCGGTTGTTATGCCGTAGTGCCTTCGGTTTTTTGAGTGGTTGTTTTGTCGTAGTCCCTTCGGTTTTTAGAGCGGTTGTTATGTCGTAGTCCCTTCGGTTTTTAGAGCGGTTGTTATGCCGTAGTCCATTCGGTTTGAGTATCGCAAAACGTCTTAAAGAGAGCGACCTAGTCCGCAACTCAAAAACTCAAAAATTGTGATTTTTAAATAGTTTTCTAAAACTCAAAAATAAAATAACAAATTTAAGACGTTTCTTGAAGGATACAGTGATGCTGATTGTAACATTTTATCAGATGACTTCCAAAGCAACCAGTTGCTATATTTTAGTATAGCTAGTGGTCTTGTATCTTGGAAATTAAGAACAGACGATATTGGCTCAATCCACTATGGAGTCTGAAATGATAGCACTAGCTACTTCTAGTGAAGAAACGAGCTGATTGAGATGTTTGCTAGTTGAGATCCCTTTATGGAAAAAACCTATAACAGATGTGTTGATCCACAACGATAATATCGTGACTATTACGAAGATTGAGAATCGTTATTACAACGATAAGAGACGACAAATTCACCATAAGCACAATGTTGTTAGAAAGTTATTTTCTAAATGAGTTGTTATAGTGGATCATATATGCACTGATGAGAATATAGCAAATCTTTTGATGAAAGGATTAACTACAGAGAAAGTCATAAATACATCTAAAAGGATGAGACTAATGCCTATAGAGTCACTCATGATGGTAACCCGACCTAAAAGACTGGAGATCCCAATAATTAGGTTCAATGGATAATAACAAGTCATGAAGTGATATGAGATGAACATGCTATTATAAATTAGAGAAACATGATTCTTGAAGCAATGATAGGATGACGTAATAGAAACTCTTAATGAGATCTATACTCTAGGTGGAGGGAATACCTAGCTACAGGAGTACTCTTGATAGACGCACCTATGTGAATGTAGAAATGGGGCCGCTTCCTATGAAATTTCGAGCCATAATTCCTAGAGCATTCACTATACTAAGATACACGTGCATGACCATTAATGCACGTGCTTTTAACGGCGCATTGAAACTCCGATACAGTGGATCTGAGTTGTACTTCGTGATTGATAGTCTGCCTTGCACAATTTGGGTAGTGCCGCAAAACGTCTTAAATAGAGTGGCCTAGTCTGTGACTCAACCCAGTAATATCTTCGATGACATAAATTGTGATTTTTAAATAGTTTTCTAAAACTCAAAAATAACAAATTTCATGTAAAAAGAGACAACATAAGTTCTTCAGGGATTAAATAATTGTATGTCGTGTTAGACGACGAAAAATTGGAATACTTTTCGCTTTCTTATTAAACTTAATCTTCAACTTGCGAATCTTCTCTTTAAGTTGATGCTGACTAGGTTTGAAACTAAGTTTGTCTTTAAAGTAGTTGTAAATATTGTCTTTTGCATCTGAATTTAGATCGTTACTTGTGAGACTTTGGAAAATGATAACTTCGTCATTCTCACTAAACAGTCTTTGAAATAGCTTTGTTGTATTTGCTGCCGAAGATGAAGAACCTTGCTCCAACGATTTTTTTTCTTTTTCCATTATGATGGTCTGTAATCTATTGATAGAATATAAGAATTGTGACTGAGTAGTAAGTACTATATTTTGTTTCTTGTGACTTCTTGTATTCTTTTTCTTTTTTTAATGGAAACTTCTATTTAAAAAGTTAAATAAATAAATGTTATATTATTGTGGATACCGAAAAATTGTGATTATATTATTACATAAATAATATTTATTTGTTTAACTTTTTAGACATGGGTTTCCATTAAAAAAAAAAAAGAATACAAGCAGTCACAAGAAACAAAATGTTCAGTTATTTCTATTATATATATTACTTACTACTCGATCACAGTTCTTATATTCTACCCATAGATTACAGACCACACTATCTATCATAATGGAAAAAGAAAGAAAATCTTTGGACCAAGGTTCTTCATTTTCGACATCAAACAAAACTATTTCAAAGATTGTTTAATGAGAATGACGAAGTTATTATTCTCATTCTCCAAGGCATCGCAAGTAACAATCTAAATTCAGATGCAAATGACGATGTTTACAACTACTTTAAGGATAAACTTAGTTTCAAACCTAGTCAGGGTCAACTTAAAGAGAAGATTCGTAAGTTGAAGATTAAGTTTAATTAGAAAGTGAAAATAAGTATTCTAATTTTTTGTCGTCAACACGTCATACGATTATTTAATCTTTTTAAGAAGTATTCCACTTTTTACTATTAGATCAAAGTGTGGATGAATTAAGATA
>NC_021167.2:2321720-2325375 GCF_000331145.2 Cicer arietinum | reverse complement strand
AGAGTGTATTTAGATAGAAGAAACTTTAGATCAAAATTACTAAATACACATTTATTATTTTTTTAAAATATACCTTCAATTAATATTATTAAGTGCATTATAAGATAAAATAAAAAATGAAACACATATATAACAAAAGTGTATTTTAATTTTTAAAAATTATAATCAAAATCAACACATTAAATACATTACATAGGTAATACGTTCATGTAAACAAAAAAGCAGTTAATGTAACATAAATCAATAATGAAAAAATCTTTCTTAAAAAATCAAGAATTTAAAAGAAAAAAAATGAAAAAATAACAAATAAATTAAATGGTTAAACTAAAATACTTAATAAAATTTAGATATTTGTCCTGACAGATGGTTAATAATCAGAGGATCTAAAAACAAAACACAAAAAGATAAAATAATATTAAAATTGTTGGTTCCATCGCTTTCAAATTAAATAGGATTCTCATATTTCGGCCGCAAAGCTCTCTATAACTAGATTAGTCTTACCTAACTTGTTTTATTCATAAACGTACTGTACTAAACTAAATATTTCATGAGTTTAATTACGAGCCTAATATTTAAAAGATGGCATTGAAAATTATGTCCAACTACCCTATGCATACGGCGACAATGGTCGTGATTCCAGAAAGTGTTGAAAAACTAACTTTTCTCCCTCCACACACAAAGCTAGAAATTTTGGCCTAAAAATAAAAGTGGAATGGTCTCGATGGGCAGAATAACACGATTTTGATTTTGATAAATTTTTACGTGACCACAAAATTTTGAATATAAAATATCGACACATTCACATCAATAAAAAAAATAAAAAAAAATATTTTTTAAATAATTAAATGATATAAATTTTCGTGTGTTCCAATTTTCTATTCATTATGATTTTAAATAATTTTCTTTAATCTCAATCAACTACCAACATACCTTTCATTGAATTAATATTCCTTAATTACTTTCACTCCAAGAAATTCCAAAACCATTCACCTTTTCACCGTTGTCTACAATTTCCTTCCTTCCACAACATTAGTTTATAAATACAGGCTTGCACATAACACACACCAACAAATTAAATATTCCTATTAAATCAAACATTTTCACATTTACCTTTGCTCTCAAAACTCAAATTAAGCACAAATTAAACAAATCAGAATGCACAAGAGCACATCAGGTTCGTCATTGGGTCCAGATGGTTTGGATCTAACTCAATCATTCTTCAAGCCTATTTTAAACGCTGCTCCACCTTCTCCAACAAAGCACCATAACAAGATTTCAGTTATAGGTGCAGGCAACGTGGGAATGGCCATAGCCCAAACCATCCTAACACAAGACCTCGTCGACGAGCTTGTCCTTGTTGACGCCATTCAGGACAAGCTCCGAGGCGAGATGTTAGACCTACAACATGCGGCGGCCTTCCTCCCACGTACAAAGATTCAAGCCTCGACTGACTATGCAGTGACGACAGGGTCTGACCTCTGCATCGTCACTGCCGGTGCTCGCCAGCTTAATGGCGAGTCAAGATTGAATCTGTTACAACGAAATGTTACATTGTTTAAAAAAATTATACCACCATTGGTTCGTTACTCTCCTCATTGTGTTCTTCTAATTGTTTCTAATCCCGTTGATGTGCTCACTTACATTGCTTGGAAACTATCTGGATTTTCCTCTAACCGTGTCATCGGTTCAGGAACTAACTTGGATTCTTCTCGCTTTCGCTTCCTCATTGCTGATCATCTTGATGTTAATGCTCAAGATGTGCAGGTACACTTTATTTCGTGATTAAATAAGTTTTTAGTATTTATAAAATTTTAAAGTTTCGTTATTAGTTACTATAATGTTTATTTTATTTTTTGTCCCTGTTTTCAATTTATTTAATTTTTATTATTCGAAATTTTAAATGATTTTTTTCCTTTATATTTATGACACTATAAAAGTTTTTCATCTTGATATTGTAGGCTTACATAGTGGGGGAACATGGTGACAGTTCGGTGGCACTATGGTCAAGCATCAGTGTTGGAGGTGTTCCAGTGCTAAGCTTTTTGGAAAAGCAACAAATTGCATATGAGAAAGAAATGCTAGAGAACATACACAAAGAGGTTATAAATGGAGCATATGAAGTAATAAGTCTAAAAGGATACACTTCTTGGGCAATAGGTTACTCTGTTGCAAACTTGGCAAGAACAATTATGAGAAACCAAAGGAAAATTCACCCTGTTTCAGTTCTTGCAAAAGGGTTTTATGGTATTGATGGTGGTGAAGTGTTTCTTAGTTTGCCTGCACAACTTGGTAGAGGAGGTGTATTGGGTGTAACCAATATTCATATGACACAAGATGAGATGAAAAGGCTTAAGGATTCTGCCAATACTATTCTTGAAGTGCAGAATCATTTGGGTATTTGATCATTTT
This sequence comes from Cicer arietinum, assembly GCF_000331145.2. Classification (NCBI taxonomy): domain Eukaryota; kingdom Viridiplantae; phylum Streptophyta; class Magnoliopsida; order Fabales; family Fabaceae; genus Cicer; species Cicer arietinum. Next base: position 2,322,966 of record NC_021167.2, on the reverse strand, counting down.
TCTTTCTAGAAGGTCAATTATATACATACCCTTTTTTGTTGTATATTGTAATTCGTCTATGCTATTTTTTTGTTGTGTATTTTCAAAGCTGCTACTAGTTTTTGTATTTGAAATTCATAAATCAAGCAGTTATTTTGTTGTTCTCCTAAGGTTTTGCAAAGTTCTTCTAGAATGTTATAATTAAACTATTTGAAAATGTAGCTATGAAATACTATGTAGGACTAATACATATGACCATTTGAAATGACATGTATGATAGAAAAGTATAATTTTAAAATTCCTTTTAATGTAAGTTTTTTTAAAACGTGATATTTATTGTCTATATTAATTTGATTTGAATTTTTTTTAATACTTATAAATTTTTATGGTTATACGAATAATTGATTGTGTAAAAAAATAGGAATAAATTGAATGAAAATTAAAAAGTTTGATTTGATTATTTTTTAAATATTTATAAATTTTCATGTTTATAACAAAATAATAAAACATTTTTCACTTTAAAAACTATTGAGTTTTTTTTCAAATCGATTTATTTGACAATAAATATATATATATATATATATATATATTTATATATATTGAATTTAGGGATATCTAAAAGATGATTGAAATATGTCAAGGTTTGTGATGATGTTGAAGGTTGCAAATGACTTTTATTGCAAATGAAACAGACATCATTAATCAAGTTTAGTAGATTAGACATCATTGCAAATGTTTTTTTTTAACAAACTCTCAGATTTACTGTATCGGAAATTCCACTGCACCGACGTCCTAGCGTAGAAAACCGTTCTAAAATACCCTCAATATGGAGAAATGGCTCGCTCAAAAATTAGGCGAGCAGAATATAGGAGAAAGAAAAGAGAAAGTTGGGAAAAACATCCAACTCCCAACTTTGATTATATAGTGATGGAAGCAAAGTCACATATGTTTTCTAAATAATGTGGGACTTTAATATGTATAGAGTTGAAACTACACAAAATACGATAGTTTTTTCAATGTGGGATTTCAAAAAAAATTCTTTCCAATGTGGGACTTAAATTTTAAAAAACATATTTATTTCCGCTTGAATTTACAAAAAACATTTTTTTCCAATGTGGGACTTCAACACATTCTTAAATTCACACTATAACATACTTATGTTTCAACGGAAATTAATATATATCTTCAATAAAATGTATATATATATATATATATATATATATATATATATATATATATATATATATTATATGATAATATGTTAAAA